>NW_019525479.1:391876-564033 GCF_002814215.2 Seriola lalandi dorsalis
AAAGAAAAAATGTAAATTAAACATGTCAGCTTTGGCTTTGTGATGGACATTTTTCTCCATTTTCTGACCAAATAATCAGTTATTCGAGACAACAATCTGCAGATTTATCGATAACAGGAAAAAAAAGTTACATGCAAAAATGAAAATTTTCTAACTGAACCTGTTACTGTTTGATATATGCAATGTCAGAAAATTTTTAACAATGCCCATCAAAAGCCCAATGTCTTTAAATGTTTTGTTTTGCTCGAACAACAGAACAAAACCCATATACGCAGTGTAAACATTATCTATAAAACAATATGAAAACAGAGAAAAGCAGCAAATCGTCACATTTGACAGGCTGGAACCAGAGAGTATTTTAAATTTTTGATGAAATATTAAAATGTTCTGAGAGTTGTTATAATTTCCTACAGAATAATTTGTGTGGTCTCTTTGTTAAGATTTCTTTACAAAACCTTACAAACTCAAGCGCTCGAACATCAACAAGAGGGAAATTACAGACTTTTAAATGTGAAAGTAAGACGAAGGTTTTTACAACATATTGTCAGGGTTTAATCCAAGCAAACGCACATGGATCATTTCCACAAAGCAGGCATGGTTCACACAGCGAGCAGCGAAAAGTCATGCAGGGTGTAGCAACCATCGGTATCAACTAAAAGGTCGAGGGTTAATGTGAATATTGAGGTTTGCTTATTTTGCATCTAGTTTGGAAACGTCACTTGACAAAACAATCTCGTATGTGTCAGGGTCTGCAATATTTGTCTTTGTCCTCTAAGGGGCAGCACAGTCACAGTATGCCAGGAGCTTTTTTCCCTCACTAAAGGTATTAAAGGTCAGTTTTACTGCACTGATTCATCACAGTTCACTTTTATCTCTCAAAACCAAGACAGTCTTCTGACTGTTAGGGCCTGGAAATAATCAACCAGAATCAAAAACATTCTGATTGAGCTGTCCCTCTGTAACTCGCATCAGTACCACAGATCAGCGTGATCCCTCATAGAATCCGTCATAATTCAAAGAAAGACTGATTTTTCTCACTGTCTGGAAAGACCTCAAGAAATAGGGTTTGGGGGGTCCCCACTTCCAGGTTAAGAGCCACTGACGTGTCGACTGTGACAAAGAGGAACATTTTGGTAAGCATGGAGGACAACAGTTGAAGGGAGAGATTGAGGGTAAAATTTAAAACCAAGTATGCTCATCCAATCAGCATCAGAGTACTGATCTTTTTTTTTTTAAGTTACTAGGGCTGAAAGACTTCAATAAAATAGTGACATTACCCATGGAAATATTTCAACACAGCATAAACTGATTTCAATTCCAGGCCACATTTTATAAATGCTGTCCATCTATGATGCTGATGAAACGTCTATTAAGACCTTTGTGTCAGATTTGTAACCAATTTACTGCAGGCACTTGTTAAACAGCTTGTACTATACTGTCCCATTTAAACATCAAGTTTAGATTATCAAAGAACCGCGTCACCCAGACAGTAAACAAGTGTGACAGTGCTGAATGTAAACTTCCAATCACATTCAACCTGGTGGAAACAGGAGGTGACTTGCTGTAAATATGTACAGTTGTTTGTATAGGACTGTTTTTGTATTCTGAGTCTGTTTTTATGCCATTTTCATGTGAAATTATGTTGCAAGTCTATCAATCATTTAATTAATTATTCATTATTAATTAATCAATCAATAATGATAATAATAATTACTATTAATGTTTGTTCCTTAACTCCTTCAATATCATCACCTTCCTAAAATAATGGCCTAAGTCATGTTTTGACAAAAATGTTTTTTTTGCCTAAATCACCCCCTCATGATGCTGGCCACCTCTGGTAAAATCGCCTGAATCCTCAGTTGAGGGGAACATGCAATTCTACCCCCGGTTGTATAATGGCCTATGTCAAAAGTGTGACTCTTTTGTTGAGTTTTTTGTGTTTCCTGAAAAACCTGAAAAAATGACTTAGGCCATTATTTTAAGAGGGTGTCGATATGCAGGCATGTGTGTGTGTGTGTGTGTGTGTGTGTGTGTGTGTGTGTGTCTGTTGCATATGTGCTGCTGGGTTTAACTGGGTCAGTAGCTCCTATCATTTGACCCATATGTTCAAATTCAGATGGTTTGACTTTCAGTCACTGTCCCACATGCAGTAGTTGTTTGATTTTGGTAGAATCTGTAGTTTATCTTTATGAGAACAATTTGAGTAGGGTTGTATCAAAATATTATTATGATGATCAATTTACCTGTTGATTTATTCTTTTTGATTATCTTTTAAAAAATAGAGGAAAATGGTGACAGGGTTTAAAATTGGTTGTTTTGTCCAACCAAAGTTTACAAACCCAAAGAGATTCAGTTTACAACAGTTTAAACCAGAGGAAAGCAACAAATCCAAACATGTCAGAAGCTGGAAACTGATCACTGCTTAATAAACAGCTCTATTGATTCTAAAGGTTTCTCTCAATAAATATAAGTTTTTAATTTGTGGATCATTTCAGCATTAAAATTAGGAAAAGCTTTGTGAATGAAACTGCAGCTTACTTTTCACAGCAGTGAATACACATTGCATTCACAGTCTCCTGCCCTTTACTAAATCTCTCTCTCTCACACACACTCACACACACACACACACACACACACACACACACACACACACACACACACACACCATTTGTCCTTCACAATGAGCGCTCTGTGTCATTCCATTGATGATACAGCATTTTCAGGAAGTACACGCATGAACAAAACAGCGTGCATACACACATGTGGGTGACACACACACACACACACACACACACACACACACACACACACCTGTCTCAGTCACTGAAGTCTCTTGGGTCAAAGCCAGGGCACGCTAGTGTATGAAACCGTATATGTGTGTGTGTGTGTGTCCATGTGTGTGTTGGTATGCTATATGTGACTCCCTGTCCTCCTGTCCTGCAGAGTCATGTCGCCCAGTTAACCCAGTTCTTCCAGATCAATGGAGGACAGTCAGAAATAAAGCCTGAGTTTACTCTGCAGTGGCTCCTGTGACCTCACCAGGAAAAAATCTGACACATGGGATGTCCTCAATGTGGACCCTTTAGCCCCGCCCCCTGACCCACAGACACTCAAAACCGGTGGTCAGGGTTTTACAAAGTCAGATTCAAAATGTTTTTAACACATGTGTAATACTGTAAATTTGTTATGGAAAAGAAAATCCTCTATCACAGTATGAAGGAATTTCATACCAAGATATGGAGAATAAAAAATTAAGGAAAATTAACTAAGAAATTGTTAGTGAATAAAATAACTGGACAGCAGGGCTCGGCAATATGCCCAAAAATAATATCACAGCATTACATTACAACATTCATTTAAAAAGAGAGAGAAAATATCTCTGACACTTAGTTGTATTTACTTATACATCCCAAATAATAATAAAGAAAGAAAAATTTGAAAAATTAGACTTATAAACAGTAATTACTGAAAAGCTTTAGAAATCAAAACCATTTATAGATTTTGTGACCTCAATTCCATTGTACAATTTCCTTGTCTTGTGTGAACATGTCTCTCCTCACAGTCGCTCATTTTAACATTACAATGTGTGTGTGTTTTCTTCCTTGTTTGGACATATATCATGTCGTGTGCCATCATTTAAAAATATTATAATCAGTTTATCATCAAACAGCTGCTGCTGTGAGAGTGTTGATGGTAAAGACGGTTAAACAATGAGCTGACACTCAATATAAAGCTCTGTAAAGCTGAGCGGAGATCATGAAGTGATCTCTTTCACAGTGTAATTTAACACAGTGCTGTTAGTGATTACAGCCACTTTAACCTCACTTTATACCATTCTTGACTTTTCTTGAGGCACAAAAGAGATACAACACAATGAAACACAATGAAACACGACAACCCATTTCCTTTCTTCACATACAACAGTTCAATGTAACACACAAATCCAGTGATGTCTAAAAATCAACGATTATCATCTCAGTCTCTCCTGTTCTGTTTTTAGGTTAATGGAGTCGGATTTCTGCAAAGTTGCCAGGAGCAGTTCCCAGACACACACGCTCGCCCCACACACACACACACACACACACACACCCTGTGAGAGTGTGCTCTGGGACTGTTCGGCCTCTGAACAGAAAGAAGAGCCAAATTCTGTGTTTTTTTATATCGTCCAGTAAATCCGGTGTAGTTCAAGTTCCTGTCCTCACCCTGAGGCAGCTGCAGCAAACAGCACAAACACACACACACACACACACACACACACACACACACACACACACACACATACATACATACATACATACATACACACACACACACACACTTTTTAGGCTGAATATACACTACGGGAAAACTGGTAAGCTGAATGTAATCCTGTGTCTCAATTCTTTACTACAAACTAACTATGCTTTCTAAGGGACATGACAGTCTTGGAGATGTTAGATTAGAGAATATTGCATCCAGCAGTAGGTGATATGACACTGTCAGAAACAACAGACAACGATACTAGACATAGACCTGCACAAAGACCCTTCTGAAATATACAAATCAAGTCATATAATCTAAAAACCCTGATGACGATGACGAAGATGAAACTTAATAGAAAATTACCTCTAAGAAAATTGGTAAATCTTTCAAATTCTCTTAAATCTCTTGTATTATGTGCCACCTACGAACAAACCAGTGGGACTCCACAATAGTCAATAGGTTCAGGTGCAAATCACGTAACTACAATATCCACAATTCAACTACCGGCTGAGGGACCTTTGTCATATATTGTACACAATGGTAAAAAAAAATTACCATTGTCATGACAACTCACACAGAGAGCAACATGTAAACAGATGCTGTTTGTTAACTAACCGGATTAACAACAAATTCATAATCAAGTGCGTCCAACAGCAACTGGTTCGTTTCGTCAGATCTCACTTCATTTCCTACTGAGTCACACTCATTCTCCAAGTGCTGATATTGGCTGATTTGACAAAACCGTAGATTACATTCATGATGACACCTTGAATGTGTGGTTGATATTTTCAAGTCGATTCCTAAAATATTGATTCCTGCATGTGGCGACAACAGTACAGTTAGACTCACAAGCAAAACACTGAGCGGTGAAATGACACTGAGCATTGGTTCATGTTTAAAAACAGCCTGAGGTGACTCATTATTTTCTTCCTACAGACTGTCTCTTCCTCCTCCTCCTCCTCCCTCTCCAGGTTCACCTCCCCTTCATGCAGAGTGACCTTTACACACACTAAACTTCACACCAGGTGAAGTCTCAGAGGGGAAAAAATACACACACACCAGGGTTGGACCACTTTAGTTAAAATGTGTGGTGCAAAGTGAGTTTTGCATGAAGCAGCAGTTTACACTTGTATTGTGTGTCTGTTGTGTTCAGCACAAACAAACTTTAACTGTAATGGAATCATATTTTGGGGGTTTCAAGTGAAAATATTATATCTTATATAATATTATATCCAGTACAAGTTTAAGATGCAGAAGTTGTGTGTCAAATAAAAAGGTCGCTAACACTCCTGGATGATCCAGATCTACTGTTTCTGGAAGGAGACGTTGTTGTTATTGGAGACCGGGACAAACAAGTTCAAAAATCTGGTAATGAACTCGCCCTTTAACAGCTTATTTCCCACTTGGATATTTATCAAATCTGCAGGAATTGAAGACAATGACAGTGACAATGAAATGCCACAATAGACCCTTTTACCCCCGAAGATAAATACAGAAAAAGAGACTTTCCAAGACAGAAAATTATTCAACTCCCTTTGAGTGAAAAGGCAAAACAAATGACACAAGAACAAATATTTTCACAGGAACTTGCTCTTCCTGTTTTCCAGCCAGTCATGTTTTATTGTCCCACTGTATCTTTCACAGAGATACACGCTTAGACAAATTACATGTTGTATACCGTGCATCTACACTGCTGAATCACCCAAGGCCACTTCCTCTAAAATACCAAGAAAAATACCACAGCGACAAACTAGCAGAACGCTTTACAGCATAAAGATACAACACAAATGCAACAAAACCTCCATAAAGCTGAATCAACACTTCACTGGAACATTTTCTCCCTTCATGCCCTCAACATCCTGTCTGCATATGTTGCAATATTTCCTCCCTAGAAGATCAGAAAAGTGAGTGACGAGCGTGGAAGACGAGGAGGAGTCATGAGTTGTTCAGAAATACTGACTCAACACAAATACAGAGCAAACAAACCACCTCATATCACGATATATGCCAAAATAATGGCAGTATGATTTTTTGCTGATATTGTTCAGCCCTGATGTGATGTGATATTTCTTCCCCGAGAAGGTCAAAACAGGGAGGGATCATTAGTTGTTCAGCAATTAAACTAGAATCAAATAAATAAACGTCCAGAATTCAACACCATCTTATGAGTTGAAACTTCGAGAGAGCTACTTAAGTAAAAGCTGTTAGAAGACACTCTGCTTTTATTGATTGTGATGACATTGTACTCGCTAAACAGAAACAGCTGAGATCCAGGAAGCCTCCTCTACAGACGGGTCAGACAGGGTAAGAAAAGCTGTCACATGTCACAGTCACATGATCATGCAGGTTGTAAACAAAACAGCTCCCCCCGTTTCTGTTTTATCGCTAAATAAAGTGGTAGATGATCTGGATACTGTTGGCTTGTTTACAATATGTATGATTGGCTGCCTGCTGGTTTTATTGCCCCAACATATCTATTTTCAGTCCTGTACCACATTTCAATCAGCTCAGCAATTACCGTGGTGAGTTGTTATGTTAACAAATAGAAGCAGAAAAGTTGTAATAATCCATAGTTTTCCTATAGGTCCCTTGAAAATTGACTAGTTTGAGATTTGACTCCATAGGCACAGCACTTGCAGCAACAGGCTGAAAAAAAAAAAAAAAAAATTAAAAAAAAAATCGGCAACTATTCTAATAATCAATTAATTGTTTTAGTCATTTTTCAATCAAACATGTCAAACGTTTCCAGGTTATACTCGTGCGGCTTTTCTTTGTCGTATGTGATAACAAACTGAATATCTTTACATTTTGACAGAAATTCGATGATATTCATAGACTAAGCAATTAAGCAAACAAATAGTAGACAGACTAATCAATAATGGAAGTTATCGTTTCTTAAGAAAATTGAAAGGAAACCCTTTTTTTTTTTTTTTTTTTTTAAGTAGAATTTTGTTTATAATGTGTAGATGAAGACTGACTTTGCGACTTCCCTTGAGATCAAATGACAGACATGAGACCTGGAACAGAAAGTTAGAGATCCATGAGGAAGGGTGAGGGAGGGGTGAGAGAGAAGAGAGGTCTGCCTCCCCTGTTAATAAAGCTTCAGTGTGATGGAAGTGTGTGAGCATGTGTGAGTGTGTGTGTTGTGTGTCTGCAGAGGGGAGGAGACACTTGATTGCTGAGAAGAAAACTGAGACAACAAGCAACTGATTGGCCCACTGACGCTCCATCATCCCTCCGTACATCCATCCATCACCTTTCTGATTTTCACCGCTGCTCCTCTCAGCTTCAGCCTTCTGTTTACAATACGCCTCTGGATCTATCTGATCTTCTTCTACAGTTTCACTGATGTGAAATTTCTCACAGCACTGGATCTGAAAAGCCTCCAACCAAATGTCAAGTAAAGGTAAGACTTGTTTACATGCTCAGTTTTAACACCAACATTCGTTATTTTGATCCACATGAACATCCTGCTGCCTGTAAACACTTCAACAGAGCTGCTGAAAAGGAACATAATGCTCCACTGCTTCCTTATGGCACAGTCTGATCACAAAGTGCAGACAGACAGGAAAAATAAAAGGTGTCAAGGAAGCTATTTTTGTTAAAATATAGGAAGTGAAGTTTCAGTTTAAATGAGACAAAGTGACATTTTCTTTTGTTTTCTTTCCTGGAAAAATGCACGATCTTATTCTGACAATCGCCTCAACAAAAATATAAAATTATGAATGATCTAATAGCCAGCTGTAGCCATTGGCCGGGTCAGATTTATTACAATCTATTAAAAATAAATCTATTTTTATGATTCATAAACTTTGAGTAAATCCATAATGTTTTGAGGCACACAGTCGCCCCTCATTTGCACACAGCTTTTACTTGCGTGTCATATTTCTTGTTCCCAACATTAGACTCTTGGCGATAAACTGACTGACTCATTGACACCGATCACTTTTTAAATCCGCAGCGTCGGCGACAGGCGCGGCCGGAGGCATCATGTTTTCAGGTTGTCAGTCCAGCCATCACATTCTTGTGAAGGCGATATCTCAGGAACGTCTAAAGGGGGTTTCTTCAAATTTGGCACAAGCGTCCACTTGGACTCAAGGATGAGCCGGTGGTCAATGGTTAAGGTCACTGTGACCTCACAAAACACGTTTTTGGCCATAACTCACAAATTCACGCGCTAAGACACAATTTAACAAAAATGTAAAATAGGATAAAATGATGAAGTGATGACATTTTCAACATCAAGGTCAACTTCAGTGTGACATAATGATCTGCAAAAACACTGTTCTTCGTCTACAACTTTGTGCTCTACTAGAATCAGCACAACCATGTGACAGTAACTCTAGTTTAAAGTACTAAATTTCTACTTGGCAAAAAACACACAGCTCTAAAGCAGAGTGAGATTCAATTCATGTAACAAATGATGCCATACCATAAATGATTTAATATTGACATTTTGATGTTTTATTTGAGTCTCATCATTTGCCCTTTGGCTTTTTGGCTTGTGACCCGTGGGAAACTCTTGGCTCTGTACTCGACCAGCTCCAGTTACAGCAGTTAGTCGGAGCTCTGCATCCACTGCTCTCTGTGTTACTTATAATATTTTAACAGTAACTGCTCATTCATTTAAGATTTTCATGTTTTTTACAACCTGGTTTTATTTTCCGTTTTTACCAGAGTTCTTATCAGTTATGATTTTATGATTATGACTTTCTCAAACATGCTGCTGAGCATATGTTGTAGCTGATGTTCTCATCAGTTATTACTCACCGTCTTGATTGCTTATCATTAGAACAGAGTCCAGGTAACCTGACTGTCACACAGTTGGTAAACAAATCTCCAGTTTTACCAGACTCACTGGAAAGCAAAATCAACAGAGTTGTTTTCCTATATTTTGCATAATTTCACCTCAGTTACAGCTTTAGTTTCAAAAGGACGACGCTGGTGATATTCTATATTATTGTTAAAGCAAACAAGACACACAAACCCACAAAAAGACCAAAACCAACAATCTAACATATCTATATCTACTAACAAGTATTGTGTTTGTATCAAAGCCTGACACACCTTATTCCCCTGTGCATATATTTACATATAGGAAACAATAGGCTTGGGCTCAGTGTCACAGGCTGGATGGAGAGACGGACAAACATTGTTTTTTTTGTTTTTCTTTTTGTGAACCCCTGGCCTTCCAAGACCTTATCGCTCTGCGACAAATCTCCTTGGCATTAATGTCCTTACTCAGGATTAACTTGTTGTTTTGCTGATTAGACTTGTTGTTTCATAGGCTGCAGGGCAAAGTCTACTCTTATATCAGCAGGGAGTGAACAGGGACGAAACTGCCCACACCAACTATAGTGTAAACTCAGTGATCCTGCATTGTCATGTTTTTAGTGGAAAATCGTGGTCTTGTTTGGGACAAGTAGCAAAAGGAAACAGTTTGCCCCAATCAAAAGTAAAAATACAGCTTCAAAAGCTCTGTCTTATTGACATGTTGTATCTTGTAACATAGCTGACCAAAAACCAGTACATCCAAGTGCATCACTGTGGTGTTGTTCACAGTGACCTTCACAGTGCCCATCACCTGCCCCTTCTCTCAGTTTCCATACAAACAAACAGAAGAGAAATCTCATCAAAAATAAGATTAGGTTTAAAGTGATGCTGAGGACCAGAACTGCTCTGTGTGAACCTGGTGCAAGTTTCTCTGCACCAGTTACAAGATGTGAAAGTGGATTAGAGGCTGAAGTTGAGCTGCACAAGGAGCTTTTGTTAAAACAGCCAAAACCACAAGTGTTACAGGGGCTGAATGAAACATGTGACGTTCTCTGTGTGTGGGAACATCACAAGTCAGGTGACTGAGTAGGTTTTACACTGATTGTTAAGAAATTACTTGATCGTGACTCTGACTATAATCACCTAGTGTTTGACCACAAGACAGTACAGGTGGAAATGCACACACAATGCAGTGTTGTGATTCAATGGGCCAAACCAACCTCGAAGGTGGTCAGGGACACATCGTGACCACATTGGACATAAGTGCAAATGCAATTGTGCCGTCAAGCCACATAAAACAAATACACCAAACCAGCTAGCAGCCATTACCCAGCTCCGTAAATCATCATGCAGTCATCAAGTAGAGATGGTTCTGTACAATTCTTTTAAGGAAATGAAAAGTTTTCAGATCCAGGAGAGATTCACAAACAAAGCTGGACCAACACAATCACTTTAAGATCCACTATATGATGTCAGGGTCCCAGTTTTAACCGTAGAGCCCAGTTTGGCAGCAGTGTTTCAAAGAATCATTTTGATAGACATCATCTTCTGACAGTAACCATCCCGCTCTTGGAGGATCGGTGCAGTGTCCACAGTAAATTGTGCATTATACCGAACCATTGTGGTGAAGAGGGAGCTGAGCCAGAAGGCAAAGCTCCTGATTTACCAGTCGATATTTGTTTCAATCCTCACCTATGGAATGAGCTCTTGATAGTGACCAAAAGAATGAGACTGCAGTACAGGTGGCTGAAATTAGTTTCCTCTGTAAGGTGGCTGGGCTCAGCCTTAGAGATAGGGCGAGGAGCTCTGACATCCAGAGGCAGCTCAGAGAACTGCTGCTCCTTCACATCAAAAGGAGCTGGTTGTGGTGGTTTTGGCGTCTGGTTAGGATGCCTCCAGAGGCGTCTCATATTAGAGGGACTGGAGGCAAATCCAACTGGTAGGAGGCCTCGGGGTAGACCCAGAACATGCTGGAGAGATTATATATCTCATCTGGCCTGGAAACGCCTCAGAGTCCCCTTGGAGGAGCTGGAAACATGATGGGGAGAGGGACGTCTGGCCTGCTTTGCTTGACCTGCTGCCACCGCGGGCCAACCTCAGATAAGCGGAAGAAGATGGATGGACATAAACTCTCAGAATAGTGCAATAGCAACATTAATAAATAACTCATGTATAACTGAACTGGGAAACATGGCCAGGGATGGAATAAACAGTTTCATCTTAAAATAAAAAACCACCAACACACAAAACAAGGCTCTCACCTACAGAATCTCAAACCAGGGTTTCTTCTGGGTTCACAAACTTAGATTTAAGACTTCAAGACCTTTTTTATGACCAGAAACAACAACTTTCACCAACAGCAGTGACAGTGTTGTCTAGAGGTCTGATGGTATTTACAACAGTTCCACAACAAAGTCTTGAACAGCTTCCTGTGCACACAATCCACTGTCCAAACAATCACACTTCTACTTTATAGGTTTATTAGGTATACACAAAAACATTCATGACCAACGTCACTTATTATAAGGTTAGTGAAAATACTGATTTTGTAATTCTTCTGTAAACTGATTTGAAAGACTTAAAGACCTGCTGACACCCTGTCATACCGTCCCCACAGTCCAAGGAGACTGATGTCACAGTCCCACCCTCGTTATTTCATTGATAGGTGATCACTCACAGGAGCAGAGCGGGAAGTCTGACGGACAAGTGTTTAGGGAACAACAAAGAAGATGATGGTGACGATGACCAATTACCATAAAAGATGACCTTTTTGTTTTCTGCACCGTCATGTTAGTGGAGGGAAGTCCTCCGGTTACATCACTGTGACCCCTGATCTACATCTACCTAAAATGTAGGCCACACCAGAGCTAAAATAAGGAGCAGAGTCTCTGCTGCTGACCTTTTAACTTGGATGCTACTTGACCCTCCGGTAAAAAAAAAAAAACATAAGCCACTCCTATGCTGCAGATGAAACCAAAAACTGCAAAGTCATTCCAGTCAGAGGGGGACCTGCAGATGTTGGGTTCATTTCCATCCTGCACATTTTTTCTGCAAAGCACCAGTTTGGGTTTTAAAGCTGCTTCATTCAACAGGAATCAGATTTACAGAAGCTGAGGAGCGGGTTCCAGGTCGGTCTTTGTGTGAGAGTAGAAAATGAGTAAACCAGTACATTAGGCTGAGGTGCATGGACTCAGTATTTTGATATATCCTTCCTTCCTTGTTTCCTTCCTTCCTTTCCCTTGTCTCTTTCCTTGACCCTTCCTTTATTTTCTTTGCTGTTCCTTCTTTCCTCATTTGTTTCATTCTATCTTTTCTTCCTTCTTCCCATCAATGACCCTGTCTTTCCCCATTTCCTTCCTTCTCTCTATATGTCTCTCTTTTGTTCCCTTTCTCCTTACATCCATCTCTTTCCCCCCTCATCTTTCTTGATGAGCTGATGTTTTCATTCAGATCTACTGATGATTCTATATTGCATGTGTGTATATGAGAGAGACAGAGAGAGAGAGTGAGTGCCACAGGTTTTAGGGAAGAAAAGGGGAAGCAGACTCTATAGGAGGATGAAACAACAGTGGGCGACCGCGACCTTTCCCCTACATCTTACTGTGAGATCAGGCTTATGTAAGCTCTGTGTTTTACCCTTATACAACACAGCAGCAGAAAAGAAATGGTTCAGGCCACATCTCTGTTTCTCCAATCATGGAGTTTATTCATCTGAACCATGAAAACATCATTATACTTCATGTTCTTCATGCTTTAGTCTTCTATTGAAAAGTGATAAAAGAAGATCACAAAGCTTATGACTCGCGTTTGAATACTCAAACATTTCCATCCCAATTTGTCCTAAATGCATGGCAATAAATTATCCATTCAACTCAGTTGGATTTGCTATTTTATGTCTTTATCAACATGAAAAGACATTTTTCAGCATCCAAAACACAAAGGCATGAACTGTAAATTGACACATCTTTGATTATTGTTTTTGTCATTAATGTGCATATTCATGTCTAATGTACATATTCCTTTGCAATCAGATATACAGCACTGTCTGTAATTATTACAGGACAGGACATATTTTGCTGTTTTGGCTCCAGCAGATTGGACTGACCTCTAACTCTAAGGTTGTGTAGGACTCTCGCAATTACCCAATTTTACAGTTGGAGTAGGTGTAACCTCAATGTTAATGAAGCAGAATAAGAGAACTAAACATACAGTCAGGGCTGGTTTTGGAGCCAAACAGTGGAACGTTCCTGATTGGCTACATCAGTCACCTGACCTCAGTCCACCTGATCATGTGTGTAACTGCTGAAGATCAGACTGAAGGCAACAAACCCCAAAACGGAGCAAATCTGGCTGCACATGCCTGACAGGGCAGTTGACAGTTTCGTGACATTAAATGATGTCTGCAGGTTTTTTTTGCTCTCGGTCAGGAAGCACCCTGGGCTATGGGAAATTGTAATGGCTACTTTTCAGTATTTCATAGACCAAATGAGTCATCAAGAAAATAATCAATAGATTGATCAAGACTGAAAATAATCCTTAGAAACAGTCCTGTTACTCTACTTCTAATGTGGATGTCTACAGCACGTTGGGTCACTTCCTACTTTGGTACCAATATTGTGAGTGGTACTTGTGCTTCAGTGGCTGATATGATGTCACTGATGTGATGCAGCACAGTCGTCGATACTGAGCGAGAATCCAATCAGCCTCAGTGTGTGGAGAGAGGTCACCTACATATGAAATACCACACAGACTCAGAGCTGTGACAAGCTTATCTTTCCAGCACACAGATGCTTTTAACATCCCAGCACGAGCACATGTACTTACATAAACAAGAGTCTAGCTGTGCCTCTTGTATCTAACCAACTTGGAAATAAACATCCCTATTTCCACAGCTCATATTTCCTTACATATAGTCTACAGCTAATTATCAGTGTCTTGAGATGTGTTTTGGTTGCAGGTAGATTTGTGACACAAAAGCTTCAAATCATTTGTTCAGTGCAGATATAGGCCTATTAAGTTTGCTCAAATTTTTATTTGCTCTTGCTTTTTAATGATACAGTTGGTTGCTCAAAATGAGGCCGGAGGCACTAACAAGAAAGTCCAACCCAAATCCTGGTGTAGCAAGGACAACAGAACCATGATCCCTAAACAAACTCATCTTATCTGTTAAAAAGAAAACAAAAAAAACAAACATGCTTTCACGAGAGCTGTCACCAGACAGTCCACAGTCTTATAGTTCAACACAAAAACAAATATTTTTAGAGCTCGTTACCAGAAAAAGCAAGTTTATCTAAAGCAAACAGGGCTGCACTGCACACAGAGTGAACGGGGGCAACCGATACCTTAAACTGACACACCTCAGCACCTACATACCTGCAAGTCCTACATCTCTTTATTATCTGAGCTCAACAAATAGACCTCATTTCTGACCTACATACACCTAGAGTAATGAAAAGTCAAACTCTATCTAAGGCAGGACAATTTCAGAGTGGAATAGATGAATATGTTATGATACATTTTGGTAGCTTTTATGTCTTCTCAGCATTTATTAACCTTTTCTGGCACATTTTAAAACCTAAATTATTATTATACACCCCCCCCCCCAAAGTACAGTGTACAGAACAGCAAAATGATTGCAACAGTAAGACAAATATTGCCAGCACATTAACATGTTAGTATCCATATTACAAATGTTATGATATGGTGGCTTGGATAAGCAGTCTTTTATGCTGAAGGAAAAAAAAACTGAGCAAAAGGAAGGCAAATGGGATTTTAAGCTGCAACAGTACGGACACAAGCCACCAGCCACAAATCCTATCGTATTGTATTGACCATCTTGCAATATATAAATCATTTCTCAATCTTAGCAGAAAAGTTTGTCTTTCCATCTCATGAATCTTTTTAATAGTTTATAGCCAGTTGTCCACTGTAAGTGTATCGGGCTGTAACCATTGTCAAGTAATTGCTTTTTTTTGCTGCTGCTGTGAATATTTTCAAGATATTGGTAATTGTCATTTCCTGTAATTTCCTCCAGCAGATGTGATATGCATGTCAATGGAATCTGTAGTCCCAGAATTTGCTGTGTAAATTTCAGGACATTTTCCCAAAATGTTTTTTCCTGTAAAGCTAATGTTTTTGTGATCTGAGGTTGTTTATTTGCAATTTGGCAAGATTCTGTTGGATATCTGAGCCATTAACTTACAGCATTTGGTAACTGACTGCTATTAAGACAGGTAGTGTGTTTGCAGCACATTGGGGTCTGTGCATGTGTGACAACTTACAGTATCTATATTGCCATTCTCAATGGATCAGTTTATTACAATTTTATTTGTTTTCAGTCAAAGCCCAAGAAGATTGAAGCCTAACAGGAACCTGTGGTGTATCATTATCATATCACATATGACCAGAATGTCAAAAATATTTAAAATCCAAGATATTCAAAAATAAATTTAGTAATGTGGAAGTGAACCTGCAGAATTAACAAATAGACAATTTTTTTCCACCTGTCAGGATCTATTTGAGGTATTTCCCTTAATTGTTGCTTTGCTGTGCAGAGGTCAGTGGAGAGCGAAATGATTAAGTACAAAAAAACATTAAAGTGAAGTCACACACACACACACACTAATAATAGCATCAGTGTTCCAGGTGACAGGTTGAACAAACTGTCCCTGCGTTCACTGGAATAAATCATTTCCTCTGTTTGCAGTTTGGATATTCAACTCTGCTCACTATTTACTTTTCCATCTTCATGTCTTTCTTTCCACTACAAGCATGGATCTTGCTCCCTGTGATATTATTCTTTTGACTCTCTCTGCAGTTCCTTTAGGTGGCACTATTTTCTCTGATTGTCTGGCACTGGTGGCCATAGCTGCTTATACTAACTGATAAGTAACTGTAAAAACAGTTTGTGTTCCAGCAGGTTATTTCAAAAAGTATGTACCTTCCCCTCGTGAGCACTTTATACTAACACTGGTTAGTTCATCCCTTTGTTCTTGATCTTCCGTTGAGACATGTTGACATGACTGCATCACATGATCTCTGCCGATTCATGCTGCCAATTTCCTGTTCTATCACATCCCAAAGGTGTTTTACTGGATCTGGTCTGGAGACTGGGGAGGTCACTGAAGTTCATTGAAGTCACTGTCATGTTCATGAAACCAGTTTGAGATGACTTTTGCTTTGTGACATGGAGCATTATCCTGCTGGAAGTAGCTTTTAGAAGAAGTAAACTGTGGCCATAAAGGGATAAACATGGTCATCAACAATACTCAGACTTTGGCATTCACAGAGTTTTTCCTGCATAGAGAATTTGGAGGCAACCGCCTCAGTCAAATTTCATGCTGCCTCTGCTTCCTGACAAAATAATAGTACTTGTTTTCTCAAATTTCAAAATACTAGTACTTGTTTTCTCACATGATTTGAGGTCCATGCATGCTGCACGCTCTCATGTGCACCCTGAATGACAGGCACACAGATAGGGCTAGTTAAAAAAAAAAAAAAGAAAAGCTTTATGGACTTTTTGACAGTCTTTTCTGATTCTTTTTGTACTTAGATTTGTAGATGCAATATTTGTTAACAAGGCAAGGGAAAAATACAGCTGGTGTCAATCTCAAATCCTGCTTGAGTCACTTACTGAACCTCATATTGAATCAAGAGTGAAATGTCAGACAGCTTTGAGTATTAACATGAGTCATGACATCTCCCTCTCTCTCTCTCTCTCTCTCTCTAGGATGTTGACCCTGTAGGTCAGCCACTCTGCAGATACAAGACGACATGACCAGTGTCAACTCTCCAGCCTGTCTGCTCGCCCGCAACCACTTCTACAGAAGTATGCCCACCCCACCAAACACACACACTTCAAAGTTTGACTTTAACTCATTAGCCAAACAGAACAAAGGTCGTGAGTTTCATGTATGTGTGTGTGCACCCGTTTCCCCTCATGCTTGGTTAAAGGTAGCAATAAATTGTGGAAACAAGTGATTTTTAGGAAACTCAGCGCTGCCTTCTGAACCTTTAACCTTTCACCTTGCTGGTTGAACTCTGTTTCACCAGGGAAAATAACATCCTGTTTGTCTTCATTAGGTTTGCTGAACTGGTGTTTTATCTGGTTATGTGGTTGACTAGAAAGCATAATTGTAACTGTAAGGAACATGATGTACCTCATGTTATTCTTGATATGTACAACTGATGTGGTTTTTATTAACTTTTACATAACATCAAGAAAATCATGACCAAAACCTTACCCAAAAGAACATTTAGTGTTATTTGGCAAAAATCTATACATATCCACATTATAATAATTATTTTGAAAAAAATACACACAAGTTGTTGTTTTTCACAGTACACTCAGACATCAGCAAGAAAAGGGAACCACTATGTCCTGAAGTGATCCCTGCAGTGAATAGATTTGAACAGCGATTCTGAGTAAAGTGTGTTCTGTGAACACTGTTTCAGGAAAGAGATGCTACTACAGTTAAGTGGGAAAATGTGGGTTTTTTTGTTGTTTGGGTGAAATGATCCTTTGAACACATTGACACTAAATAAAGAGGTGAAAAGGGAAAATAAACTAAATTGCTCCCACTCATTAACTAATGCACTCACTCATGAATTAATACATGCAAACTACCCCAATATACAGACACGTGCCACAACACACACCTGTATCCTCTACCACACAAACACTGAATCAGTACTACCACAGAACTAAGGTCTGGTTTTATGTAATCTTACCATGTGTACGTGACTCACTATGCACACGTTGTTCCCCAGAGGCATTTAAAAAGAAAGAGGAACATGTTACCTCCAACAGACGTACGTGAGCCAAGACATGCTGATAAATATAACCTGAACAACTTTACAAGTACAAGCTTGACAAAAACATTCACCAGTATGACTAACATGTCTCTGAAACAGTAAGGCAGCAGGTTTGGATCAGTGCCCAGAACACTCGCCGTGGGACAAAAACACCATCAATATCTTACTAGTTACTTAGGCACTTTTGAAAACACATTGTTCCATGTTGTCAACAAAATAAATTGAAGAGATTAATGAATAATCTTTCTTTCTCTCTCTCTGTCTCCTTCTCTCCCTCTTTCCCTCTCTCTCTCTCTCTCTCTCTCTCTCTCTTTCTCTCAGATTTACCCTCCAGTCCGGAGCCTTCATCGTCTGTGTTCAGCTGTCAGAACGACACTGTCAGACACAAACAGAGACAGGTCACCCTGTGCATCACCATGGCAATGCCTCCTGGTAATCCATCCTTTCATCCACATACACTTTTCTGGGGAAGCTTTCCATAACACACTCAGAACCTGGGTGGAGGCATTTGCTCGCAGTCATTCACAAGCATTAGTGAGGTTCAACACTGATGTTGGTCAGGGCTGAGGTCAGGGCTCTGTGCAGGACAGTCAAGTTCTTCCACATGAAAGTGGGAAGACTATTTTTTTTTTTTTTTTTTCAAAATGGCGCTAGCTTTGTGCGCAGGAAGATTGTCATGTTGGAGAAGTGCAGGTGTCAAGACGGAAGTGGACAGCTGACACATCAGTGGCACAGACAGTATGCTGAAGCTGAAGGACACCATCTAGAAACTGTGCATGCATCACCTACTTCCAGCAATGGGGGAAAGCAGACCTAAGGCAGAGGACAGACATGATCCAAGCTGAGGTCTGACACCTGGAGGAGGAAGGGCAGTGGTCAAGGGCCATAACAACGAGCCTGGACAAAGTGGGACCTGCCAAAACAGAAGATCACATGGCCTAAACTTTGGAGACTGAAGCATCTCTTTCCTGCTCTGATCAGTGTATGACACTCTGCCAACACCAACAGACCTGTACAGGTCTGGACATGGATTGAGGAAGGACCCACTGTGCAAGTTATGCCAAGAGAGAGAGGCACGTTGGCACATACACTGGCAGGGTGCAAGACTGCACATCTTGGAGCAGTAGAGACGGAAAAAGCATTAGCATTAGACCCAGCTGGTTGCAGGTTGGGGGAGGCAGCAGAAAGAGCCTTGTGTTGGCTCTGGCAGGAGGAGTTGAGCTGGAAGCCAAGAAAAGAAAGGCAGTGACCGGCAATCACTGCCGACCCGCCAACCACAGGACATTGTGGTTCAGGATCATAATGTCAGAGGAAAGTTGGATGCCACCTGACAACATATTCTCCTGGCCAAAAGCCTCAGCCATAAGTGACTGAAGATGCAGTATTTAGATCTATCTAATACATCTAGATACTACATCAGACTGAAGCGGTGTTTTCAAACAGGTTATCTCAGGGAAAGGTCAAAAACAATGTCTTATTCCGTCTCTCAATACTTTCAGACTTCCCCGGTCTGTCTGGAGCACTTAGCCCAGTCTTTACTACTGAAGATATAAATCTTAGGAAGGGGGCCACAAATAGAAAGTTTCCAGTCCAAAAAAAGAAAAAGAGGGTTTAGCACTTTCCTAAAACAGCTGGAGATGGAGGGGAGAACGAGTGAGTAAAGTTGAGATAGAGAAGAGGAAATCCAGCCCTTTCCTCTCGGTTTTCAATGGTGCACCCAGTAACCTGGAAAAACTGTAGCGCAACAGCTGCTCTGTTTTTAAAATGAGCCTCAGTTACTGTAACACAGAACATTAGAATCAAACATTACACTTTTTCAGACTGATTATATACAGCAATTTATAAGTGTTTTTTTTAGAATTGTTTTATGACACATAACTACATTTCCGTCTCTTCCCAGGATTACCAGGTGTCATCGCAACCAAAAGTTTATGGGTCAATATTGACCTGGGCTTTTCTACTTCTCTTCCCTTCTCCACCTCCAAACCAACCAACCCTGCTGACCGGGGCGTCAAGTAGAAGGGAACAAGCGCACCTCATTGGTTCACAGACTGAAAGGAAGTTAAGAAATCAAGATTGCTTAACTTCCAATTTCTCAGCCCTCTTGGCTGCACAGGACAGCCAAATGGACATGCGTGGACAAAGTGGACAAACTTCAAGTAAAAAGACACTTAAATATCACAGTGGAGAAAGTTCCTGATGTTTAATCTTGCAGCCTATTGATGCTGTGAAAAGAAATTGATTGCAATATGAAATTGGAGGCCTCAAGTGGACAGGGAATATTTATCACATGATCATCTGCACCAATAACTTTTGGTCAGAAGTGATTGGGCTAATTGAGTACAGCAGGTATAGCAAATATAAATTTCCCCAAATATCTGATGGTTCCAAGTTCTCAAATGTGGGAATTTAATGCCGTTTTTTATCTTAAATTATGGTAAATTCAATATTCTAGGGTTTTGGACTGTTGGTCATTGAAAGCAAGACATTTGATGATTTCACTTTTGCCTCTAGGGATACTGTGATGGGGATTTTCACTGTTTTTTTATGTTTTATAGACCAAAGTCATGTCATGTCTGTGTTGTACACGTCTCTGGCTACATCCACACCAATATGTTCTCCTTTTAAAACGCATCACTTTTGCAACATTTACGCCTGGCGTCCACACCAACCCGGAAACTGAGAACTTTCAGAAACAATGACACGGACACTGATATTCGCTTCCTGATTGGGTCTCGTCTGTCATGACTACCATTGGTGAATGCAACATTGATAATGAATTACAAGTGTTGCTGATCTTGAAGTCTTTGCTAGTATTTGCTTTTGCGGCAACTAACCAACCACAGAGTGGACAATCTGCTTCCTGTTTACACCGGCACGCACATGCCCATTGTTCGTCAATGGTCATGTGATATTAGTCTTCAGGTTTGTTAGTGTGGATAGAGATTAAACGCTTGTCTAGATAGAGATTGTTTTTGTTTTAAAATGAAAAGGTATCGGTGTGGATGTAGCCTTAGTCATCATTATCATCATCAGTTTTGAAGACATAGCAAACTGGTTTCAGTGGGGGAACTCCAACTACATCAATAACTGCCAATCATCACTGTCAATGTTGAATTATCAATCATCTTGTTTCTGACAATGTTCAAATTGTTGAAACCATTAATAAAACATCAAAGACTAACAGGTCTGCGATTCATACCAGCAGCCAGCAGGACCAGCGTGCTGCAGTTCATTTCACTGAGCTAAAGCCAAGGATCTCAGACGTCTTCTAATTATCCTTCTGACGACACTACTTCTCAAAGCATCTCTGAACTTTTACCATGCGGCTTTTAACATGTCTGAGCATGAAGGAAGGAAAGAGCAGTTTTTTTAAGGGTTTGAACTAAAATTGTAATACATCACACCCTTTTGTTTATCACACTTTCGTTCTACCACACCTGTTCACCAGTACAGTCATCAAGTCACACGGTGAAATGTGCCAGAAGGTTAGGCAACTAATGTTAAATGAGGTTTAGACCAATCATTAGGCAGGTCAGGTACGTGAAAGTCCCAAACTGCAGGGAAATATAAAAACAGAATTCAGTCTAAACACAGAAGGTAGCTCATGTGCTATCATTACTCTTTCAAGTCATCTATCAAGCAAAAATACTAAATATTATTCTACAGTTGTGGATGTGCAACTTTTATCTATTTTGGATGATTGTAATTTGAACACATTTGGTTTTTCAAGCTATTTGAAGACATCATCTTGGCATCAACTAAATTTGGACAGTTTTAAATCAATAAATTGAAAAATACTTCACTAATTGACAGTAAAAATTGAATGCAGGCCCTGTACATGTCAGCCATATCGCCCAGCTCTATAACCAGGGAACCAAAAGCACAACAGCTGTTGAGAAGCAGAAGGAAACAACAGGCAACTGAGATCCAGACATTGAAGAGAAAATTGACTCCTTCACTCCCACTTTTCATTTGACCCTCCGAGAACCCGGTGACCTGGAAAAACTGCAGCGTGGGGCGACGACCAGCCGCTCAGCTCAAATGAGCCACAGAACAAATCCTCTTTTCACCCTTTTAACTCTGTCATGCAGAGAGGCCACTTTGCAGCAGCGTCGCCCATTGTTTGTCTTTCCTCTGTTTAGAGACAGACAGAGAGACTGAGGGGGTGAATAGCGGACAGTGGTGCTTACACTAAACCCATTTTATAGTCAAGTGGGAAAATCCTTGCGTCAGGATTTGTGCTGCACTACAGTCAGCAGGATAACTTGAATAAGTCAAAAGATAAAAAGGAACTTGTGGGGATAAAATTTTTAACCTCAAAAGGCTGAAAAAACGTTGGCATTTGCTTTATGCAATGTTCTCCTGCAACTGTGTGGATGGAGGAGACACTGTGATGACCACCCCTAGAAGGACTTGGGCTGCAACAGATGGTTATATTTATTAACAATTCATTTGCTGAATATTTTCTCAATAAATCAATTAATCAGCTTGGTCCAAAAAATTACCAAAAGAGTGAAAAATGTACATCATCATCCATTATGAAAATTTAAAATTGTTTGCTGAATCATTTTTTGCCAATCAACTAATCATTCCAGCTCTATGGGGATCTAAAGTTGGTCAAAAACTAATAAGAGTTTATTGTACAGACAGATGTTTCGATTCAATTCAATATAATTACCGCAGCTTTATTTGAACTTGTGAGGGTATAACTGAATGCAGCAGCTCACACCACATATACGCTTATTATACGCTTAAAAACCACACAGATTAAATGATTAACACATTAAGACATGTATAAATCTCTACAAACCAATCTTAAAACTGTGTTTTAGAAAAGTTTTTTTAAACATCAATGCAGCCGGAGCAGCTGTAACATATATGAAATGTGGAATACAAGGTTAATCTGAAAAGGACATGGATATGAATCACAAGGTGAGGCATGGTCAGGTGAATGCCGGTTAGCAGCATAGTCAATTATAATTAAAAAAAGTGAAGCAGTCATCTCTTTGATGTGTGAGATTTCAGATTAGTGGGAGAAGACAAAAGTCAAAAGAAGTTGTGTGTCAAAAACTGTATATTTGTATCAGTTAGCCAACTCATATAGACCAGATTTATGGATGCAGAATTTACGAAGATACTTTGTGTTTAGGCCCTGACCTCGTCGCTCCCTGCAAAACTGCAAACTGCATTATTTGTAAATCCAACACAATCCTGACAAGCATTAAATTGTTTTTGGTTGGCTATTTGTTTTTGACAGAGGAAGTCAGGAGCTCATCTCTGACCTCCTGAAGAAACCAACTGTATTAGGACAACACCAAACACAGCACAAACACATTGTTTTGTTTGTATGTTGCTGATACCAGCCACCATGCACCTATAATCCCTGACAAAGCACCTCCAAGCACTGCAAAGAATGCACTATCAGGTAAATTTAAATCTAAACCCAGAAACCCACCTGACATATTTAATATAATATTAAATACGCAGTGTTTGAAGAAAATATCAAAAAGGTGATGTGGATACAAAAAATACAATCAAGAACCGTATTTAAATCCAATATTACCCTAAAAGCACTACCACAAAACAGCAGCAGCCACCTGGGAAAAATGTCATTAATCAATCTTCATCCATTACACTTGCAATACTCAAACAGATGTTAAGATGCTATAAACCACTAAATGAACTGCAAGAAACCATGATAAGGCTAATGCCGAATGAAAAATGAAAAATGGACTCAGCCACACTAATTACCTCACAGTTAATGCCATTTCAAACACTGCAGATAGACCTAACAGCAGAATTACAGCCAGCACCACATCAACCACAAACACATCAGCTACAAGCAAGAGACAACCACAAGCATTGATGGACAGCCACATGGGCAGGCAAACAAAAACTGAACCAAGCCCAAAACCACCAATGTCAGCACAAGCAGCCCTTACCTTGTGAAGTGAAGCGGTGGTCCTCAGCATCTCGGGGGGGGGGGGGGGGGGGGGTCGCAAACAGCAGAACTGGAAACATCTACGTCCGGCGCGACCTGGGTCACCACGTTGGTTGGAGAATATAACTTTGAATTTCAGTACAGCAGATAAACGCTACACAAACTGAAACCTTTCCTCTATAAAACAACCGCCCTGAAGTAACGCTATATGTCTATTGGTATATTGGCTTGTTTATGTAATGCTACAGGAATATTAATCGTGGTAAGGGTTCACTAAACTAGCAGCTGCAGTTACTCCTCAACACACGACAACAAAGGGCAGAGAGTTCACGGTTTAAACTACCGGCCTCAATACAAAATATTTGACGTACACTCATTGACCACTTTATTTGGAACACCTGCACACCTGCTCATTCCTGCAATCAGCCAAGCAGCCAATCACGCGGCAGCAGTGCAACGGTCTGTGCAGAAACTCTTTGTTTTTGTGTTGTGTTTCTGATGGGTCACATATTTCGGCTCCATGTTTGGTAATTACTAACAAAACATGCAGTTTAAACTAGGTGAAGTGTTAAACTGATGACATTTTTCTTTCCTATCTTCCAGAAGGATACTGTTACAGCTGTGGCCATTTTTATATGTAAATGCAGGTCAAACGTCAATGAACTACTTCAACAATAGGCCTGCACCACTTTTTGCTGTTTCTGCTTTTCAGACACTACACAGGGGAGGAGAGGGGTGAAAACGAACAAATGCTGGGAGCCTGAGCCAAACGTGACAATGCAAGTTGATCTCACAGTATCAACATTAATTGATGCATTCTGTAACCTCATGAGATCCTCTAGATATGAAATGGGTAACAAATATAACATCTTTGTTAATTTTGGAGACAAAAGACATTTCAAATTCAGCCTTTTTTAACCTCCTAAGACCCAAACTCTATTCTTTGCTATTTAGGCTGATTGGGACCTGAGAAAAATGATGTCCACATTACTGAGTGGCAGTATAATATCCTCATATGTGGTCACCAGGCCCTTGTTGAGAAAAAGTTAGTATTGTGGTCTAGAGAACCCAAAATGTGAGGTCCACATATGTGGACGCCAGGTCCTAGGAGGTTAATGGCAAATTTGATTCAAACTTTTAATATACAAAACCATATAAGCTGAAACTTTGTGGATGGAGGCAGTTGACCTTGGTTTGTGCAGGAATGTTTTTTTTTTAAATCCATGGCAACTGAACTCGGTTTCCAGATGTGGTGGGTGTTTAGACACTTAGCCAAGAGTTACACAACCCCAGACTCTGGGTTTACCCGCAACAGCAGTCAGAGGACACAAAGTGCTGTCTTTTCAGTGTTTACTTTGTTCCTGGAATAGCCCTGTACAAAACCAGTGAACCACTCCCTGGCAAACAGACACTGTTATCTCCAGGTCCTTATAGGGCTATTTTAACCAACAGCCATGGACACATTGCTTAGCAAATTATAAACAAATAAAAGTGTGTTCTGAAAACCACAGAGAAAGCCATGTGTATGCTGGGACGAATACAATATTTGAACTAAAGTTCAATAGAAATATTTAAACAAACTTAAATTGTATGCATTTTTTTACATTGGTAGCTGTACACTCTAGACACAAATTTAATTTTAATGTAGGGTATGAGAAGAAGGAACCTGACACAGAATATTAGGCTGCAAGAGTCTACTTTATTGCATTTGCAATCACAGGGTGACAAGGTGAAAAATGGTTAACAAAGGCATGTGGATGTGTATGCACCACAGTGTGTCTTTGCACCACAGTATTACAAACACAGAACAGTACAAATGTTTAATAAAAAAAAAGAAAGAAAAAAAGCTTATCAGTTGCATCATTGTCTTGTTTTTTTTTTCTCCATTTTTTCATTTTCAGTTCTTTTTTTGGTTGTCAATAAAAAAAACACAAGGTTACCAAAACAAGAATAAGTAAGGCAGCCTATACTACAATGAATAATATAAAAAAAATTAAATAAAAAAAAACAAACAAAAAAACTAAAGGTTGTAAACGGGACATCCTCCCGTCACCTAGCGTTGGTCGTTGGTTCAATTCCCCCCCCGAGGTGTGGATCATCGGAGTGAGACTGCAGGATCAGGAGGATGTGGGACTTCCTGCATCGCTGCTCTCACTCACCTGGCGTTGCATAACCATCTCCCTGGCAACGCAGGTGATCTGACCATTCGTCACCGCACCGGGGACCCCCGCCCTGAGAGGGACAAATAAAGAGAGATTGAGGAAAGCTATTCTTGATACTGTATGGATTGACTAATTTACACAGGGACAGATCATAGCTAAGCAAACAGACAAACCAAGACAGATTTTTTTGTCTACACCCTGTCAAGAGGTTTTTAATGGAAGACTGGTACAATGACTCTGCTTTATATAACATAATGTACTAAACTGGCCTGGACTCATCTGCAGATTAAAGGCAAAGTAAAAAAATAAAAATAAAAGCAGCTCCAAACCGAATAGTGGATACTCCAACAAAGGCAGTTTCATTATGAAACTAAAGATTAGGACCAGGATTACAAGAATTAAGACACAGTGACACTGTCAGGGGTTGAGTCAGCGATGTGTATTTACTTATACTTACTTCATCTGTGCCTCCTCAGTCAGTGGGGTCATCCCTGGCTGCTTCCCAAAGAAGAAACTGGACCACCAATGGCCAGAGTCCTGCTTGGGGAGTCCTGTGGAGACAGATAATGAAGGCATGAGGCTTCAAACTTGTACAGAAAGGACAGCTGCCATTGTCTATTTAATTTAGATTTCTGTCAGTGGAATTTTGAATCGTTAAGGCAAACCCTTTTTCTTTGCTCACGCCAACCATGACATTAACTTCCAGTACTCAGACGACAGTGATTTGTTTGTAAAATATAAGCCCCTTCATTAACAGGAGTCACCTTCTTTATTAATTTAACATTTTAACATTCTAGGACAGTGTGAATGAAGTTTTTGACAATCTTCCTAAGATTAAAGCTACATTGCCACAGTCTGAGCGAAAAATGACCCAGGCTTCGGCTGCATGTTTGGCTCTGTGTCAAACTGACACCTCATTTAGTCACTGAACAGCTGCATTTACATGTAGCCAGTGAAATATATACAGTACAACTGCTGTGTGCCACAATTAGCTTCTAGGTCAAATCAATTCTCAAATTTGTGCCGGTGAAAAGTTTTACATATGTGATAAAGTATCCTGCACTATATTGAACGAACAAATTTAAAAGGTCTAAAATATTATTCTTGTGCAATCAAACTTATAACTAGATATTTGAAGACAAAAGTAGGTTACAACAGCAAACAAGTACTGCAAATCTTATAATCCAGAGCCACAACTGAATACTATACTTTCTTACATAAATAACATTTTTCTTTTCCCAATGATTTCTTATTTGCTTGTGGCTGTAAAAACTGCCATCCTTATAACCCACGTGCCACAAAACTGAATTCCATAGTACTAAAAGAATGAACAGTAATGTAAGTCACATGCACTGAACTCTCTCTGAATGCACCCCCACCCCCCTATTTGTGCGTGTCTAACAACTTTAGCACCCTGACCCCATGGTTAAAACAGGCATGGCGACACCAACCTCAGCCAGCATTTAACTGCCGGCCCAGATGGTTTTCACATAAGGCTGCACTGAGATGCTGATCCAGGATTACTGGTGAAGTCAGCAGATATTAACTGGTGCAGAGGCTCATATTGGTGTAGCAGGGGCCAAATGCACATGTGCCAAGGCTGTGATGCTTTTTATATTAATACTGAAATATGAATCCTAACCCAGAGAACTGAATGGTACTTTCAGGTTAAAGAAACCCCCACATCTTGAGAGGAAAAACGAACACTGAAAAGCGAGTTTCCTGCTAGATTAGAAAGAGCCAGATCAGACCAGAAATGATTCGAGCTGGGTGTATTCCACGATGACTCAACCACAGTAGCTCTGTTTGATCTGAGGCAACAGCTGACTCAACCACAGTAATCCTGAAGTTAGTGCAAATTAAGTCTTTGGGCAATGGTACGATGTGGATTAAGCAATGTCACGAGTCTATGAAACTGTTGGCCAAACATAGGCAAGAGGAAGTGAGCACGCTGAAAAGAAACATTCACTTGTGTGGAGATATGCTCTGACACACAAAAACATCTGGATCTGGTGCAGTGACACACTCCTGGGATGGTTGTTTCTCTTGAGCAGAACACACTGTTCCTTCCAAAACCCACAGTCATTTATATTACTCATTGTGTGTATTCTGTCTTGACGTTGAGTGCTGTTATTCCCTGAACTGAAAACGACACTCGAATTCTCTGGCAGCAGCCTTGATTCAGTTCATTTGGAGCATAATGTTAGTGTTTAGCTGATAATCACCCACATTCAGGGGCTTCCCCACACTAACAGGCACATAACTCTGCAGGGAAACATTGAGTATCTGGAGTTTTCCTTATATCTAATTAATGCTAAAACACAAAATTCTTGTTTTTTTTCTTTTACATAGATACAAACATTCACACACCTGGATGGTGAGGAATGACCTCTCCGCTGTACTCCGAACTGCCGCAAGAGCTGCTGCTGGACGTAGAGCCAATGCGCCCTGCAGGAGAAGAGAATGAGCAGACAAAGAGTCAGTTTATTCACAGTCAACAAAACTGGAAAAGTGAGATGTATGTGGATCACACTGAAGGGTTCACTTCTTGCATGGATACCCAACCATTCCCCTAAAATGAGAGGGGGTGGACATGACATGGACAAAGAAAATTTTAATCCATTTTCCTCTGGTTATATAACCGGAGCCCGCAGGGAAACTCTTAACACTAATGCCGATTTTGATTTGATTTACTGAGACAGGCTACAAGTCTGTTTGGCACACTGGGGAACATAAATATAACACACACACACATACAGTACATGTATGAAGAGACAGGCACCAAATATATTCCTGAAGCCAAAGATGTGATCTCTTATGATTTCAGAGTCTGGCTGTAAACAGAAGACTGTCACTTGACGCTACCGTTAACGTGAATTCTAGTAGGTTTTTTTTTTTTTTTTTTTAAATCTAAATCTAATATTTGTGATACACAGGATATGACCGGTTAATTTTGAAATTCAGTAATAGTCATGTTTTAACCTTTAAGGGGGAGTGTACATTATTTTTAAAAAACATCCAGACATTGAATTGGTTACTGCTACTATTATCATTAAACAAATTACTCAGCCTGATTCTTTCAACCCAAGTATAACTCACACACACAGGTCATGCTTTACTCAGGGAAACCCAAAGAAAAACCACACTGACATGACTCATTACATCCAAATGTTATGTACTTTGGACAAAAGTCACCCAGCAGGAGCAGGGAGTTGGTTTGGTCTTGTGTAAGGGACTACAAGGGAAAGGAGACTCACTTCGGTAGTAGTCAGTGGTCGCCACAAGTGAACCGCCTGCTGGAATAGCTGCCATTCTTCTGTTGTTGGTTGCTGTTCGCTGTGCTTGATGGAAACCTGCAGAAGAAAAAACAGTGTGAGCAAAACCAGCCTGGGCTACAGTACTCACCAAAGCAATGGAGATATGTTTTTTTTGTTGTTTTTTTAATAAATATTCCTTTCCAGACAATGATGCTTTCATTACCAAGGCTACAACTGACAATTCTTCTCATTTCAAGTCATCATTATCTTGATAAATAATTTTGTCATTTATAATATGGTTTCTCATCATATATAGTTAAGCAGTTATTGAAATCGGGCTTATTTGTCTATAAAAACAGTGTAAAATGTCTGTTGACCCCTTTAAAATCAGCTAAACCTTTAAGCATTGAAAAAATGCAAGAATAAAATGTGACAAAAATACGAGGAAAACATCTTTTCCACTACCTCTCATGCACTGCAGATAAAAACAAACCCGAGGCTTCGACAAGAACAGACGTGATGCGGATAAACTGTACGTTAAATGCATATAAACCCCCCTGGTCTAATGGTGAGAATGCATATTCTATAAAGCTATAAAACCAAGATTCAAATACATTTTACAGTTTTGTCAGCTGCATAGTGTTTCACATCACGTTCACAGCTTCAACACACTGACGTCATCCCACGGTTTGCAGGAGTCTTGTTTACATTAGACTATCTCTGCACCAAACCGACATTTTGACGTTCTTCTGTCTCGTGACAGATATGAGACTAAAATCACAATTTACAAGGACTATAAATAAATACTGCCTTATGAAGAGTAGGGGGGAAAAAAGATCACTAAGGTTGATGGCTTTATCATTTACCGAGGACCTTTTGTGTCTTAACAAAGACAAAAACAAAATCGCTGAAAATCTGTTGACAACAAAACTGTCAGTTACCGTTTGTGTATGTACACCACTTATTGTTATTCTGTGGGCGAAACCCCCGTATACAACGAGAAAAGGCTGCAAACAAAACGTTTATTCTTCTGACTATGTTAACCAAAACAAAGACACTCATACAGCTCGACAATAGCTGCCATTATAACAAGCTAGCTAGCATCGTTAGCTCGTCCCCTCCGCAGGAACCCACCACCCCAAAAAACCCCTCCTTTTACCACCATTTTATAACAACACAACAAAATGAAGAAAACTCACCTTTTAGTGACCCAGACGTGCTTGATGTTCAGTAGCACCCAATTCAACTCAGTCGGCGAGGCTGGGGGAGTAAACGCTAGGCGACGGGGCCCATTTGAAAATAAGTTTTGGGTAAATGTAACCCTCCAAGGTCCGAGAGGATATCGACGCTGCTTCTTGCTGTTCACAATTGTCGGCTCATGGTTTTATAGGGAAGGAGGGTGACGTATCAGCCGGGGGCGGGACCAAGCGAGAACTGCCCCGCCCACTCCGGCCCTCCTGACATTTCCACGACTCTACTTTGTTGCAACAGCGCCACAAGCGAATGGGTGACCGTAAAAACGCAACCAAGGCAGTATTCCACCCAAAAAATTCTTTCTCTCTAACGACTTATAGTTTTATTGGTTTATTCCACCCAAATACTACTTTCTGTCCAAGTTCTTTTAGTTTCAAAGGTTTCTGAGCCAAACTGTATTCTTGCTGCCACATGTGTACCTCCAATGTCTGGAAGGATTTAGGAAGTGTGGGAAGAACAGTTTACTGTCCTGCGCGCAGGATTCCACTCACATTTCCAGACATAATTATTTGTTTTGAACTTTATTCACGTTCTCTTTATTGAAATGAGTCAAAATATTTACTGTAGCATTTTGTTCATTTACATCATGCTCTATTTTCAATTGACTCTCACATGTAATGAAGCAGCGCGAGACTGAGACTATCCAAATCTTATCCAACTTTAAGCATTAGTTTATCGACGGAAGTAAATGACCCACACAAACAAACAGGAGCTTGTCTGAAAGCTCTGATTTAACTGAGAAAAAACATGTCCGTAGCTGAAACCACTGATGAGTAATGATGCTCTAAAAACAATGACATAATTTGGGGCTTATGCGTCAGAGAAGTTGATTTTAAATTAACAATTACCTACTTAAATGTAGCCTGACCATGCTGTTTGTCAGAAGAAATGAATTTTGGTCAGATCCAGGCGCCACAATATTAGTCAATGGCAGGATCCTCACATATTTGCAGGTTTATGAAATGAAGATGTTTTCTATTGACAGGAAACTTGGACACAAAATGACATCAAAGAGATACAAAATGACTATAAAGCGACACAACACAACCACAAAGGGATGAAGAATGACCACAAAAGGGACAACCCATGACCAAAAAGAGATACAAAATGACCACAAATAAATACATAATAACCACAAAGAGATTAAAACAAAATTAAAGAAATTAGCGTTATGATAATTAATATAATATATACATATAAAAAAAACATACTTTAGCTGGGTATGTATGAATAAGTTTGAAAAAAAACTTTGTTTTTGTTAAAAATTCAGATACCATAAGAAGTATGGAAGTCTCCACAAAACAGTTCCAATTTTGAGAAAACATACATGTATGGTATTGTGATAATATGTTTTTTGAAAGAGAGCTCTTTGATATATTGTTACTACAGATATGCAAAGGAGAACACGCTTTCCCAACAGGAGAGTAACCGATTACCATAGTTGACTTAACAGAGAAAATGGTCCTAATTTAAACACTAACCTCGCTACAGGCACTGTGGCTCCCTCTTATGGTAAAATTTATGAATTGTAGTTGTTAGTGGGGGAAGTGTGATATAGGTGCAGAGGAATGTTTCTGGTTGATAGGGTTTTTGTTTGCTCTGTGCAGATACATGTTTGATTACATTACATGACAAAACAGAAGGTGATCAAGAATTATTTGTCACGCGGGTCTGATTGGATTTGCTGTGATGTACAGTGGCTGTGCAAATGTTAAAGTAAAGTGATAATGCTTTAAAAAGTAATGCCATAATTGTTTTTTATTTAACAGATAATTTAATACAAAATGGAGTAAAGAGAAAAAAACTAAATCAAATCAATATTTGCTGAGACAGCTCCACTTCTCCCCAGTACACTTGTTTCCTCCGCTCTGTCTATCTCTTCACGTAATCCCAGATTGTCTGCATGATGCTGAGATCAGGGCACCAGAATATCTATTGTAAGAGTCCGTTTTCTTCTAGTCTCTGAAGACAGTTAATTCTGGGCAAGACGACATGCACGTTGTAGGGAGACAGTGTAGCCCATCCCTGTACACGCTGTCTGTTGAGATCGAGATAAAAGTCCAACCGTTGTCGGCAGGATTCGAACCTGCGCGGGGAGACCCCAATGGATTTCTAGTCCATCGCCTTAACCACTCGGCCACGACAACCCTGTACCACAAATTAAAATCATACTATCCCGAGGAATGGCGAAAGTGCACACTTAAAGGTTTCAGAGGCAACAGTTCGTCATGACGTATATAACGGCTAAACTTTTCGATATAATCCACTTATATAAAATATAACGTAATTAATATAAACGTCCACCCTTACAGACTCACAGACTTGGAGGCGCGTTCCCGGTGAGTCCGTGAGGGTTTAGAGCTGCCCCACTGTCAAACCACCGAGGGCATGAGGTCTCTGTAGCAGACGTTTCGAGCCCTTTATGCACAAACTTTGTTTGGGGTTCTGCAGACTTTCCCCTGAGGGAATTACCCAAAGTTCATAGCGTTGTGACATTAAAGACGGGTTTGACCGCGGTTACCAAGCGACGCCCGGAAGCGTAAAAAAACGGCAAATAACGGCCATAAAACAGAAGAAATAATAAGAAAGAAGAAGAACGGTTAACAAGCATGAGAGGAACGAACACTAACTTTAGTATTACAAGAAAAGAGACAGTACATATATCAAAGTGTCAAAGTGCTGTCCCATTCTTCTTTATACCATATGAGCCCTTGCAGCCTTTTTTGTGTGTTCAAAAATATTTATATGTATATTTTCATATTGGTGTTATTACTTGTGGATAAAGTACATGAAATGAATCATTCCTATTGTTGCTCAGGACCCTCCTTAACCCTTTTCCTTTGATCCTTTGAGGTCAATGGACCCGAGTTTGAGGGACACACCATTAATGACATTCAACCACACATTTTCAAGATCATATGAAAAAGTATATTTATGCAGAATATGGTCAATATTTATGAAATATTTTCCTGGAGAAAAACTCATCTCCTAAACATTTTGTATGTCAAATGAATGCTTGTATAAAAGTATAATGACCGTATGAAATTTTGAGAGATTTGTTTAAAATTCTTATCTTTTTTTTTTTTTTAAATATGAGCCAGGCAACTTCAGCCAAATTATCACTAGTCATATTTTCTTTGCTATTATTTTGAGTTTGTTGTCTATATTGTTAGTATTGTGTTGAGATACGAGTCAATTTTTTTCCCTGCCTCCATGAGATTATATACTCCCCAAGGATCCTGAAGCCCTTGCAGCCTCTGGCTCTCGATCACTTACCAGGTGACGTCAATTAAGACTGTGATGGTTCAGGGTTTAGGCCTCAGGGGGACACTGGGATTGGGTATATTGTAATATGGATGCCATGGATGTATTATAATACTTATATTATAATACATGCACTGACTTAAACAGTGGCAGCTCACTTCCGGTGGCAACCTCTGACTTGACACGGCCACTGCCACGGCTGCAGAGGACAAGCCACAGCAATTTACGCTAGTTTGAGTCTCTCCCAAAGCTCCTCAATGCTCCAGGAACATTCACTAGTATATTCCAGGAATCTTGAGTGATAGAAGTGTAAAACAAACACTTAATCTGTCAGCAAATCCAGTTTATCTTCTTACATTGTAGTTGTTTAATAATCAAAGCAATTTGTAAATTTGTTACTTTTATCAGGTTTCAATATTGACCACAAATCACTTGTCATTTAAAGGAATGCTTTATTGATATCCAAACATATACAACAAAAACCAAAAACTGTTTAATTCATTCACCATGATCTTCCAAATCTGATCCCTTTTAATAATCTACATCAGCTAGGCCCTGGACCTAAATAAAGCTATAAGTACTTTACTGTCCTCCAGCCTCTGCAGCAGCTGGCTCCGAGCAGGCTCGTCATGTGCTGCACTTCCCATTGGCACCCAAAACAAAATCATCCATTTCTATCAGTCAGTGTCCCAAAACTGATTGAAGCTTTAAAGAGGCGACAGGTACACTGCAAAAAAAAAAAAAAAATCCTAATCTTACACGTCATTTAATTTGGCATTTTAGGAGTGAATACCAAAATAAATGATTTGAGATTAACATGTTTTGTCGTGTGCATCTTGGCAAAGCAGAAAGTCAGACTCCATGAGATTTAGAGGCAAAGAGAGATTTTGTAACAGATATTTCAATATTGGCAACTTGCCTTTAACTGATGGCAATTAATTGTACAAATAATAAATCCTCTCTGAAAATCCACCTTTCCAAATAGAAAGAAAGCCAAAAGAAAACATAATTCACCTAACAGGAATATATTAACTACCAAAATGATCAAAACAAACAAATACAAAATGACAAAACACACTTCAGTTATGATACAATGGCAACAGTTTTGAAGCAGTTTGATGGGAAGTTGTGTTTTTTAATCTGTGTATTTTCATGTTTGTTAATTGTAGCCCGACTCTGTCACCGAGAGCCATTTCTTTTTCACATGGTCAGAGTCAAGCAAGTTTAACCCTTCCTGGGAAGTTTTGGCTTAAATAATTAAATTACCCCAACTTCTGCAGCCTCAATAAAACATCTGTCCACCCATGAGACTGAATTGTGACAACACAAGAGGAAACACAGACATTTCCACAGCCTGATTAGACTAAACAGCCTGTAATCATGTGTATCATAAACCCTACAACCGGCGCAGGGCAACATTTTCTGGTTGTAATTTGTTGCCCTTGTGTCAGCAAACAAACCAGAGAGCAGAAAAACAAAAACTAGAACACAACTTCCTTCATTTTCTACATTCAAGAGAAAAGTGACCGTGCTGCACAACTCTGCTCTCAGGTTTACTGTCACTGTGCCTGAGGCCATGAAGTCTGCAAGAGCTGCTGTCTATCACTGTGCGTGTTGAGGTGGTGTAGATGAACAACAATAAGAGCAACAATGATTTTGTATCAGTTTGGCCTCATGCAGTGTGTGTGTGTGTGTGTTTAGTAATATTTAGTGTGTTCACAGGAGTGTGTTTGTGTGTTCATGTGTGCATTAAGGGGGTGTTGGCAAAGCTTCTGCTATGGCAGCGAGATGTTTTGTGGCCCATCGGACTTTAAATGTCTTTATGCTAACTCCCCTTCCTTCAATCGGACGAGTCCATACAACTTTGTTTTTTGTTTTTTTTTTTAAGAAAAAGAAAAAAAAATGTGAGGAACATAACAAAAAACTCTTTCCTACCAGCTAAATTATAACAACAGGTGAACCATTTAAACTGAGTAAGGCCAATAGAGAAGCATTGACATTCACCAGGTAGTGTACAAAGCAAAGCATCGTCTCAATGAGTTCTGTGTGTCAACAAAAGGAAGGGAACTGCAGTCTAACCAGGGTAAAAAAGAAAACATGTTCAACCCTCAAGACGCGCTTGGTTTTAGTTTGACTTGCAAATGCTGACGTTAACATGCTGCATCCGAGATCAAACGCACCTCCAGTTTTCTAAATTACGTTCCTTCTCGCCCTGGTCTGATTAGTCCTGTGCCCAGACGGGTACAAAACAACTGCAGCGCATTGATGAGTCAGTTTCACAAACATGGAAACATGTTTTTAGACCACAAATGTACTTTAAACAGAAGAAACTCCAGACTGACAGTAGCTCCTGTCTGTGAAACTGACCCATAGTGTTTCTTTGTTTTCCACATATTTAAAGTTTGTTTGTTTCGCCTCCCCCTGCTTTTTTCAAACCTCCCAACCTGATTACTACCATTCGGCAGCGTCGCTGACAATATAATTATTCATATATATTTATACATATTGATAAAAGTTATGTAAAAACATTATGCAAAGCAGTGTAAAATAGTTTATAATACAAAATGGTTTAAGGTTTTTTTTTTTTCTGTTTTTACATCCTGGGGTGTTTATAGGGTGATGCACAAGACCTCGGTCGTCTTTGCATGGTTGGTATGGTACAACTGAGATGAGATATGCACATGCATGTAGCAGTAGTAGGTCTAACCCTAAGAGGGTTGCTGAATCTTACCCACCTACCCCACCCTCCCCCCAAAACTAACCTCTAAACTGTGAGTACAGCCAGCATTCACACCACTGGTAACTGCAGAACTGTGAAGCAAACCGGGTACAGGTTGGACAGACAGGTGGGGGTACTGTGGTGACACTAGCAGGTGCTCACAGTGTGAATGCATTGTTTTAGCACATGATAGTAGTCAGAAACAAAGTAGACAGAAAGAGTACGTTTAAGTAGCATATAAACTATCTTGCTTATGCCCATAAAATTCTCCTCCTACCTCAGTCTGTAGATATTCTGGTTCTTAAACTCTGAAGTTGGGAGCAATAAATACAGCTGCAGGGTAAATTCCTGATGTATCAACATGGGCCGATTAACCCGCTGGGGGCAAAAATGAGCTAGGGCCCAACACTGACTCAAAGTTTGATGTACATTCAATTTCAGTTTGCACTTGGTCAAATTATCCTAAATCAACAGTGAACCCGGTGCTTTTGGGCCCCTTAAGGTCCCACTTTGCCCCCTCTGTAATCCGGCCTCATTTATCAGCCTAAAATGAAAGATGGAGTTTAAGAACCTGACATCTTACAATGCCTCTCTTCAGCCTTTTCTTTAGTAAACAGCAACAACCTGTTTAAAAAAGGCATCTGACGAGTGCAGGAGCTTTGAGTGTCGACTTATTTGGACTAACACGGGGGTGAGGATCTAACCAGGGAGGAAGTGGAGGCAGGCAGTGGTGACAGAACAAAAAGCACAGTCTGTAAATTATTCAGATTTAGACATCAACAAAAAACATTTTCTTCAACAGCGAGGCAGGGGGATGGAGGCCGCAGGACCACCGGCAATGGGACTGGCAGGGAAAGCTCGTCCCACCACAAACCCACGAGTCCGTCACCTCCGCCTGTCGGCGTTACAGACCTTTGGGCAAGTGAGCGGTGGTGAGTCGGTGAGGTGGAGGGTCAAAGGTCAGGGCTGATTCTGCGATGTGAGGTGAGGTGATAACAGTACAGTCTCAGGTCGTGAGGAAGGTGGCAGCGAGGAGGAGGAAGAGAAGGAGGTGGTGTGCATTCAGAAAGGCGGGTTCTCCTGAGTGGGGGTGGTGTCAGTGGGGGAGCTGACGACATCCCCGTTCCCTCTGGGGCCGACAACCTTATACTGCAGAGGAGAGAGAGGGGGAGGGAGGGAGAGAGAGAGAGAGGAAGGAGGACGACCAGAGAGGAAACAGACTAGAGTGTTATTGATTGTCAGAGTTAATGCACTGAGTCATCACACTTTCTGTTTCCTGTTTACAGTCAAGAGAAAACACCACTTGGGTCGCACTTTAAATCCTTGTCTCCATTATTTGAGCTTTTGTCTTCACTGAGATGGAAACAAGAAAAATATTGTTCACACAATAAAAAAATAAAAGAAGACTGATCCAAAAAGAGTGAAGTATGTTGTAAAGTTGACAGTTGATTGCATCAAAGCAAATCTCAACAGCATAACGTTTGGCTGCCAAGTATAAATCATATCATGTCTTCATTCTAAAGAAAAGTAGCATCTGCAGAGCTCCCCTCGCTCTGAGCAAATGTATACATCTACAAATAAGCTGTCTGATGTGGACTTTCTGGAAACAGAATCCACTTTAAGCCTACATGACGAGAAGTCATTACAGAGCTCAGAAGATGAACTAGAGCTGAATTGATTCCTGTTATCCACTGGCTGATCGACGAATAATAATCAATAACTAATTTGATAACCGATTGTTTCAAGCTCTTTTCAAGAAAAATTCCAAATATCTCCCCACTCCAGCTACAAATTGTCGATCATTTTAAAACTGTCTTTCTTTAACCTTGTTTGATAGTGACTTGAACATGATTGGAGATTGGACTGTTATAGATGAAACAGTTAATCAAGAAAATCTAATCCAAACACCTAAACAAAGAAATCAAACAAAGATTGCTATTGGAGCAAAAAGCTTTTGTTACCTTGTGGTGTTACATCAATCTGAAGGATTAAAAACACAATTTCTGTCACACATTATGTTTATTTGCTCAGATTTTCCTCTAAAATGAAATATTTTGCCAAGTTGACACTAAATAGCAATCAAGAAATCAGTGTTCTTTTTCCCAGGTTAATAATTTGTACACACGACTTCACTGCAATGATTTTAATGTAAGTTAACCTAAGGAAACATAAAGCTAGATTACTGTGGCAACCCCAGCATCAGCATCCCACTATGATTGGATGATTATATCCGATAATGGAAATATTATTAAACTGTAATTAGTGTGGATCAATCACATCATGGCTGCTCAGTGTATCTCTACTGTGTCTGCTCACCTTCAGGTTCCCCATTTTATCCTCAAATGACTTGAAGGTTGCAGAGTTCCTACAGAGCAGAGACACAAAGTTACATTCACAAAAAACACATATGTAAACATTACATGCTATGATATCATGATATTTAAAAAAGGCAGGTTAACTGCAAACTTTAGCTAGCGAAAACAGAAAAAGGAAACTAGAAAAATAAAACCATAAATATTACATTTTCAGAATTTCTACACACTGTGCAAAACTATTTTTGCAACACTTGCACTAAAACCAGTGTTTCTTTCTGCTTCTAAAATGGGTGAACCCATTCTTAAAACTGATTAATACATATTTAATGAGTTTACACTCAACTGCAGCCGAACTGCTACTGTCCTTGGCATGCTCCCTGTCTAATACTGACACAACAAGCTGTTCAGAGCGTAAAATATGACACAAGGTCATTATAAAAACACTGAAGAAGCCATTCTTGAGTATAAAATGAACATTAGACTCACTGCTAAATTTAAAATATTAGTCCAGCATTTCGTGTTCAGCTCATTACAAGCAAATAATAAATAAAACAAAAATGAATCTTCATGTTGTCACAGGCACAGGCTTAGAAAAAGAGTAAAGTGCTTATTCCCCCACAGTGTGAGGAAGATGTACCAAATATTTTGTTTTATCAAACCTTCACTCAAAATAAAAGATCTCAGAGAGAAGAAAGCAGCATCATAACAAGCACAGACATCAACCGATTAACAAAATACAGAAAAACAGCAGCGGCACAGTACTTCACAGTAAAGATACATACATGACGTGCGTTACACTGACAGTTAAACTGAAGCAGAAGTCAAACAGTATAGTGAGCAGATCTGTGTGTTACTTTACCTCATGGCGGGCATACTTATCGAGTGGCGAATGGAATAGTTGCTACTTTGTAAGCGTTAAAGAGGAGACAGAGAAGTGCAAGTGTTATAAAGCAAGCAAGCAGTGGCGCGCGCGCACACACACACACACACACACACACACACACACACACACACACACACACACACACACACACACTGTGCTGCAAGTCATATAGTTGAGGTGCTACTGATGATTAGTTAACACATTGGTTCATTTATATTTTCAATTCAACTCAAAAGAAAAACAATAAACAATTAGTGAATAACTATTTTCTAAGGTTTAAGCAGAGAAGTTCATTCAAGGAAACTCCTGTGGACAACAAATACTTATAAATTCAACACATCTACTTAAACCAAAACTGCCACAGAATTCGTTCTTATTTTTCCTATATTGTGTACCGGATTACACAATATTACATAATAAAATAAAGTGTTGCCTGCTCCTTTTCAATCAATTTCAAAACCTAACTTAAAATGAATATAATAATCAATAATGACATAATAATTATTTTAAAATGCTAGCACAATAGGACAGGGAATAAACATTTTCTAAGAAATTCTTTATTATTAAAATAACACTAAAGGATGACATGCTTAACATCTATGTGCTGGGGGAAAATACATAAAGACAAAATATAAAGGAATAAAATTATAAACGCAAGGTTTCCAGTCCAGAAACACCAAAAGTAGATGGCAGTTTGGAAAAAGCAGAGGTCAAAATAACAATAGCAAAAATGGCAGAGCTTAACTTCTGTGATGAGTCAGAACTGTTTATCTGTCTGTTTAACAAATTCCAGGTCACGTGACTGTGTGATCAAACACTCGGTTGTTGTAACAGGACATGTGAGTCTTACCTAAAGGAATTAGAGAAAGGTAGAGCTCTGCGGGTAAAACCAAGGCAGCGATTAAAAACAAAGAGGAGAGAGAATGTGAGCCACAAGCAGCAGCGTTAGGATACAAAAAATCAAAGCCGAGCAGTCGACCAGGACGACAAACAGGTGAGATACAGCAGCAGAGAAATCAGCAACAAGGGGAAAAGCATGAAATTTAGACTAGACAGGAGGAATATGTTAAGTAACTACAGACACCAGTACAACTGATGAATAGTTCAATAACACTGTTTTTCAGCCTGATTTTTGTGTTTCCGTACGTTCATACCACTGAGATGTTGTTTCTCATTTACATGAGACAAATTGTGTTTTTTCACATTAAAAGTCTACTTACAAAAGAAAGACTGCAAGACTTCTAATGCAAAAATTCTGGACAAAGAGTCGAGTTTCATCCATGGTGGCTTAACAAGTCTAACACCTGACATGAGTCTGCTGTTGTACTGATGGATTAGTGTTGTAGGAATAGTAATTATACTGACAAAAACTTTTGGTGTAGTTAATGTTTTTCTTTTGATTATTTCCACACAGGTTTCAGCATCAAGACCTGCACTAAAATTTGGTGCAGGAGCAAAATAGGGACATATAGAAGAAGAAGAAAAATAATATCAGGAGCATTTTTGCAGCTACAGAGGAAGACTTTGGATGAACAAAAGGGAAACATGCGGCATGCAGGGAAACCAGGTCAAAACTGCTGAAATCTAATTTTAGTGGGATATATGAGAAGCCAGTGTACAACATACACACATTTGTCAACACACTCAGACAGCTAAGTATCTCTCACACACACACACACACACACACACACACACACACACACACACACACACACACACGAAGAGCAAATATCAATGTGGGTGTCTCTAAATGGAAACATTAACATCATTACAGACAGTTGTGCGAGTCAACAAGGCGTCGTCAGAGATGAGCAGTTCGATGTGAAGGAGTTAGTGGTTAATGCATCTTCACCGAGTCTAAATCTACAGTAACTGTTTCCTCTCTAAACCTACAGCTGCACTTGATGAACTGCTGTTTTGTCAATTTAAATATTTCAAAAGGACCATGTCTTGTTATTGTGCTAATCTTTACCGTTCTCTTTATAAACGACACTAATGAAGTTCAATTTTAGGCGAAGGACCTGTCTACATGAGAGGTCTGCACAGGTCCAATCAAGTCTTGGTATCGTAGATGGGCCAAGTCAGAATTATATGGAGCCTAAAGCAGTTAGTGTTGGTCCTGATCTATTGCTGTGAGAAACAAAAGTGTGAACTGTTAAGTTCAGGCCACACGGCTTGTGTTACTGCTTTTATCAACCGTTTAGATTTCTTCTAAATTCTCCTTTCAGATGCTTTTTTTTTTTTAAATTTAATTTTTGCACGTCTGGTTCAGGTTAGATTCCCATGGATCTGTTTTGGACCCGTGAAGACCTTTAGTTTACATTACAGGAGTGATTCAACTACTCCAAAACACAATGTACTGAATTTAGGAGAAATTCATACAACAGTGTTTTACTTCCAACACACACCAACCCTTTCATACTAAAATATGTACGTCTGAAGGAGAGAATATTCACATCTTCACTTGTACAAATTTAATCATGTTGAACACGCCTTTAGTTAGAAAAATCAACCTATAAAGAAATAAATGAATATAATTTTAACACTGGGGTCTGCTAGAGTCAGTTCTACAGTTCATCTACAGCACTACTAAGTAGTTAAGGTTAGAAGACAGAGGGGGTAGCAGCTACAAGAAAAATGAGCAGCGGACTGTGTTGCAGTAATTAATTATTCAGTGAATTTAATTTGATAAGTGAGTAAGTTCCCAGTACAAGCACACCAGTGTCCCAGTTACAAGTTCATATCACAAGTGATGTTTACATGGAAGGCTGGGTAACCTGCTGATCCAGCTCCCTGTAAACATCACTGAAATTATTCCAGGTTTCTGCCTTTGTCTCACCACATCCAGCTCAACTCAACAGCTGAAGATGCCCCGAACGACTGGTGTTGTTTTCTTTCCCGTCTTTGTCTCCAGCTACGGAAGAGCAGCATGCCATAAACTACATTTACCTGCATTACCACTGTCAGTATGTGGATCATTTTCTCATCATTTATCATCACGTTCTTTGTGTAACTGTCTGACTAATAGTTGAGGATGCACCCGATGTGGCAGACTGATCAGAAATCTGGATGAGGTGTTTACATCCCACAGTATTTTGGTTTTTATGTAACAACTAGAACATGTAATTTATTCAAAACTGGGTTTGTCAAGGTTTCTCGTTTCTGAAAGGAGGATGTGATGTTTCCCTGTGTAAACATATTAATGGGATTAATGAATATCCCAGTTTGGCATCACTGTCCACTGCTCATTTATTCTTGTGGCCTCGCCGGAGTGTCAGCCATTTTGGCTCCGCATCATCGTACCTCATGTCGCCAAGTCTCCTGGTGATGGCAGTGCCCACTGTGGTGAGAGCTGCACTGGTTTTCTGTCCCGCCTGGGAAAGAGTCTCCTGAGTCTTCTTGTATCTGCAGTGAGGAGAGAGAAAGAGGGGGAGCGAGGGAGGGATGGAGAGAGAGAGAAGAAAGGTGGGAGCAGAAGAATTGAAAGAGAACAATGGAGAAAAGAAGAGGGGGAGGACGGATGGTTGTAGTGGAATGAAAGGAAGATGTGAGACAGCAGAAAAAAAAAAAGAGGGAAAACAGAGAGAAGAAATAAAAAAGGACAGGACAGCAGGGGAAGGGAGAAAGAGGAAGGGAGGAGGATGGAAAGATGGAAGAAAAGATGACAGACAATGAACAGAAAGAAACAAAATGGATGGAGTGAAAGAATGAAGAAAAATAAGGTAGATGGATGGGAGGGGCAGGGACAGGAGAGTGAAGAACACAGAGTGGTGAATTAGACTGAAACCATTTGACCACAACAAACACAAAGACAAAAGCTGACACTGCTCCATCACACAGCATTCACCAGCCAAAAGGTTAGTATTCACACAGTACAGCCAGACGTCAAATTCAGGCCACAGCAACCAAAAGACTCCAGCCTCTTGTTTCCTGTTCTGGCCTCCCTGAATCTGAGAGCTTATGTTAATTTACAAAACAAACAGAAAAAAAATCCCCTTTCCCCCTCCACAGTATAAAGCACAGAAACACCCCTCAGTATTAATGGCAGGTATGATTCAGCATGTCCCTCTGCAGCCGAGGGCTGGTTGGGATGGTTAGTGTCTGCTGTTTATTTCAGTGCGATGAAGGATTACAAATGCATGATGGCAAAACCAAAAACACACACACAAGCTGCCAAACCCATCTTTGAGGGTGTGGTTACATATCAAGTATCACAATACAAACATCTTTTTACACACATAATGAAAATGCAACTATCACAATGTTTTATATGTTAAACAATGAAATTATCTATGAAAACATAACCCTCTGTTGTCTCTTACACTTTCCTCAATGTTATCGTTGTACAATGTGTTGTTTGCACATTTTAAAGGCCTAAGTGATTATAGCAGCTCCAAATGGCCACAACGTAGGGCTGGGTGAAAACACAGTGATTATAGAGGGAGACAAGATGCAGATAGTGATGACACACACTTTCAGACAGTCACTCCTCAAAAACATTCGCAGCTCAGTTACAGACGCATAAAGCGACCGAAGTTGATGTGTGAAGACTGAACAAGGCCACGTTCAGACTAACAGTAGCCCGGCACGGGAAAAAAACAGCCCTCTCATTCATCTGAATGGAGTCAGTCCATCAGTTCAGTGGGGGTGTCAGTGCAGGAGGCTCTGGCAAATAAACTGAATCAGTCTCAACCTTTGCTACAATGCGAGATTATCCTGCAAGGTGCAGCTTTATTTAATCAAATACCTGCAGGTGCATCAGGTAGATTAATATTTCTATGTACCTCATGATCATCATGACAAGAGATAAAATAGTTGTCACCATTAGTATTACACTGTGCAGTGTTTTGGTGTCTGAACCTTTAAAAGCCTTTTAATCTGTTGCTCAAACTGGACTCCCCGCATTACATTTCATTGTACCTAAAACAACATGCACCCCCCCCATCACACCCGCCTGTGCTGTATCAACACAGGGTTGTTTTCGGTCTGAATCCCTGAGTGTTTGAGAGAGAAGCTCAAATCCTGCCTACGTCCTCACCTCCACACATCTGGTCAATCACTGTTATGCTTTATTACATTGATGGTTTGTAGAAAATTTGAGAAATTGTCAGACGTAGACCTGCTGATGTTGATCTGAAGTGAAGGTATGGGGCTTTTCAACGATCCAACAATCGCTTAGCTCGAAGCACACTAACACTTTTATCTGTCCTCATTTAGGTTCTACAACTTGAAAGCATGGGTCTATTAGTTTGATTCGTTTGAGTGACCTGTCGACCTGACGTGTCTACCAGTAGAAATGTTTTTAGCTGATCTGAATAGACAGTCAAAGGCAGGGTGAGAGCGGCGAGATGTAATTAAGGCTCAAGGATAATTGTGCATATTTTCACAGTCTGTCTCTGAAGACGTCTTTGGTGTCACACTCTGTTGTTCACACTAAAATGTCAGTAGTTGCTGCTTGAAGACTGAATGAAAGAGAGCTAAGGAGAGAAATTCATTTAAAACATAATGATGCCTGAAGTCTCACTTATGTGCCATACTCCAAGAGCATCTTTCAGACCAATAGTGTTGTCTTCTGCTAAAGCTGAAAAAAGTAGCAGGTCAAATAAACGCCCCCAAACAAGCTTCTTAGAACCTCTCAGACCCGTTTCTCATCAACTGACTCTGATATTTATGTGAGTTTAGGATGAAACCTATGTAACAGACACTAGAAGTATAATAACAACATACAGTTCAACTCCAGTTACTGTGATCAAACTCAGTAAATAAACCTGAAGAGTGAATTTCTCACTGAAGCAGGTGCTGTTTTATGTACCAGGCTCAGTGTGGAGGGCTGGAGTTTGATCATAAACCTTCCTGTGGGCAAAACCCAGAGAAACTCACCATGTAGGTATTCACATCTCAAATTTTAGAGGTACTGGGTAAAAATGAACAGACGTGTGTGTATTAGCCATTAATGATCTGTTTAACAGAACAGGGATATTTGTTACAGCTGTTGTTTTGTTTGAGTTCAGTTTAAGAAACTCTAATTCAGAGCATCAGATAAAGAAAATAAAAATTTCTACAAGTTGTCTTCAAGCCAAAAAAAAAAATCGATTAATCTGAGCATTTAGAACTGACTGATGATCTTCACCTGAAGCAGACTTTCCTCGAGTTATGATCGAGGCAGGAAAAAGTTTGTTTGTTTTCATTCAAGCTGAAATTCAGTGTACGAGCAATATTGCGTTGCCATGGGCTCTTTTTGGTTTTAGTACATTCCTGTTGTGTGCAGACTGCTAAAGCTTCCCTTTACTCTCGTCTGACATGCACGTCTGGTTCCAGGCAATGCTCGTAAATATTTCATACCAACAACTACAAAGATTGAAATGCCTAAAGCTGCTTCCAGGCAGTTTGTGGTTCTACACTGAAAAATAACTTCAAACGAACTGAAAATCTGATCTGCAGTGGTTGAACCTGGCACTCTGCTGCAATGATGTATGTTTAGTCAAAGTGTGGTGAGTACAACTGACCTTAAGTAATCATAAGATTTATCTACATGTGTTTATAGTCAGAGTTCAACATTCTGGGAAATACAGAACGAAAGTCACATGATTCAAAGTCCAAACTCCACATTCATACTTAATGCACAGACGTCTGAATGGTGTCAATCTTCTCAACTGTCTCTCTGTAAGAAAGCATGTGGCTGTGAAGTTGGAGTCAACACGGATTCAACAGGGCGACCAGGATTAACAAGGTCAACAGGTGTGGTCACAGTACACCTGCTAGTATGTGCACAAATTCCGAGACAAAGAAATAAGCACGTGAACGCCCACTGAAATACATCCAGACTGCCAAAAGCAACCTAAGAGCAGAAATAAACACATCCACGCTTGCTGCCTGTTTATGCACACACAACACACAAAACAAACACACACACACACACACACATCTTGGGTAAAAGCCAACATCATGATCAGCTGGGCCACTCAAACACACGTCGAGTCTCAGCGGCAGATGGTTCACAGAGGATGAGCAAATACAGTTTTGGAGATAAGCTGGTGTGGCTGAGAACCAACGCACACGATTGTGTCCATCAACATGGCTGACCCTCTACACCACTGTCACTAACCACTTTCTAATTTTATTCAACATTTTCATTCATCTATACATCAACAGTGGAATATAGTAACTGCTATCCTATGCATTGTTTTCAATTAGTGTATTATTGATCATTTTCTTTTCACTACTTCCATTTCAACCTTTTTTGAAAGATTACTTTAATAGTACAAGCTGTATTCTAACCCACAGGATTTCTTTTCAGCCTTGGTCCTGCAGTCCAGATTCCTGCAATAACAGGACTATGATCTGCTTTGGACGACAACCACAAAACATAAAAACCTCATGAGAAACAAAATGGTACAGCCAAAAAACCAAATCAAAACAGTAAAAGAGTGATAAATACTACTTGCAAATGTTTTAGTCCTGCACTGGAGCCAGATGACTACAGTACCTGCCTGACACCAGGTAAACTTCTGCAATAAAGCGCACCTGTCTGATGCTCCAGAAAGGTGAGACAAACACCTGTAAGAGAAGTCTGTGTCTGACATTGACTGACAGTAGACAGATATGTGACGTTGTCCTGTATAAATACATTTAATTGGATTTTTTTTGTAACCTATCACAGGGTGAATATGAATCGTGTGTCATTGCTGTTCAATTTGTTGTAAACCTGTGGGCTAGAGTAGCTGCAACCAACGAGTATTTGTTAGTGGTAAATCGTTCTATCAATTAAATGTCAGAAAATAATGAAAAATGCTCATTATAATTTTCTACAGCCCAAAAAGACATATTCTTTTTTTAACTTTTATCTGTGAAAATGAATAAAAATAAACACTCTTAAAAGAAATGACTTTAAGTTAACTTGTCCTCTAATGTTTGAGTATTTCCAAACATGAAGTAGAAAATCTTTTCCTGAATTCAGCCACTGACACTATTAAAAAAGATTTTTAAAAATCTACTGCAAACTGCTAACATCACAGAAGCAAAAGAAGAACAGATGAAAAAGCATGGACAGTGAGGAAACAGTGAGAAAAACTCCCCAAAGTGAAAACCAAACTTAAAGAAACCTTAGCTCAACTACAAAAACAAAACAAGAACACAAAAGAGAAAGGGATCAACTCACGCTTCAGAGTGGGTAATGTCATCCAAAGTGGCTGAGGCAGACAGATATCTGAAGACACAACAGCAGGATAATGACACAGGGGAAGAGACACACACTAACAACACAGTACAGTTGAGGCACAATTCATTTCCAACTACTAAACTGACTGTGACATGCAGTTCTACTTTAAAAAGGCTTTAAACTGAAGGTTTTTTGCTCACAGAAGGTGCAGTGGTGACAGTGTTAACAACAGAACATCACACAATATAAAAAAATCATAGGACAGGAAACACTGCTGAAATTTCACATGGTCCCCAATGTTCATGACAAAACGTAACCATAGCAACTTGTGCTTTCTCCACTGCGACCAGAACCGGAGCCGAGTTAAACAAGGTGAATGTTTCCGAATGTTCATGGTGAAGTGATCATTACAAGCAAAGCGAGATGGTTACAAGTCAATCCTGTTGGGCTACGCGCTCACACCATTGTGCAGCTTATTGCATACGCTGCTATAATACCTGCACATTTCACATTGATTCAATCAGGCTGGGTGTCTACTTAAACAGGTCGTATGATGGTGTACTGAATTACTGACGTCTGTAAGGAATACTGCCAAACTTTGTGCAAACATTGCACCCCGCATGATCAGAATATGAATAAAACTAATTAAATTCATCTGTGCATGCAAAATGTGTGCTTTATTATTTCTCAAGTAATCATAATTTCTTTATCTGACATATGATGCTGTGAATTAATGAAGCAAAAATATTTGTTTTTCTTGCATTAATATTCACAAACTAATGAGTTACCACTTTGGAGTTGTTGTAAACTGTAATGTAAAATGTAGTGTTTAACACATTTATATTTTGACTGCACAAACAAATACAATTTTTTGTGTTGAGGGTTTTTTTTTTCTTTTTTTTTTCTTAACATTAATACATCTATCTGGGCCTCCAGAGCTCTTCATGTGTCAAAAGCTGCTGGTAAATTAACACACAGAACAGGCAAAAACTAATAATCCTATCTATGATTCCAAGGAAGTCACACTATTCCTCCCCCTACAAGTGTTAATACAGGTCTGGCCTCTCACTCGTGGACGCCCCCACAACAGTGCTGCTGCTGCTGGGAAAAAAAAATCCTGGTGGAAAAACTGTAGGAGTAATAGAACTATTTTTGTCTGATATTTTTTTTCCCATATGGACATTTTGGTGAACGAACTTTTATAGTCAGGCTTGCAAAACCTGTATCACAAACCTGTGCAAGACAGGGGCAGAGAATCTGCAACAGGGTTGATGCTCTAATTACAGGAGGTACTCATTATTTTTAATTTAATAAATCATTATCAAATCTAAGATGTGTTGCCAGATCCAAACTTTACATTTCCCACACCAAACTGGTGGGAAATGATCGCTACCTAGTTAAATATAATGGTGATAATGGAGAAAATGAACTGTACTGAGGGAAATGCTTCTCATTACTACATCAGAATCACCATTTATAAAGATATATTATGAAGATAACAATGGTACTGAGGAAAAGATTGATATGACTTTAAGAGATTACATCATATGTAAAGCAATTACTAAACAATGGAATTACTTTTTTCTGACTAACTTCCTTTATTTAGAAAATAAAAACTACTTAACTTAGGCAAACACAAGTGTTTGCTGATAACAGGCATTGATTTCCCTGCAGGTCCTCCTGCCTAAATACCATAACTGTTCAGCTAAGTGAACTCAATCAATCCAGCACAGCTCTACAGGAAGCTGTGAGGGCAAAGGGACATAGCAGCTCATTGTTAGTGGAAAAGCTCAAGGTTGACACTTTAGTCTGGAAAAAAGTCCCATAGTAACTCTCAAACACCAGGTTAATAAATCAAACACCAGATAGCACAGACTTTTCATGATTATCAACAAAGCAGGCTTAAACAACACACACACACACACACACACACACACACACACACACACACTCTCTAGAAAAAGAGAGGAAGTGTGTTTGTGCTGGCTGCTCTATAAAACAATGGCAGAGCAGATAAGGAAGCAGGGCCAACACAACACTGGCAGGAGACCTAACTACATACATCAGGTGGAGGCCTTGATCCCTGAATGGTACAACACTGGTGGCCATAAGAGTCCTGATGCCGACACTGTAAATGTATCACTCAACACAGCAAGCAGCTCAAATATTATTTCTGGATCCGACTGACTGCAGACACGACAGATATATTTATATCAGAAGATATTCTAGTAAAACTGCTGAAGGGCAGTGGCTACAGACATATTGGTATCATCAACAAATTGACTGATAGCAGTGAGCAGTGCTGTTTATTTTTCATCTGTAAAATGTGTAAATACTGTAAAATTCCAGGTCATTCAGTATCTAAGAGATCCTTATCCCAAATATTTGTATCTCTAAAATATGGATATTCGTATCAGCCACAAGATAAAATCAGCTGGGCTCTGTAAAGATAATACAAGCTTTAATCTATGCTGATGTAAACATCCAATAATCAACAATCACATTGCCTCACACTAAGCACTGAAAAGGGATGTGATGTCAGCACATACTGTGCTCAGTGATTACAGACTATAAGGAAGAAGTTTGTAGTGTAGTATTAACGTCTTCTTTGGCTGACAATTTCAGTCGTGTTAGCCATTAAACAAAACAGCTCTGAACTTAACTCTGAAAAATTTGTATGAGTGTTGGAGATTGCACCAAAACATGAAATGCATGCAACTGGCCTTAAAAAGTCTTAAATTTGTCAGTTATAGGTGGATGAGAGACGGAGTGGATATTCATGGTCAGGGCTCGATTTTACATTATGAGGAGCAGCAACCAGTTTGTTGAGAATTAATTAGAGAAAAAGGGTTTTAAAAAGTGTCATCTACAGAAACTTAAACATGAGTGCAAAAAGTGCCGCTCACAGTTTGACAAATGATGGGCAAGAACACCACACTAATTACTGCTTAGCACATAAGATGTCAAATGATAAAGTAAGGGATGACCTTGCAGGAAGCAGGACTACATTTTTAACCCAGGTCCAATTTAAAGGTCCAGCGCCATTACATCAGTTCCCCTTGAAAAAGACACAGGAGATGGCTCTGATTGTAGACAGCTCTGCGCCAGACAAGACCAGCCTCTATATCCTGACTTACATCAGCACAATGCTGCTTACTGTACAACCCAGTGACTGCATACACACTGGCTCAGTCACAGTACACTGTCTGTCCCTACAGCACTTCACTGTTTAACTGCTGTATTTGTTTCACAGCACAGTAATTCAAACAGAAACAGGGTTTTTGTTTCCTTTACATTTCGATGTTAGTGTGTAGGAGCCTCTACTTCTGTCAAGGATTTCTTTTGCAACAGAGAAAGTCTAAACAGCTGATCCGGAAAAAACTTCCTAACAATGTCACCTACTCAGGAAACTAAACTGTTGGGTGAAATACACACATGGATAAAGGGAAGGTGGCAGGATTTACTTTCATGCTAATAAAGCGCACTAAACTGAACCAAAAACAGAGTTCAACGGCTGACTGAGTCTCATCCAACTCCAGTTTTCATGGCAACTCGCTCCGAGTCTTTGTGCCTCCAACGTATTCATAATTCATAACCCATTTATTTCTTTGTGCAGTTCAGTTTAACTTGGAGGGCAGCTAACCCCCCCCACCCCCTTGTCTCTCTGAAAATCACGTGTCATGTGACTAAGCAAAACACCGTCTCTTTCTCTTCCTCTTCCTCCCTTCCTCCATCTCTCTCACACATTCCTTTCCTCTCCTCCCATTTGTTCCTGCAGCAGCAAGTCTGAGCCGCCCGTCTGGTCGGCAGGCGCGACGTAGGCTCACACACAGATACAAACACACACACACTGTATTGTGCATGGCATTGTGTGTGTATGTGTGTGTGTGTGTGTGTGTGTGTGTGTAGGCCTCAACCAAAAATAATGTGCCTGCTTGCTTCTATGTGTCTCTTCTTTCCAGGGCGAATGTGTGTAATAGTCAGCAATTCCTCCGGCCGTGTAGGTGAACACATGAGTGGAAACCAAGAGTGATAGTGCGAGAGATGTGTGTCTATTTGTGTTTGCGAAAGTAAAACAAAGACTTCAAACCGGTGCACCTGCTGCTGTTGGCGAAGATGTGTGTTAGTGTGTGTAAAAGTCAAGAACAGTGTTAGTGGCGTCACTCTGACAGGTTAGACTGACTATCTGAGCGAGCTTGCCAATCCAGTTCATTTCAGAAGCAGCCACATGGAAAATTCCATTAGCCTCAGACCTCAAAGCAGCAGCAGCAGCAGTCTGATGGAAACAGGCAGAAAACTCACTGATTTTATGTTATTCGTGCCAACCACAAAATTTCTCTGGATTCTTTCAGCTGCACAAAACTGTCTTAAAATCTCTACCTCAAACCAACTCCTGAAACTCAGGACAATTCACTTCAAGGTGACTTGGAGTTTTAACTTTAATTTGTGCATTATCTCATTTAATATAAAAGACCTCCCAAACAAACCAATGGGTCGGCTGTGGTAGCTCATTAAAACAGCCATGGATGGATTAATGAATGGGCTGACTGAGCTCAGGCCCCGTAGCTAGAGATTCAGAAATGACTTTTATCATAATTAATCTTTGTAAATACCTCAGACTAAGAGGTATAAAACTAAGAAAGTCCAGACCACACATTTTGCCTCTTGAGCCCACAAATTGTGATTTATTTTATCAGCCTATATTTTGTATTTTTCCACATCTAACACTTGCACAGCATAGAGCTAAACTACTGTAAACCTGTGTAAAAACAATTGCTTTGAAAAGGAGTTAGACTCTCTTTTTATCTCTTTAAATCCAGGTTCAGTTTTCAACCAACATCAGTAACCACAGTGATGGTTAACCTGCAAAACATCACTGACAGAAAACACCATGGCCATCACGAGGCAGGGTTTTTCTCTCTTTTTATACCTGTATTTGTGCCAAGTGCCCAATCCTCTCATAATCCACTCATGACTGCGGTTAATTACTGATGGGTTCAAGTCACTGCCTCCTGTACTGACCAGACCTGGCATCAGCTGGTTATTATATCATTGCAGTATTTCTGTTTTTCTACTGTGTGCCAACTGATCTTATTTGGCCAATTGCCCCTAAGGCTGAAATCATTACATAATGCGCAAACATTACCAGTGTGTGGCTTTAATGGAGTCAGATTTTCGACATGTAAATGGTCAATTTGTGTTATCTAGATCAACAAACACAGCAGAATTAAACTGTTTCTTGCTGCCCTGCTAAAAAGGCCGTCCTACAAGCTGAGTAACCATCAGGTGGCCTGACTGTAATGTAATAAAGCCTTATATTTTAATTTCCTGTCTTTCCTTTACACGAAACTTCTCAAATAAAAAAAAATAGACAGCAGTGTGAGTTTTCAGTGAAGCTACTAGTAATAAAAGCAGGAAAATAGCATCTGAAACAGCTAAAAATATCAAAGAATGTTGAATTGAAGAGGAAGTAAAGAGGACATGTATTATCACTTCTGGGTGGAGGAAGAGAAGACACCTGACCTCTGGGAGAGGAAGTTCAGAACAGATGGATGATACTGATAGGATGTGGGTAGAGACAGAAAACTGAAGATAAAACTAACAAAGAAGTGAAAAATAACTAAACAGAGAATGATATAATGTTTATAACAGCAGCAAAGAAAATAGAGACAGGTACTTTCTCCGCCCTGTGGTTCTATATCGGATTTACATTGAAGAAATCCTGCCACGTCTCCAAATATCACGTCTGAATCTGTAGCACCACCTTAAAGAAACTGCTTATCAAACAATAAAAGGTGAGTCACAGGCCACAGTGGACAAATACAGGTTCAGGTGGCTCAGTTATGTAACTCAGGCAGCAGAGGTTAGTATGACACACACCAAATCCCACTTGAGTGCTACAGGTTTAGCCACATATGCAACAGGACGCCTGATCGAGAATCAGTTTAGGTAGTTTCCTCAGACCAGAGAAGCTCCTAAACAGGGTCAAATGCACTTGCTAACAAACTAGCAAAACCACCATTTGTCAATATATCTAAGAGGAAGGAATTACTACCAAACTGAGCTCACTCTGGTCTCACTCCTTACATTCTGCATTGTGAAGATCTATTCACTTTCTCCGATAAAGTTCAGCAGATTAATGCTCACTTATCTAAACATCTATCTTTACAGCATCTCATTCAACATGAGCACAAAAGAAACAGACGAGAGATAAATGTCCTTCTTCCAGACACAGAGTTAGACACCAGCTGTTGAAATGTTAAAGTGTTGTCAAATATGGTTAGCAGGTGAGAACAGAGAGGGATTGAGAGTGGGTAAAAGTCAGAGCGTGAGAGAGCAAACACTGCAGAAGCCCAGACATCACCAGTAAGCGAGCAGCAAACAGTGCGTGGACTCACAGATCCGAACTGGTAACTCTCTCATTCCACTCGCCCAGTTTCTCTGTGGTTCTCACATAGCTAGAAACAGAGACATGAGGGTGTTATGCTGCAGAGGTTCAACAGGGAGTCAAAGAAGGGCTGGTTCAAGAAGCCAGGGTTAGAAAATCCCAAAAGAATCTCTGCACTGAGGTTATCTTGAATTATATTACAAGTGTGGTCTGGCTAATATAAATAATGATCTGGTTGTCATTTGAAAGCACTTTTCTTCTTTCTCTCATTGGTAGAGGTTGAAATACAGACTGTCAGGGATTCATATTCACATTCATCAAAGTCACACTGTGAGGAAAATCAGGTTGTTTTAAGCCTGTGTTCCCTGTGTGAAGACTTGGCATCTTATTCACTGTGAAATTGTTACAAATGAAGTTGTGCTTCAATCACAATGTGCAAAATTGCAAATTCAGTGTTTCACCTTTGAGGACAGTTCATCGAGGACGGCACAGTGGTGCTGTAAACGGAGCAATCTCAGATCCGATCTGACATTATTCAAGGATTAAAATTCTCTCCTTTGTTTGGCTGACTTGCTGGAACGATGCTCGTGTCCTCCAGCAACAAAAGCATCTACGGCCCGAAATTTAGAAATGTATGACCGTTAAAAGTACAGTAACAGTTTCATGGTGATAAAATGGTAATATCTGGAGCTTTTACATGCCGATTAATGTTTTAATAATGTTTAAGACCCGGGAGCATTTAGTTTTCAGTTAATTTCAGACAATGAAGAGTGCATTGTAAATCTGCATGTGTAAGTATCAGCGCTGGTGCTGGTCAAGACCTGTTTCAGTTACTGTTGGGTTCTGCCATTTGTTTAAAATTAATTTCCAAGGTGATATATTTTTTTGGTATAAACACATATTAGATATTAGTGACCAGAATATTAAAGTGTTATCTTATGAAAACACAACTTTATAGTTTTTCTTCAGATCCAGTCTCATTTAACACAGTGTGAATGATATACGCACAATGTAAGTGACAAAGTGGACGGTTTAAAACTCTTAAATATTCCCCATGTGTGATGAATCTAAGACGTCTGGTCATGTCCTGTATTCTTTAGATAATATGAGGAGTTTGTTCAGCCAGAGCCAACAGTATACAAGTGTCAGATGAACCTGTTGAATCCTGACAAACTAGTGAAGTCAGACTTTATATTCAGTTAAGTACTAATAAGCACTATGAGGCTTTTAGAAGACCCATCTAATAGTTCGCAAAACCACCAAATGAATTAATGAATAAAACATGTTGAATTACGTACTTGTTTCCTAAACACGGCAACTGAAAATTGTCCAGGTAGATAAAGAAAAGGGTTAAAGACCTACTTTTTAATCAGGAGTGAGTGTCAGCTGTATCATTTTACCAAGAAGTTTTTCGTGTGCTCATTAAGATTCTTCAAACCACCATTCCCTGTGTGAACGCCCCCTGCAGAGGTTAATAACTGCGGCTGCTCAATTAATCATAAGTAATCATATCTCAACATTTTAGTGACTAAATTATCTGGTAAAATCTGATGATGTCAAAGCATTACATTTCATTTCTAACAGAGCAGCTGCTGTGCTTGAAGAAAATGTTCCCATAAGAACAAAAAACTGCAGACAAATATTTGTTCCCCAACTGCGGTGAGCTGGATTAACAGTCTTTTCATTCGTGACATCATCCTGTGTAACGAAAAGCTCTGCAGAAAGTAATATAAAGACTTGTAAAGCAACAGTGTGAGTCAGTTTGTGACTGGCTCTTTCTGATAACTGTTACTATCAGGGAATGACTGCAGGGAGGGCTGATTCAAGAGTCTTCTCACTGTACTGTGAAGTCGTTGAGGGGAAAAACTCGTAAAAAATCATAAACATTTCTGTGCTGTATTTCAGAAGATTGTCATTTCTACTAATCTAAATTGACTCAGCTACTTCCCAGAACCAACTGGATGAAGTAAAAATCTACTCTCCTCCTTTATTCTTTCATTTTGCTAAAAATAATCTAATATTCATATGAGTGATTCTCTTTAAAAATACATGTCCCGTTACAGGTTTTTCCACTGATGTTTTCTTAGGTGTCTTCTTAAAAAGGAGAATTGTGATACCGAGGTTTTCTGTCCACACCTAAAAGTAAAGGGGAACATCCCTCACAGCTGTTTTCCAGTAAAAGTAGAGCACCTCATCATTTTGACCAAGATAAAACAAAATTTTTAGCATTTAAAAACTACAGCTCTGACATTGCAGTCCTGTGGCTAAGGTTGTGTTCACACCTACAGTCAGACCAAAAAGCACAGCCCCCTAATTCATTTCAATGAGGCCACAAGGGGCTTTGGCAAAATAATGAAGAGTTGAACCAATGCTAAATCATCCAGCAACACACTGTTGTAGTAACATTCCTGTTATTACTTTCTAATATAAATATAATTCTACTGTTTACTTTCCCAAAACAAAAGAATAAAATGACTCTCACCTCTCATCAATTTTCCAGAGTTTGGTATTATAAACCACCATGCAATGTTTTGGCAAGCCTATGTTCTCATGAATTTATCATCAGTAATGGGACTTCCTAGAAAGCATTTCACCTTCTCACCAGTGTCTGCGGTAACAGGCTCAGACTCTTACAGCGCCTAATGTTTTTTCAGCCCACTGCTCTTTTCAAAAAGACTCATGAGAGCTGTAGATGTCAAATGCTAAACAAAATAATCATTTCCTCTTGATTAAAATGGCAAAATGCTCAAGTGTTACTGTTCACAGCAGTAGCTTTTTGGAAGAGTGTGCTGTTGATACTCCATGTGACTAGCTGTGCAAAAACAAAACTTGATTTAGCCTAAGTTGGGAGTGAATACCTTAACTTTTTAGGCCACTGAAGGACTTGACAAGGAAAATCAAGCATCTCTACAAAAACAGCGTTAATACATACGCGTTGGAGGTCTGTACATCTTGCCAGCTCTTGGTGAGGTTCTGCCTGAGTTCGTTGAGCGGGCTGAGCCCAAGTTTCCTCTTCAGATCTGTGGCGTGTCTCTCTTTGGCTGACAAAACCTGACGCAGAGTGTTGATCTCCTCCTCCACCTGAAACAAAAAAAAAAAAGGCCAAACAGAAAGAGTTCAGTCTGGAGTTTCCTTTTTGCTTTGTCAAGCCTCAACTCGTCTCTTTTTTAGATTCCTAAAAGTAGAAAGATATTTACACTCTACTAAGAAAAGCATGGATACCTGTTATCATTCCACTACATGATCAAACTCAAATCATCCTCTCTGCTCTGAGTCAAGTTTGCAAATGCATTCACTCCTAAAGGGAAAACAAAATGCTGCTTCTTTGTTCCTTGGTGCTCATTTTGTTTTCCTAACATTTCCCTCTTCTAATGGAATCTATTTGAATTCCTGCAGTGCCAAGAGAGGCCAAGAAATCTCCACCAATATGAGTAAGTATGATTAAACAAGCAGAATGCAGCCATTGTTATTGTTATTAATTACAGATGAGCTTTTCCTATAAAAATGTCTGTGGTGACTATTGCACATAGGCAATAAAATGCCAAAAACTGTGACATCATCCACCCCAAGATGTTAATTAAAGTCAAATGTATTTATAAAGCACATTTTGACTGAAATACAGCGAACACATACATTTTCAGAGAAAATGAGATACAATAAAATGATGAAAAGGTAAATAACTGTAGCACACAGAATTAAAACAAATGCATTTTTATATAAATGATTAAGCTCAAAAATATTTGTATACAGGTGGGTCTTTCATTGGGATTTAAAAATAACCAGAAGTATCAACTTAAAGTTGCTTGCTTAGTCAATCCAGCAGCAATATATATAATTTTTCATAATGATACAATAAGAGAAAGTCTATCAGTGAAACAGGAAATAAATACAAAGGCTTTTTGAATAAAATCAAATAATTAAGTCTGTCTTTGTAAGTCAGGTTAAGGTTAGAAATGTAAACACACATTGGAGTTGGTACTTCCTTAATCTTTTATTCAACCAAACACAGGTTTTCCACAGACCAATGAAATCCTGTGTTCGGTCAAAACATCAGTAATAAAGTGTGTTGGAGCTTTGAAACCTTTGTGGAGGTGCTTTTCTACCACATTCACAAAACACACACAACTTCCTTCAGCCTATAGTTACACGCAGACACCCGGTGATTTTGGAACACCTGGGCCTTACCTTGGTGAGCTCTGTGCGGAGCTCCTCAGCCTCTTCCTCTGTCAGGCCAGGAGGAAGAGGGTTGGCTGAGTTCCCCACCGCTCCCTCCACTGGCACGTCAGACAGGCTGTCTGACTGATCCACAACGAGGCCCTTGTTAGGAGAGTTCAGGTTGATATCTGGGAAGATGACGGAGAGGCAGAGCGGCAACAAGAAGGAAACAAGAAGGAGAGAGGCGAGAGGACAAGGTGAAGAATTGGAGACATTAATGGCAGAGTGAAATGGAGAGGCAGCACAAGGGCAAACAAACACACACTTAGACCAGTAGAAATCTTAAAAGCCAGCAGTGGTTTACTCAGATGATCCATCTTAGTATCTATTTCAATGACACACAGAAATTGCGGCCAGGAAGAGGCTAATGTTGCCAGCAGGAGATATCCGACAGGAAGAGAAAGAGACAATTAGCAGAGGCAAGAGTTGAACTGCACCCTGGGAGAGTAACTTCAAATCTAGGGATGGGAAATGGCAAGATTATATTGACACCAATACCACTATTGATTCTGCTTATCAGTCTGATCCTTTGGATTCCTGATCAATTTTCTGTGTGGAAAAAAGTTGGCCTATGCAGGTTTTCACCATCAATACAGCTGTTTTATTTTTTCTGTGTTGAAACACAGTGTAGAAACAGTAGCAAAAATGCACTTACGTGACTCAGGTGTGCAAAAGCTCCACTGTTTAACCACTGTTTTCATATAGGTTAGTAAAAGTAAAAATCTGCTAAGCTGGCCTGCGTGGCGCTAATGTTTTATCCAGTGTGTCAAATATATGGCATTCCAACTAACATTGTTGTCATCTTTCTTTGTGAACTGAAGCCACACTTTGGACTTTTTCTTCCTCTCCGCCATGACACCTTCTTGTTGAGTTTGACTTCATTGTTTTGCAATGCACAGCTGTCATGACATCCCATGAAATAAATCGTTAAGCTTTGAAGCATATGATCTCGAAGGTTCGGACTAGTTGGACCTGGATCTTGATTCCCATCCGTATTAAGATCCATCTAGAACAATGCATACTTTTATTTTCTTACAAAAGGACCACCAGCATTAACGTGATCAGAAATACAAACAGAATGAAATTATTTTAAAAAAGAAGAAAAAAAAAAACATATCTAAATCCAATCAGGGTAAACTTGAATTTATCCAGAGATATCTGACAGCACATAAATGACAGTTTACACACTGAATCTTGCGTCATTCACCTGAGGACACCAGCGTAAGTTTGGCAGCTACAGGAGCTTGGCACAGCCAGAGCTGGCATGAAGGACAACAGGACACAACAAGGGAAAGAAAAGAGAAACTACAGGCACTGCCTGAAACTCTGGCTAAAATTAGACTCAATGCTGTTATAGCCCAACAACCAAACTGTATTTATTCAGTGGGCGAACTTATACGAATTATAAACTCACACCCCACATTGCTTACAAACGAATCAACTTCCATGCCAGTGAACAGGCAATGTGAAACGAAACTACTTCACGTCACTTTAGGGATTTTATATTGAAATATTAACTTTATCTAAGCATGAAATAAGATTTCAATGCAACACTGAGTTCATCATTAACTCCCTGATTGTGCAGTATCCACGTCTACACGATTGACTGCACACTGGCTTGCGCAACACATTAGACAACACAAGACACACAGCAGACAACAGTCCACAGTAGGAGAGACACATAGCAAGTGTTGCAAAAGACCAAGATTATCATTATCTGCAGATAGTGACACTGTGTGTTTGTGTTTGAGTCTGAGTCGGCAATAACATCCGTATACAGGCTGGCAGGAGATATGACGGCTCCACCCTCAGGGTATATTGATTCACTCAAGAGTGATTCAGACCAGCCCACAAAAATAACAGCAGTGAATTTAAAATGAAAAGGCGGGGCTCATGACAGAGAGAGGAATGACAACTACAAAAACATTAATAATAATAATTTGTTCCTGGGATGTGGACTCGGAGGAAATATTCTTTCACTGACATAGTTTGTCACTTATCCTCCATATCGTCATTTCCTACACCTCCCAGAATGCCTTCCGACAACACCTAGTCACTCCAAGCTCTGCTGTTTTCAACCAAAGGTTAGTTGCACATAGAGGATAAAATGTTTCATGGAAACTGCTAGCTAGCTGTCTAACCAGTCTGTAAACACTGAGGTGTGCATGTGATAACGGCCACACCCCTCACTTAAAAACCACCCTTGCTGTTGCATTGCATTCTGGTCTATTTTTATGCTGATGCTGATGTTGGAATTAGTCTCTGATTTTATATGATAGTTGTAAGGCTGCACAAATTGACAGCTATATAAAAAAGTCCAGAAAACAAAGGCACATGACAAACACCTGTTAATATTAAGTTTATATCAAGTTTTCCTTTAACAAATACACTCAGCAGTGTCATGTGAGAATGCATAAGTCAGGAAAAGTCCCTGGCTCAGCCAAAATCCTATTCTCAGGTTTCACAGCATCATTTAGGAAACAGCAGTAGCAGGATTTATCGAGACAGACGTGTCCTAGTTCATTCCAGTTTGTTATACTTGAAGACGGACAAATGTAGGCAACCTTAATCACTTCCCCTAAAATCACTCATTCTGAGGCACAGGAAGCCTGATACAACATGACATATCTATCATGGCCACTCACTATTACAAACAGGATACAGCCCTGAAAGTCTCATTAGGACATCCCCAAAGGCATCTTGCAGCCATAATGCCCTAGAGACATACACTTGGTTGCCAATTAGCACCTACCAAAAATGAATGAGTTCTTATACAAGAACCCTGAAATACATCATACATTATAAAATCATGAATGTTATAATGTTCGGTTTTTGTCAGTTGTTTTCAAGAGGTGTTGAGGTGTATTTTAAAGATTGTGTTGTGTGTCAGGTTTGTGTCTAGCTTAGATCTGGGAAATATGATGATGAGGCAACAGAAATGTGTCCATTATTCAGCTCTTGTAAGATATTTTTCCCTCCTGTCCAGGACTGGATTACACAATAGCGGTCAGTGCTGCACATTAATGAACAGGACCGCTTTTTGGCAGAATTGGATTTACACATTTTTGCATAAATTTGGCAAAATAGTACACAAGGTCGGGCAGGGTTATATGATGATTAAGCATAAGAGTGAGTATCTGTTTCTATTCAACCAACTAGAGATGAGCCATCATGAGCTTTCTGTTCACCTGGAGATGGAAGAAAAGCTCTGTCAAATCAGTAGTGAAAATGATACAACAAGGATGTCATCATTGCTCAGTCATTAAGAAAATGTGACTGCTGTTTGGTAATTAAGTGATTAACATTGACTAGACTTACAAACATATATCCAGGTGAAAGAAAGGGTACAGGCAAGATGCGCTTTGGAAAGCCACCAAAACAAACTGCTAACACTCTTGCTAACATTAGTCTTTTTGTTTACAAGCACTGAGATCGGCTCGTTAGACTTAAAGGGTCTGGAAGACAGAAAAGGTGACATTGTTCACTTCTTAGCTGTATTACTGCAAGACATATCAAATGAAACTCTGCTGGGAAGTTGGTAACATGAGTAACACGATCCTCTCCTTCCTCTCCTCTTCACTTGCTGCTGTCCCTGTCATTTACCAGCGGGCCCGTCCTGTCCTCAAGTGCTGCACAATTATTATGACTTCTTATGATCTCTAAACAATATCAAACTTCCACAGAAACAAAGCAGCGGAGAGATAATGGTGCTAGTTATTTGAGAGTAGATTAATTTATCACAACAATTTGCGTATTTCAAACACTAAGCTAAGCTATCGGCTAAGCTAACAATTAACGTTACCTTGGCTGGCGGGATCCATGGCGTCGATTTGACTGAGCTGGAACTCCTTTTTTTAGTCAAAAGTTAAACTCGACTGGTGTAAAATGTGGATGGCAGACTAGTGAAGTGTGCTTTCCACTCGGCGTGAAGAAATCTTCCTGGTTTAAGTGACTGCTCCCACTCAGAGAAAGTCGTCGACAGGGACACACTGCACACAGAACAGCCCAACAGCCAGATAGGCACATCCGGCGAGGTATTTCAAAATAAAGGCTTCAGGATACTCTGCATAATGATGACGATGAATAATTGCTTTATCATCCATAACACCCAGATTAACACATCATATATATATACTCTTTACGCTAGGACATTGGCACATTGCTGTGAGTCACTATACACATTACAGCAGCTAGCCTAGACAATGATACAGCAAGGAAAGAACAAAAACGATAATAAAAAAAGATAAGATAAAAATAATAAAATAGTTATGACAATACATTGTTATAGATAAACAAATAAACGAATCCCTTCACATACAGCCATGAAGATTCTTAATTAGTAATATAAGTATTAGATCATAGGACCCCCAGTGGAATAAAATAACTTAAAAAACTTGTGAGCTGAGCTTCTCTGTGCAAACTTTATTTTTTAAGAGTCATACAATATTTCCTCTTGCCAATGATGATGCCAGAGTTGTAATATTCTTTAATTTAATGTTCAGTGGTTGTAGTTGATCATTGGCTGGAACCCCAAAAATAGCTGTCCAAACATTTGGGCTCAATCTTCTGCCTGTGGCTTTGGAGAAAGATTTGAAAAATACTTGTCCAATAAGGCCAGGCCCAGACTATATGAGTGAAATCTGCACCATCTGTCACACATCTTGTCTAAATTATAATATATTTTTTAAGAGTTTTGCTTTTGAATAGTGGATACGATGGAGGTCTCTAGCACAAGAGATACTTGACTTATTCATTCCACAGCAGTATCCCAAGCTTGTTCTGGGAAAGGTTTCCCAGTTTCCATTTGTGCTCCCAGTTTGTTTTAGAATTGATTTTAAGATCTCAATGACTAATTTTGAGGCTTTTTTTTTTTAAAGAGCAAAATGATTTGTTTTTTTGAGCTTTTAATTCTACATCACATTAACAGGAAACATATGTTTTGTGAAATAAGATTACCAGGTTGCTGAATGTTTATTCAGCATTAGTACATTACTGGTATATATGGGAATTTTGAAGTTGGATATATATTTTTAATCATTTAGGCAAATCACACTCAAAGATTTATTGGAAATGGCTTGCACACAAAACGCTTAGTACGGTAACATGAAAGTTATGAGTACATCTGCCACAAAATAAAGTCTAACCTCTGCATCAATTCCAGGAGTGCTCTCAGTTCTGGTGGATAACTGATGTTGAGGCAGGAGCATGTTGCAAACATCAGTACAAGGGCATTGCCAAAATTGGGAACTGCCATTCACGATGGTCTGTTCAACCGCAACCATGAAGTACACAACACAGGAATAAGATTGTTTATTTAATTATTTATTCTTACTGGCTGTCACATGGTCAGTTATGCAAGCAATGAACACTGTTCTCAAGTCATTTTTTTCAAGTCCAAGTCAAGTCTCAAGACTTTGAGCTATAGAGACCAGGATAGCTGCCAGGGGAGCCAGCTAGTTTGACCCCAGGAGGCCATGCGCCCAGCCATCAAGCCAGCTGCTGGATGAAGCAGCTAGCTTGCTCCCAGAGGACCCTGCTCCCCCGACAGACTCACACACAAATGTTTGATCAAACAACAGAAAAACAAAAAAATATTGAAGTGAATTAAGTAATTTAAAAAAAAAAAAATCAATTAAACTGTATTATCAATTATAACTGTACGATTGGCCCCATAATGAAATTACTATTTTCCAAATAAAATACATGCCTGATTCTGTGTATGTAAATACGTACTAACATATAGTATTTTGTATGTATCAGATGGTTTAGGGGGGCTAGAGCCCTCCATTAAACTCCCATTTAGTTTTATGCTTTTATTTTGAAGGCATGTCTTCCAAACAGGAAGTTGTGTTCCTCACTGCTCACGGATGTGGGATTTTTGGGAATCTTTTCCGGAATGGTGAAGTGACGTCACAGAGACAGGTGTTGTCCAGATGTTTCGGTTTGTTGGATATTTTTTAAAGCAAAAGTTACAAAAATTTACAAGTTCCAGTTTCTCAAAAAGAAATGTTTGCTAATTTTCTGATATCTATATGTCTGGGTTTAGATTGCTGGTTGGACCAAACTAGATATTAGAAGACGTCACCTTGGAGCTGGTAAAAGGCAAAGTCCAAAGTTTAAGTGGAAATGGACCAGTATATATACTCTGAAGTAAATGGGAAATGAGGAACAGGTGAGTAGGAAGGGGAGGAGTCATTTGGCTGGAAGGTGTGAGGGGCTGGGGTTACTGCACGACAGGTGGCTGTGGCTGAAATGACAGGAGAGTCAGTGATTGTTGGCAAATGACTGAATGAAGACCACTGTGACAAGTACTTTAAATAAGATGTGTTGTACTAAGAAATAGATACACAAACTAAAACAATAATAAATAATCATTAAACTCTGACACACCTCTGCAATCTCAAATGATATTGTACTTTATTGGTTCCAATTCATTAACCGTACAACCAATGAATACACAATGAACCTGTGGCTCTTGGGTCCCATGGGGGTCAAGGGCCACCAGGGCAGTTGCCTGCTTTTCCCAGTTGGCAATCCAGCTTTGCTCTACACACACAAACGCCAACACCCAAACATGTCAGGTGACCATAATCAGATGTATTTAATCTATAGATCTATCAAACGAAACCAGTATCTCTGTCCTGCATTGTGCACAGACACCAGTTTAAAAAACAAACACAAGAAAAGTGTTTCAACATAGTTTTAACTCTGTAATTCCCACACACAGAAAGCTCCTGCAGTGAGAGCTGATTTTTCTAAAAAATAAATAAATAAATAAAAATGTTCAGCGCCAAATAAAACCACAAACCATTCAATCACATCTGGTGTCCAACATCACCAGATCAAACTGGTCAAACTGGATGCCTGGGTCTTGACTGGATCTATCAGTGTCTGTTTCTGAATGTTTTTCAAGGTGCTAGGCTATATGTAAGTTCTATGTAAGTTCTTCAGAATTACTACATTTTGTTAACGTAAAACACTATAATGCTGTGACAATCATCACAACATATTTCTGCACCCATACCTAAAAGTAATATCACTACAACTACTCCTACTATTCTGCTGATCCTGTACTTTTTAGAAGTTCGGCTGTAGGAACTAAAACTTTTTTTGACCTCTATTGCTAATACTGCAACTAATGCGCTTTCTTTTCCAAACATCTTTTATCACTTTCCCTCTTAGTACTAATACTAGTTCTACAACAACTACAACTACAACTAAATTAATGAGTACTGCTGCTGCTGCTCCAAATACTTCCTCTTCTTCACTACAGTATTCCTACTTTCTGCTAATGCTACTTAAAGTCAAAAACCTAAAGCTAAAAAAAGTGTAAAAGGCAACAGCTTCTGTTAAAAAAAAACAAAAACAAAAAAAACTTAAACTATTTATTCTCACTAAGTTTTCAAAATAAAATATCCCTATATAAGTGTTTTTCCCTTTAGACACTCTGATCCAGAGTAGATCTGTTCCTCTCTTGTCCACAGAGCACAGAGGTGCTGATGTATTACTAAAACTGCAGTAACTCTGGAGGAACAGAGGCTCTGAGGTTCTCAGTCTCACAGCAGCGCTGAGCTGATGAAACCAACTGTGGAGTGAAGTGCGTCTTTTTCTTTATCTCTTCAGCAGAACTTCATCTCCAGACGCTTCTCTCCTTCCACTACTTCTTCTTGTGGAGGGGGTTTAACCAGGAGAAGCAGAAACTGGGTCGACGAGGAGCATCGCTGAGGGTGAAGGAGGAGGGCGACGAGGAAGAGGAGGAGGAGAGGGGAGGACTAGTCTTAGCAGGACTCCCGGTCTCAGTCTCCATCTGGAGCAGAGATGGACAGCGGTTAGGTTTACATGAATGTCCATGACTCAGTGTCACCAGGACAAGTATTTATTGTAAGTATTAGAAGTAAACTATTGACTGACTGATTTCGCAAAACAACTAAATATAGACACAACCGCAAAGAGACACAAAATTACTATAAAGAGATACCAAACAACCACAAAGAGATGGAATACAACTAAATATAGATGCAAAACAACCACAAAAAGATGCAAAAAGACTAAAAAGAGATGCAAATGAGCACAAACAGGTGCAAAACAACTAAATAGACACAAAATGACTACAAATAGACATAAAACAACTAGATACAGTAACAAAACAACCACAAATGGTCTCTTTCAGTTTGGGGGGCTTGCTGTTTGGTAGAAGGACTGGGGGTCCTTTTACATGACAGTAGCCCAGTGGCCTGTTGTCTCATAATCTGTCCATTGTAATATTGTGTCACCTCACCTGACAGATTGTGTCTCTTCTTTTTAACGCTGACAGAGGTTATTGAAGCTCAGTAAACTAGTTTAGACACCACTGGTCTATTAAGTGTTACACAGTTTGATTGGAAGACACAGAAATACTCAACATAAAATGACCCACCTTCTTGTGTACTATCAGTATTCCCCGTATTTCAGTGAGTGTAGTTTTTGCTCCAAACTGACATTTGAGATGATATTGATATTTTCACCGAAGACACATTTCACATGATCCTCTACAGTGTATTCAAATACAACAAAGAGCAGCTATTCACATGCTGCGTGCAACAATCTGTGCACACGCAGACAAAAAGAAATGAAATTTCCACGAACATGCCAAAAGAACTCATGGAGCGTGAAGCACAGGCGTATGTTAGTGTTGCTGGAGAATAAAAACAGCAAGAATTATGTTATTAAAAATACTAAAAAGCTGTTAATAGATTCAGATTATTCATCTATTTGTTTGCTAAGTTGCTTTGCTTTATTTTATTTTAAATGGGAATAGAAAAAAATAGAAATAGAAAAAGTCTTTACTGGCTTTGACCTATGCCTGATTGTGAACTGTAATTACACAGTTTAGCCACAAGGTGTCAGCAGAGACAAGAGTAAACTGCTGTTGTCAGAGCTGAAGGGACATCAAATAAGGATTTCAGGTTTGTTTTTGTGTTATTTCACCTACAGTGGTTTTTATTTTTTATCTATAATGAAAATAAAAATAAAAATAAAAAATCATGTCCATTTTTTTGGTCTTATTCTTCTACATCCTTGTCTCTGTGGGGATCAGTATACATTTGTCATGAAAAGAAAAATATGTTACTATAAAGTCTTCTTTTAATTTATTCTTCTTTTCGTCTTCATTTCATCTTTACATATTATTATGAAGTAGTAGGATAGTAGTAAGAGCAGCAGTAGTGGCAGTAGGTCAGTTTAACTCAAGTCAAAATACACATGAAGCAATTTGTATAAAGAAAAATATTTTACAAAAAAAGGCTTGAAATAAGTAAAGCCACGCCAGTCATTAATCTGCATCACGTTCATGTCAACATTCATCAGCATAGCCGTTTTTATTTTCATAAATCAGCATCTAAGGTTGAAAAGAAACACTTAAATCAGGAGCTCCAAACGCAGTTATTCTGTTTCTTTGTTTGCCTGTTTTCTTCAGAATAAAAGCCTTGAACAGCACTTCCTGGTGGAGCAAGCAGGTGTGTGTACCTGAGCTGCGCAGCAGTGAGGATGGGTGTGTCTCCTGCCGGTGTTATGTGCAAATGAAGCAGCCGATGTAAACCCAAACCCTCTGCAGGATGACCAGGAAGGCCAACAGGTAGAAGAGCAGAGTGACAGCCTGGAGAGGGATGGAGGGATGGAAAAGAGAGAGAGAGGCAGATGAAAGAGATTGCAGATTCCCGGAGGGAGGCGGGAAGAGACGGGGGAGAGAAAGGATGAAGCGATGAGGGAAAGGGACGAGAAAAGTGGTAAAGGTGAGGTGATGAAAAGATTCGGGGTGAAGGAGGGACAAAGAGATGGAGAGATGATGCTGCAACAAAAAGACTCTAATGAGTAGAATTTTTGGGAAAGAAGGAAGGAACTCATCTAATCAAACAAACAAAGTACTGTAGTGAAGTACTTTTACTTTCTTTTTATTGTTGTATTTTGTACTTTATACTTCAGCTCCACTGCATTTCAGAGGGAAATTTTGTACTCTTGTACGCTAAGATAAGTTTCTAAAATACATTTTATTGCTAATGATTGAACCAGTGGTTTCCAACCTTTTTGGCTTGTGGCCCAAAACAAAAAAAACAGTGAGTTGTTGGTTTTCTGAAAACACTTAAGTAGGATTTAAATACAGAACTCGTAACAGTGTATTTTTACATTGTTGTATTGATGCTTTTCTTCAAGCAACAGATGAGAAAACTTCTTCCACACTGTTGCAGAAGTGTCTGGCGACTAAACTCTTTGTTTTGAGACATTGTTAAATTCAATCAACAAGGTTTATTTTCACTGAAATTGGGTCAATTTTTTTAATTAGAGGGTAAAATATATATTTGAAATAGTTTTCTCTTTGTCCTTCCTTCCTCCTTCCCAACAGCACAGACACCTAGAGGAAAGAGCTGAAGCAGCTGCGGCAAAGTTTTCGAAAAAGTGACTCTGCAAAACAGAAACAGCAACAATCAAGAATAAGAGAAGAAGAGCAGGAAGACAGTGTGGAGGTGTAGCCACATCAGCAGGTGGATAAACAGTGAAAGAGCCTGGTTGATGATGGCATCCATGATGATGATGATGATGATGATGACGACGGTAAAACCAGGCAACACTGACCTGGAGAGAGACACAGGGGGTTATTTTCTCTTCACTTTCAGTATCACTTTTTTCCATTGTGGCGTTAAAGTCTTCAGGCTCCTCGCTCTCTTCCTCATCCTCCTGTTTATTTTCTGCAAACACTGAACTACCAGCCTCAAGCTCTGCATCTCCACCCCCCTGTATCAACCTATCTGCACTCTCCACACCATCATCTTCTGCATCCAGGGTGTCATTTTTCACTCTCGAGCTCTCCTCCCTCGTCGCCACAGCTTCCTTCTCTAACCCAGAGACATCATTCCTCAGCGCCTCACTACTTTCGTCAGACCGAACGCTCCCTTTATCCATCACCTCAGCTTCAAAATCATCTATTTCTTCCAGCCCTGAAGCACAGTTAAGACCTAAAACATCTTCCTCAAGCTGCTCTCTTTCTTCTGCATCCTCTACCCTTCCATCACTGAGCTTAAAGTTGTCTTTATCCTTCCCTGAACTTATCTCCTCTGGTGGGATGATCAATGTAGCATCGCTATGATCAGAAAAGTTGTCCAAACGACCATCTCCAAGATCAAAACTATCCTCCACCAGAGTGAAACTTTTATCCACAGTCCCAGTTAGACACACCCAGCCCTGCATTTCCTCCTCCTCCTCCTCCTCCTCCTCCTCCTCCTCCTCCTCCTCATTTTCCTCCTTGATTATACCAGCCCCTCCTGCTGTCTCCTGCACAAGCTTCACCTGGGGAGCAGGTATAGAAGCACTGTCTAACTCAATGGGCGTCTTACAGGGTTGAGATTGACATTCATGTAGAGGAGGCTGATTTGGGGAGAGGGCATGTCCCGAGGGAGGCTGGTTTGGGTGAGACGTGACCTGTTGCTGCATCTGAGCTTCAGGCCGGAGCTGTGAGTCCTGACTCCATGGAGGTTGTGGTTGGATCTGGAGGTCAGACTCAGCCTCTACTGCGTCATACACCTCGGCCTGGGCCCAGGCCTCTGAATAAGCGTGGCTAAGACTGCGCCGGCTGCCTGGTTTGTACCAGCTGGGGTAAAACGTAGCATCTGTTGCCTCCTTCATCTGGATTTCTTCTTCTTCTTCATCATCGTATTGTTTTTCGTCTGTCTCTCTCTGTGCCGTCCAATCACCTGCATCACTTTCTGCCCTTCCTCCCTCACACTGATATGTGAAGGAAGACAGATAAAGGAGCATTCAGATGGTTTAACACGTTTTAGCCCATTTAACTATTATTGACCATTTTCCAAAGCCTGGATGTTTGTAGATGGATTTTCATCCTTACAGGCTGCACATGGTTCATGTTCAGGACTTACATCCTTTAGGCTGCGTTCAGAGTCAAACTTGTACTTGTATATTATATATTCTTTAAACTTTTACAAGTCTCTACGTCAGACATGTTGTGCGGAAGGCGACCATCTATTCTCAGAAATGCAGCACTGTGGGGAGATCTGAAAAAGCTCCTGCTCAAAGCTGCAGCACCAAGTAACAATAGTTATTTCACAGCATCTGTACACATGTGGTCCACTGCTTTATGTGAAGGACTACTTGCAGCAAATTTCAGTGATGTAATACACACACAAATAGTATTTAATGGGCTCAGTGGTCCTTTAAATAGCCTGCATGAGGAAAAGCAGAATTTCACCTCTGAGAGACTGAAGGACAGAAATTGTGAAGGAGGTAAAGTGTCAAGAGAAGGTTTGTTTAGTTCAGTGGTTCTCAAACTTTTTCACATCAAGGACCTAAACTGGCCCAAATTAGACCGTGGTCCCCCAGCTGATAGGACTTTCACTTTTAGATGTTTTATTACAGAAAGTGTTTGAAACCCAAGACTGAAATAGTAACACATTCTGTCACTGTGGTACTTGTGAATGGAAATATAGTGAAAATAAATTATTCCTTTTTGCTGGGGTCCCCAAACCCTACTTTGAAAACCACTGGTTTAGTTCATTTCCATAAATGTAACATTAATGTGCTGAACCACTTGAGCCACTGGGGGTGTCCCTCATTTAGTGATTACATATTGAGCTCAATTCCATGTTAAAATCATCTTCTGGTGGTTATGATTATGAATATATTTACTTTATTTTTTCCTCACTGCAGGTGTGGTACTGTACCTGTTGCGTGCTCATTCCCTCCTGATGTTCACAGATGTTCGCCTCTTTAACAGAGTCAGCAGCTGCACATCCCTCATCTCTCTCCTCCTCCCTCTTGTTCTTAATCCGACCTAATCCCTCATCGTTCAAGTCTGCGTCGTCGGTCTCTGGCTGCAGATCTGCCTCCACAGAGTCTCTTGACAGTCCTGGAGCTGCTGGCATCAGGGCCGGTGTTGGTGCTGCTGTCTGAACTGGTTCCGCTGGTGCTGATATCAGTGCTGGGGTTGTGTCTTTAACTGGTCCTACAGCAGAGTCCAGGTTCTGGGCGGAGGTTTCCTGATGGTGTTTTGGTTCACTGGGCTCTTTGGGTTCTTCTGGCTCTGGTTCATCCTCTGGTTCCTCCACAGCTGAGGAGAGACAACAAAAGCCGTTCATGCTGACTGTCATTAAAACTTTAACAAGATTAAATATTTATGTTCCAGGACTCACTTCACATGTAGCAGTCTTTGGTGTTTCAGTATGTATTTGTCTTTCAGATAATGTGCTTTTAGCTTTTTCACAAGTTGTACTCGCCTCAGTCTGAACTAACAAATCAGAAGATTTACTGGATTTTCTGTGTTAGTGCTTAGGAGGGTTCATCAGTTCTTGTATGAAGCTCTCTTTCATTTAAACCTTCCAAGTCCACGTTAAAACATCCATCTTAAATGGAACTGTTAACCAGCTCCGACAGTTTTACGTGAACAGCCACTGTAGAGTCTGGATCTTTCTCTCAGCTCTGGCTGTTGGTGCTGACATGCTTTCAAATGGAAACTGACTTTCTGTTGATGTCAGTTATAACGAGTTCCAGACAAACAGCATAAGACCGATAACACAAATCAGAAATAGACAGAAAATGATAAAATTGTGAATAAAATTTCTCATAAAATCATGAATAAATCCTAAACAGCAGATGTCTAAAACCATAAAAATAAACAAGATCTAATGAAAAATATCATGAGAAGATGGGAGCATCTGGCTTTACAATCACTGAGTCATTGGTACTGATCAATAAAACTCAGCTTCTTGTATCTTGGTTATTTAGTGTGTGTGAGTGGAGATCATCTTCTTCACTGGCTCTTAACTGCAGTGGCGACAAACTATTTTTGGACCAGACTCATCATAGACCTGAAATCCAAAAAAAACCCTGAGGAGATCAGGTTACCCTGTGTGTATTACATCTGCACTCTACACGTCTTTATAAACACACCAAGCATTTTGAATAATCTAAATTGTGCTTTTCTTGATGGTGATTTTGCTGTAGCTCAATTTCTTCCAATGCAAATTAATTGGAAACTTCTAAAAAATAAAGTTTCATATCACAAATAAAGTCTTTTTTTCTTACCTTTAATAAAGTCTATGCTCTTCAGAGCTCGCTCCTGTCTGCTGAAGTTAAATTTGTAGTCGCTAATATTCTCATATCCTGGTGTCAGCATCTCGGTCGGACACGAGCTGGTCGCTGCGATCACTCTGAGGATGGGAGAAAACAAAGCTCAGGGAGGAATGAATGAAAAAATGAATAAAAAGAAAAGTAATAGCGGTGGAGGGGAGGGAGGGGAAAACATTAAGGCAGGCAGCTGATTTTGATAAACAAATAATTCAGTGTACACAATATCGATCCAAGTCGAAGACATGCACGAACTGAACAGAGGATCTGATCATATATAAAAGAACAATACTCACTTTGTGATCAGCTCTCTTGAATTCTGGCGGGGGGAAGAGAAGAGAGAAATTCAGAGACAGATTTTATCATTCTGACTATGATTAAGACTTGATTAAATCTGTGCACACACCTAAAAAAACAAATGATGCATGCACAAAGAAGAAGCCGCAGTATTTAATTGAAGTGTCAAGTATTGGCCAAGCTCCAAAAGCACTAGACACTACACTTCCCATGATGCAACAACTCTGTTACATCTCTTCATCAGACCCTCTGTGTGTGATAAAAGCCTTTCTTTGAAGCTCCACTCATGATTTTCTCAGACTTTAGGAAGCACCTCCAGAGACGGACCAGCACTCTACATGAGCTGATGCTGAGCTCATTCACGGACTCTTTCATACAGGCATAAATCTAACTTGACTTTTAACTTTTTTATTCTGATGATAATATCTTATATACCACAGACTCTCCTCCTGATCTGACATTTCAAATCTACAGTCAGCTTTTCATACACTGCAGACCTGCCCACCTGCACAAAAGCAGCCATGTCCGGCTCCTCCATGCTGCTCGCTGCTCTCTCCATCAGCTTGGCGTTGGCCTCCACACTGTCTCCATAGCAACGCACCAACGCCTGGGCGTGGCCTGTCTTCTCCTCCTGCTCGGAGCTGATTCGCTGTGTCATCGCCTTGAAGGTGACGATGCAAAGATGATGATGATGATGATGACGATGGTGACAATGTTTCATCTACCACTACATTTACAAGTAGTGTTACAGCTGCTACTACTACATACTGCAGAATATATACGTTTAATGTACTACACAGATATTTACCATGTGCTGTCAGCATGCAAGATCCTAATCTACAATTAGACTTTTTGTATTTTATTATATTACATTATATACTGTATATACTATATGTTTCTGTGAGAACTGCTACTTCTACTCCTACATTTGTCAGTAGTATTGCAGTACGGCAGTGGCCAATATTACTGCTATTACAACTGTAGTGACACTTAACAGTGGATGAGAGTGAAGTCAAAGAGAAGACCAAACTCTGACCTTGTGCCTCTCGTCCAGGATGGAGACCATGCGGCTGAACTTGTCACACACACTCTGTTTCTGAGCCTTACAGTTCTCCTGTAGTCGAGCACAAAACAAGACGCATGCGTTCAAAGTGAGTGTCTTCACACGATATATAAGCAAAATACCGTATGCACAACACTAAAAACAAAATGTGAAGTGTTCCTCATGATGTGAAAAACAGTGTCAGTACATAAAAGTAATCTATGAAACTGCAAATAGCCAGAATAAGAAAGAGGAAGCTGAGACAGATTCTTCTTAAAGGAATATCAAGTAAATATTGGTTGCACGCTAAACGATATTGAGATGTTGATGAGACTTTTGTTAAGACTCTATGAGAATTTGCTTGTATTTGTTGCTATGGTAACATCCACACACCTCTATGTTTCTGCAGGTCTCCTCCAGCTCATCGATCAGAGCCTGGATTTTATCGTTGACCGCCACCAGAGAACTGACTCCCCCGCTCAGCTCATCCTGACAAAATAAAGGAAATGATTTCTTATTTAAAGGTTGCAGTGAACTTCTGATTAAAGGTCCAAAATGTCACATTTTAACCTCCATTTATCCTCATCTATAAATGTATTTTTTTACTCTTATTTTATTGGTTTTATTATTACATTTTCATCTTTTATTTGTTGTGAGCAATAGTCTTACGAGCTTATCAGTATCACCCGTAAAACCCTTTGAATCTAACTAACCTGTATTAAAAGTGCTATACAAATAACGTTTATTTGTTTGTGATTGACTGATTAATATTGAGCAGTAACTTATGACTTACAGTACAAAGGTGGTATGATCCTCTAAAGGCCTGTTTTCCATTCCCAACCCATCAGACCATTAGTGTGTTATTATTTACCTTCTGCTGCTGGTAGATGTCTGTCAGAGGAGCCACCTGACAGGACTGATGAGCCCCGAACACTTTGCAGAGAGAACAGGTGGGAACCTGACAGGTGAGACAGTAGATGTTCACCCTCTCACCCTCGTGGTCTGAGCATGTTGGCAGAGCGGGAGGCGGAGGAAGAGGGAGGGGGCTGGAGAGAGATGGAAGAAGAGCTGCTAGGTTATAAAAATGAGGGAGCTGAGTGTTTATATACAGTATGTTAAGTATATTTTATATCAGTTGTCGTCTCTCTTCACCTTGTGGCGTTGTCGTTGTTGCTGACTTCCTGTTTGTAGATGTCGATGATGTTCTCCACCAGCAGGTTCCGCTGAAGGCCGTAGACGCCGTGGCGATCCAGCACCACTTCGTGTCTGCAGGACGGACAGCGGAAACGGCCGCTGTTCACCATCATGGTGGTCCGAGCCTGGAACAGGGAGGGCTGCACAGAGAGAGCAAATATAAACAGAACAGTGATGGTTTCTACATCAGCTGTGTGTCTCCGTCTGCCTTTCAACACCCAGCAGTTGGAGTTTGTTGTCATACAGCACAGCTGCATGCTGGGATTTTAATAATTATCATCAGTCAGTGTCACTGGTGGAGAATGTATAAAATCTTCCAAACATTTCCTGGTGAAGTCAGAGCTGCTACTGAAAACCCCCTGTTCCCCATCCAGCATGTAAACACCCTGAAGCGCACACACACACACACACACACACACACACACACACACACACACACACACACACACACACAGTGACCTTATCTTGCTGACTTAATCTCTAAATGAAGTAAAAATATGTCAGACACCTCTGTTGACCTCATTCACATTGTGCTTATTTTGTCCAAGTGAGCGATCTCCCAGCAGAGAGTGTTAGACAGATTTTCCCTGTTCAGGACTTGACACCTGATATTGGAGACGCTCACTTGGGCTAAGGCGAGGTCATGACCACTGAGCTGTAGGATCTATATGTGAAAGACACTGGGTGTTTTTGTTTTTATGTGGGTGTCATTAACGTGCCAATGTGAAATTGCGACTTACAACAAGTAATGGAAACACTGGAATTTTGAAAAGAAAAAGGATTTATACGCTCTCATGAGGTTGTTTTTCAGACTATTCAACAAAGCAATGTTTCACAAAAGTGAAATGGAAAGACTTTTCTGCATTTAAGTCACATTACATGACTTGCAAACTATTATCTCCCAAAAAACCCTGACGCATGGTCACTGTCAGACACAAAGGTGTTTGCCTTTCCGCCTTTGAATAAATACAACAACAACTATCGTGGTGGATGCCGTCGTCCCAACACTAAGCAGATGCTGTGAATCCGTCGCCATGTTGAATTGGTATCGTGAGAGGAGAAAACCCAGCACAGACATGAGAACAGTATCAACGATCTTATCTAACTCATAAACAGAGTTTCCAAAACATTAAACGTTCCCTTAGTGTTTAAAATGCCACTGTTCTCTATGAATAAGGTTTCCAAAAGGAGTAGGAGTTCAGGAATGGGCCGGTGCTTTAACATCAGATGTGGATGGAAAATTAAATTACAACAGCAACAGAAAACAAGAGATCACAAGAGAAAACTCCAGAAGTGGAAACCAATTAGAGAATTGAGCGTTTTGGGGGGAACAGAAAAGCAGAGAGACAAACAGACGAGTGAAGAAAAGGACGGATGAGCGGAGAGACAGAGGGAAGGTTAGAGGGGTAAAGAGTCCTGAAATAGAGGCCTTAATAAGCCTCAGCTGCTACTGGGCCTGACTGAGGGATCAGAGCTGGTCAGACGGGGGGCTGGTAGAGACACAAACACAGAGGGCTGACGCTGACCGGGAGCACCTTGCCATTTTATGCTCCGACCCAGCGGTCTGGTTTTATTTAAACCCATATCACCCGTGTCCGACACACTGACATGAGAACCGACTGTTTACTTATCGCGTAATACATCCCAGATCCTGACGCGTGACACTGTTACAAAATAATATTTACTTTATCTGAGTGGTCATGATGTTTTGACTCATCAGAGGCAGGTTAGCTGTCTGTTCCATGTCTTTACGCTAAGCTAAGCTAACTGTCTTTTAAAAGTCCCTGTGTTATGCAAGAGCAAGTGTAGTTCTAAACCACTGCAGTGCACCTTTAATCCTGAGCCCGTGCACTGATTTGTAAACAGCAACCATGTCATTTCATTAAATCCCAAACCTGCAGTAAACCAGTTTGACCTGGTGTGGACTGAGGGAGTGGAGGGTGCAGATCAGCAGGACTGACGTGGGCAGGTGAAAACTAAATCTTTTTATTGCATGTACGCCGATGTCTGTGTGCGTTTGTGTGAGTGTGTTTCGCAGGGCAGACCTCTCAGTGTCAAAGGTCATGAACATGAGCATAACGGTGGGGGCGGAGCCTGTTGGGTTTCCATCTCAAAAACCATGCACATGCAAAAACACACATGGAAACACATGTTTATGCAAGATCACACACACAGACACACACACACACACAAACACATGTGGAAAGCGTTTTCATGTTTGTTTTCCTTTCTAAAGAAATGTTGTTAGAATAGCTGTGTGTGTGTGTGTGTGTGTGTGTGTGTGTGTGTGTGTTTTGTTGATGCAGCTCAGTAAAACTACAGAGGTCAGGGATGTTAAAGGGAGCAGGATAACGAGAACCGGATCCATATTCTAAGATTCACATGGAGTCAGATCGCAATCCATACACTGAAGAAAAATCACGTGCACATGTTGTTATTACATCATTGGCGGCGTCATAGTCACTGATACATGAGCTCAGCTTGATGCCTTTTGATTTTGACTTCTTTGCAGCCTGTACAGGTCACACGTCCTTCAGTCATGCTCACCTTGTTCACCTGCCAGGACATTGTTCTCTACTCTCACTGTGCAGGTCAGAGTGGGCACCAACATAGTCTATTGGCAGCGATGGTGAACACCTGCTCTTTGATGAGGAGAGCATTACGTAAATGTGCCAAGAAGAGACCAGCAGTGAAGTGGTGTGAAAGCCGACCAGCGGAGCAGTGACAGAAGATTTTAAATCCTCTGAAGGATTCAAAGAAAAAGCATAAACATACATAACACAGAATGTACTTCTTTAGAGTGTAATAGTATATCATGTAATTATTATTACTGACTTATGAATGTGTAAGCAGAATTTTAATGCTGTAGTTGCTTGAGGTGCAGCTTTTTTAAACAACTTTAAACTATAACAGGTATTTTACCAAAGTAAAACGCTGCACTGTAAATACACTTCATTACAAGTAAAGGAAGACAAACACCAGCTGAAAACTGTCACTAACAAGGGCCAATCACTAATCTACAAAAAATGAATAAATAATTTCATAAATATCAATAAAGTTATTAGTTACTACAAATGTTGTAAATACAAAGTTATGAATTCAGTTTGTCAGTGATGCATAAGTCTTAAATAATGTCAATTTTTCTGATTTTTCATCCAGTTGTTCTTCTTTTAGTCTCGAGATATGTGTCAGTTCTTCCATTAAGAAAATTTTGTCAATGATTATTTTAGCTATCAGTCTATTGGTCCCTTGCTGAAGGTGTTACCTTCGACACTTCCTTATACTGGCTTTTTCTACTGGCTACTAACAGTATTTTAACCATATCTGTCACTTCTCATTGCACCGTGTTCAGAGAAAGGAAAGAGATAAAGAACCAAACACCTCACAGGGACATGATAACTTTAGTATTTGTTGTGGCACTTTACGATGTCCCAAAACACAGTTACTGTCTGACATTTCCAAAAGAATATGTGAGTGATCAACATCAAGTGATCCACTCATGAGTAAAGATAATGGTAAGCTATGTTTCAGCTAGTGGGTGGAGTGCAAGTTTGAACTAATTCATATACTTAATACTATACTTAATATACTGTTGGGCTGTATATTCTACGACAATGCATCTTTCATAAAATCTACAAATTGTATGTAAACTCTCAACCTCCAAATTAAAACCTTAGTAAAGCTGTCAGGTAAATGTAGCAGAGGAAAAAGTACAATACTTGCAGATACTTACAAATACTTCAGAACTTGTAAGTACATTTATAATCTCAATCTCCAAAATAACTTAACTACAGCTGTCAATATAAATCTTGTAGATTGGAAGGTACATCACACACACAAACACACGCACGCACACACACACACACAATGGCAGTGAATATAGGTCAGGCAGGTGATTTTCATGTACATGAGCAAACCAGTTAAACATCCACACATCCCATTTTAGACACTGGTAATCCATTGTACTCTCACACACACACACACACACACACACACACACGCACACACGCACAAAAGTGTGTGACGAAAGATGAGTGTGTTCCTGCACATTGAATACACACATGTACAGCAGTACTGTTTGAACTGTTTGTACATACAGGGATTAGGGTTAGTCTAACCACACAACACACACACACACACACACACACACACACACACACACACACACACACACACACACACACACGTATATGCACATTAGCAGTGGCCTACATCATGTGTGCTGTCTCTCAGACCTGGTAGAGCTCGTTGGCACACTTCCTGCAGAGGTTGTGCTGGCAGGGCAGGATCACCACCGGTTTGTTGAACAGCTCCAGGCAGATCGGGCAGATCAGCTGTTTCTCCAGCGTCGCCAGCGCCGCCTCACGATCTGCTCCCCCGCCGCCCTGCAGGCAGCTCAGGTCCGCCGGCAGTGACATGGCCGCCCCGCCGAAGTTCACCTCTTCCTGATGACACCAGAAAGGATTGACAGCTGCTGCAGTTAGCCTGCAAGCTTTTCACATTGTGGACCAGTAACTATAAACTGCACACACTGGAGGCACTGATGAACAATTTTCAAAATACACTTCACGTTTTCAGATTGATTTTCTCTTGGGCAGCCACTTTTATTCAGTTCCACCATAATCACTTTGAAGCTTGTTTGAAATATGTAAAAGCTGGAGGGAAACTCAGATATCTGAGAGTTGATCAACAGCTGCTAAACGAGTAACAAATGATCATATTGACATTATTGGTTTTCACTTATATAGCTTTAAAGGTCCAATAAAGGTAAACAAAGAGGTAAAAGAGGCAATGAAAGATAAAAGAATATATGAAAATATATGAAATATATAGAAAATTAAGAGAATCAACACAGGAATAAAGAAAAAGAAAGGACAAAAATGTTAAGAAATATAAAAGTTGACAACACTTTAAAACTACATAAAAACCTTTTACTTGTTTACTCACCTTCCTCTGCATCTGCTGGTGGAGGTCAGCGAAGGTTCAGTCTGTTGCCTCTGAGTTCAGTTTCTCCTGTGTCTGACTTCTCTTCTGGTCTCTCTGTTCAGTCACACACTCAGTTTGTTCAGATGTGTTTTCTCTGCAGTGTTTCTCCAGGGAGGCAGCAAATCCTCTGTCAGCACAAGTGAGATCCTGCAACCGTGTCTAGTTTTGATTTAAAAAATGTTTGTGCAGTATATGTTCCTTAAGATGATCTTCAATTAGTTGCAGTTTTATATTTAAAGGATTTAATTTACTGTAAAACTCTTGTTGAGTAAGTTCTGCCTGACGCTGCTGACTTGTACAGAGCGCAGAGGGTGACACTGTACAGTAAGTGTCAGGTCTGGAAATACCCGAGTCACTCAGTTTAATCATCAGCTGTCAGCAGGAAGAAAAGCTCTGGAAAGGAACTTTTAATATCCAGTGTCTTAGTGAGAAAAGTCACAGATGTCCACACTGATTAAGCATCCAAAGGTTGAGGTCAAGAAGTCTAATTGATGTCAGTCGGTTAAAGAAATGCAGTTTAAAGTCCGAGAGGAGAAATGGAGCAGGAGCCAGTTTGTGACCTCCTCTCAGAGCTCTCCTCTTCAGCTCCTGTGACACCGAACACTGACGCCAATTCTGCCGGGACAGGACATTTGGACGGTGTCTGTCTCTGTCTCACTCTCTTGTCTGCTTCCAATACTCTTCCTCCGTCGCTTATCAAACACTCACTTCATTCCTCTCTTTCCGCACAAGCAGCAACTGCTGCGTTTGTTTGTTCGCAGCTTTCTTGCCATCCGCAGTAGTGTGTGTGTGTGTGTGAGACAGAGAGAGAGGACACATATGGGTGTGTGTATGTGTGTGTGTCAGGTTTCAGCCCAGTGCCTCTGAAATGGTCCCAACACACATATGCACACACACACACACACCATATCAGGCTGTGGCTGGTATGTGGACAGATTAAGACCAGGCTGTGCTCTTTCTACAGTTACACACATACATACACAGAGAGAGAGAGAGAGAGAGAGAGAGAGACACACACACACACACACACACACACACACACACACACACAGACAGACAGACACACACACACACACACACACACACAGAGAGACAGACACACACACACAGTTTAAATGTGCTAAATATTGCATTTTACTATTGTTTCATCATTATCACATTAACCTCACGATTTAACCTGATTATTGCATCAAGTATTAGTTTTACATTTTTCTTTAACAGCCTCATTTTATATTTATAAATACACTTTAACCATTCAATAAAGTGACTATAACATCCTAGAATGTAAGCACATATGAGGACGTGCTTTAAGTGGTAATTAATGTACAGTATTTTCAACAATTAAAACTTCTCCTCTTTTGGGGAGTGCTACTGCATATGAAAACAAGACCTTAATCCTTGTCTTAGCTTCAGGTGAGTCTCAGGCTACATTAGTCACTACTAGCATAACATGCACAAATCTCAGACTGGAGGTGGTAGAGTTGTATTGTGGGTAATGTGGGCTCCAGGATTTGTCAAGGATGAAGAATGCATGGAATAAAAGATGATATATCTCGGTTTTGATTTGATCTTTTTTTTGTCAGTCCACACCAGGTCAAACTGTTTATTGTGGGTACCACTGTGTTATAGGAATCTAATGCTAAATCTCAGAAGCTTTCTTTAAAGTGCTCTGCATTAGAAACATAAATTCCTCTTGGATATGTTGCACATAGCTTTGGTAGTTGTTACAAAGCTTCATGATTATTAATATGGTTTCAAAGCAAATATTAAGCCAAGAATGCAGGTCAGTGTGGTTTGTAGCTGCTAAATAAACTTTTGTTTGAATTGGGAATTTGTTTTCACATCAATTTATATTTCTATTATTAGGATTATCAACATTTCTTTATGAAAACTGAGCTATTTCATAAGTTCCTGATCCATACAATCTTGTATTGGGAACTGCAAATGTGCCTTTTGGTGTCCAACAGGGAAGTAATGTAGGCCCCCTTCTTTCCTTGTTATAAATGCTTCTTTTGGGCGATATTAGTAGTCACTCAACATTCATTATTACTACTGTGCAGATTACATTGCACTACACATTTCATGGGATAAGTATAAGGTACATACAGACATATTTGAGGTCATAAATGCAAGCTTTCCACTTTTTAATCAAAGAAACTCACATTGAGAAAAGAAGCTCTGAAGCATCAGAAACATTTATTTTACAACAGTACATCAGATACTTAATTTACCCATACGTCTGCCTGACAGACGAAAACATTATTAGTCCATGCTAAAAACAGAAAACTCTACGTCTGTATGTACTGTGCCACTGCGTGTATATACAGCAGGTCTGCCATTTTGTCATGTCGTCAAAATGGTTCACATCTAAAATGCTATACATCCCCTTGACATACCAGCTAGTCGTTAATCAATTATTAAAAAGATAAGAAAAATAAAATAAATAAAATAATGCTTCAATATTATTATCATCTGGTTGCTATATTCATGTCATTGTTTTGGATCTAACAATGGAAGTTTGTTGACTCCGCGCTGCATTTGTTCAGACACTGCTGCATGTTTGGTCAAAAGAGGAGAAATGACAGAAATATATCAGGGATTAGGGATTTAACAATGTGCCATTTCAGTAGGCAGTGATTACATGACATGAAGCACAAAAACTAGTCAGGTGAAGAGAAATTTGGTTAAAACAGAGCATCTGCAGGTTTCATAAAAACCCTTTAAAACGGCTCCTGAAAGATCTTTTTAATCCAAAATTGGACTGGAAATATAATTTGAAAAATTTGAGGACAAACTTAAAAACCGAAACAAGGAATAAAAATCCGACATCAACCTGTGTTCAAATGTGTTAACTCTGATTTGTACTGATCTAAAAGAATTTGTGTGATTTAATGGTGAAGACGTCTCATAACTTGATCTCATTCTTCTTTGTGGCCTAAAACGTTTTTTAAAAGATTTTTTGTGAACCTGCAGATTTCCTGAAACCTTTAAAAATTGCAATTGGAAGTCTAGAACTGGAGGGCAGCCATGGAAGAGACTTATTTAGCTCTTATTGCACTTTCTCATGATATGTATAAATACATGAGTGTGTGTTTGATTGAGCAATCAAAGGAAATATAGTCAGCAAATTAGCCTGTGGATCTAGGTGTGAGGGTTTTTTTTTGTTTTTTTTCTTACAAAAATTAAACAGTTGACACAAACAACCACAATGTTCCTGTGTTTTCTACAATAGCAGTGAGAGTGATACTCGTGTGTCACAAATAAAGAGGAACTACAAAAAATTAAGTGTTATTCTGGAAAATCATACCCTAACTAATCAGTCTGATGTAAACTGCTTTCCATTTGCTTTGAGAATTGTATAATCTGCTAAACTGCTGCCACACAAACAAGTAAGACTTTGGATATCGATATCCTCCATTCATTAACATAAATAAGAAAAACAATGAAAAGCAAATCTACAGAGATGAACAGAAGAAAAAAAAAAAGTGTTCAAATTTCCGACCTCCTCAAAGAAATACAGTGAAATCTAAACACACAGTTTACACAACATGTACAGTATCTTTTACTTTCTCACAAAACAAATTGAAAACTAAAAACAAACAAAAATCGGGCTCAATCAGTGTATGTGTGTGTGTGTGTGTGTGTGTGGTATGTCCTTCAGGGGGACAGCGAAAGGTCACTAATATATGGTAATGTACTGGTAACGTAACGTCTGGCACTAGTAACACTGGACTCAGCTTTAAATGTCAACCAGTGAGCTCAGTCCTTCACATGTGGAAGGAAAAGCGAACACACAGGAAGAAGTGAAGAAGAAGAAAGTGAGAGAGAGGAGGAGGATCGCATTGAATCCACAGTTGTGTTAATGTGACTAACTGTGAAACTGAAGCAGTGTGATTATGTTGTCATTAAATAATAAGAGTAACTGATCACTACAAGACTTTCCATGGACCCCGGATGGAGTAGAAAAAAACCCACCAGTGACAGTAAACATTTGCAGTATTACTTGACTGCTGGCTGGTGTTGATTTCCAGCTATCTGTTCAGTCATGGTCACACATGCAAGGGATGGTTAAGATTCAGTCCCAGCAGCTGCACAGTTTCCAGAAGAATCTGAAACCTCCTCTGGTTAATTGTGCAGCGGTAACTGTGCTGGATGACAGAGAGAGCTGACATGCTAACAGGAGGCTACAGGCCACATTCATCAAACATAATTAGTTCAAATCTTTAGGAATCTCTTTCCAACTGTCTCGGACTTTTGTGATAACTTGTTGGTTTGTAGAGACCATCCGTCTGCCGAAGCAAAACCTGCAGTTACTTCAGAATGAAGACGCACTGAACTTTCTGAACCACCACTTTTTGTTTGATTTAAGAGAAGTGAGGGGGAATCGATGCCAGTGTGGCACCTGTTGACGTGCGAGCTGCCCTCTCCATACCGAGGGGGTGTGTGTGTGTGTGTGTCCTGTGATCATGTTCATAAGGGTATTGAGGACAAATAAACACCTCTACCCCCACCCCCACCAAGTCCTATCAGCTCCTCACAGAACATAAAGATAGGGTCACTGACCTACTTCCAGCCAGCGTGGAGCAGAGCGAGAAGAAGTTTCCCAGCGAGCTCAGAGGAGACAGCTTCTTTCTCACGCACCAGAAAATAATGTTTCTGACTCATTAACAACAAAGTGCTGAATGATGTGTCCTATATCGGCAGTTGACAAAAATGATGCAACGTGTTTTTACAGCTACAACCAACAATATAAAGTTTATTACACGCAATGGCTTCCTTAACTCTTAGATTTATGCAACAAAAGAAGAAGAACATCCACCTCCCTCCACAACATCTCGACAGGCGTCTTTCTCAGGACCGTGCTGGTGCTCACAATAACAAACTACAGAAAAAGAAATATAAGAAGTGAAAACACAATTTTATGCCTTAAGCCGACTATGGCACAATTTGTCTCACATGACAAAAGCATTACTGTAAAACCTCATTGCACATTTTTAGTGTTACTTATCTTCCAGTACTACACTTCCCACTGTTTAATCGACAACAGCAGGAATTGTAAGGCTTTTACTTTGTTTTTGTGCTGAGCTTCAGCCGTTTTCATGCTTCCTATTCATAATTTTTGTAGTGTGTAAAAAAAAAAAAAAGGAGTTTATACCTCCTACAGCTAAAACCATCTACTAATGTATTTAGTAAATTTTGCAAAGTGAATACTAAAACCTTAATGCTGCCCTGCTGTGAGACAGTTGGTATGTCCCTGTTTAACTCGGGGTCCATGCTCCTGATCACATTTGGATCATGTTGATTGTTATAAAGCATATTTGCTATTTTTGTTGACAGCCTTTTATTGTGAGCGTCTGTCACTCTTTAAAGTGACTGTTACACTGCGTAATAAAACTGGTTGTCTGATGTGTGTGTAGGAAGAAGTTCACACAGGATCACTCATGTTTCTTTACATTTTGTCTAACCAGTGTTAAAAGTTTATTTTTCTCCACTCCTCTTTCACTTCTTTCCTCCTCTTCTCTCCTCTCTTTTTGAATTTAGAGAGGGAAAAGTTTGGGCTGAGCTGGTGAACCAATGCTAACTGTCAGTAATGTATTGTTTGCTGGTTGGTGTGTGTGTGTGTGTGTGTGTGTGTGTGTGTGTGTGTGTGTGTGTGTGTGTAATTAATAATTAATGCTACGGATGAACTGACAAATAAAGTGTTGCTAATGTGTGTCTGTGTAGTATGTATCAGTCCTGTGATTGTGGTGGAGCAGTGTGTGTTATTGGTTGATACTGTAGCTGTGGTTACTTGTCAGATGTGAACTGAATGTCTGTTTGTATATATATGTGTGTGTGTGTGTGTGTGTGTGTGTGTGTGTGTGTGTGTGTGTGTGTGTGTGTGCGTGTGTGTGTTTAGTATGCGTCGGTCCTGTAGCTGTGGTGGGCATCGGAGGTGAGCTGGGTGGTTTCTGTGGCTGAGGATGGCTGCATCACGATGGGCTCACCGCCATCTGGGGAGAAAACACATATTCAAAAGCATGCGAACTTCAACTGACAAACCATAAAGAACGAAATATGAAAGATAAAAAAAGGGCTGTAAGTCCCCTGCAGTACTTTGTGTTCTCAATCATGTTTCCTTGCAGTACCAGACAAAAACTTTATGCTGCATTTCCAAATTAAGCACATGTCCACTAAGAACAAACGTCATGTTTAGAAGTTGAACTTGCTGACAAAGATCCAGAGTGCTACCATCTCTATTTCAACTAATAACAGTCTAACAAGGCGTCATCCACGCCCCCCGGTCCTCACCTCTCTCGTCAGCGGTCATCTGGGCCTCCAGGTCTTCGGGGGAGACGTAGAACTCGGGCTCCTGGTCCATGGGCGGCCGAGGTTTACATTTACCACAGCAACAGTTACAGCAGCAACACAGGCAACAGCAGAAATAACAACCTGTGGCCAGGCAGCAGAAGACGAACAAGGCCTGAGGGAGGAGAGAGAGAGAGAGAGAGAGAGAGAGAGAGAGAGAGAGAGAGAGAGAGAGAGGCAAAGAGATATTTAAAAAAACAGTGGTAAACATGGACTAATGGACTAGACAGAGCAGAGGCAGAGGGACAGTGATGGAAATCAAGAACCGGTTCCAAGTGAGAACTGATTCCAAATTGTCAGAATCATTGGAATTGGTCAGTTCCTTTTATCAATGCATGAAAATGTTGAAAAGAAAATCTGGGGGAACCTGTTTGAATGGGCCTGATGCAGCTCAGATCACAGTAATAATAATACTCCAGCCATAGCCTTATAGGCTTATGTTTACATTTTATAGTCAAAGCTAATTGTATACTATTGTGAGGACTGGACTAACCAGGGAGCACAGCCAAACCTCTGTGTTATATTTTTATTATTTTTGACAATTTTTTATTCATGTTAGTGTTAATATTCACTTATCCTAAGATTCTATAGAATCTTAATAAAATAAATAAATATTGTTTGTGTATATCTCATTGTGATCTGTATTGGTCGACTTATTCTTAGACCGACACATGGAGTAAACTGTTTTGAAGGAGGGAGGATGTAGTGGGAGCACTGGGGGGTCAGGTGGGATTGACTGCACTTCAAAGTCTGTCAAAAACAAAGACATAATGTAGCACAGCTAGCTGGTCCCGTTCAGTCCATCCTACCTTGGCCCACCAGCTGGACAGAACAAAGTAGGTGTTGACGTTCTCCTCTCCAAACTGTTCTGCGACATAGAGCCCCAGCGAGCCGTATTTGTCGTAGATGTTCTTCTTGGTGGCGTCGACCAGTATGGAGTGGGCGTTGTTGATTTCCTTAAACTTCTCAGCTGCCTCTGGGTTGTCCGGGTTCTTATCTGGGTGAAACTTCAAAGCCAGTTTCCTGTGAAAAGACAGAGGGAATTGATGATTTAGACACAGGAGTAAAGTGACACGCACCCTGTGCTACTATGTCTTTCTCTAAAATATGGAGCTGTGGCAGGTGTAGCTAAAAAACTTTTAAGTAAAGAAAATGACCACAAACCTGTCTTTGGTTTGAACTGTCTTTAAAAGCAGGGGGAAAATGAAAACAACAGTTTACATCTTTAAAACCTATCTAAATGTCACCGTTTAAAAATGGTCTTTAAATATGAACTTCTGTTTATTTCAGTCAATCCACTTGACCCATTTAAAGAGTAGGACACAGACCACTGACGCCCTCTAGTGGTGTCCAACATAACACATCAGTATCAAAGATGGCGTCACTCCCAACACTGAGGGGCTGGTGTGGAAGATCATACCTGTAACATTTCTTGATGTCCTCTGTCGTGGCGCTCTTGTCGACTCCCAGCACAGCGTACAGCGATTCTCCTGATGTGGAGAGAGCCCTTTGTCTCTGCTGCTCCATGGCCTCTCTCTCTCTCTGCTCGCTCTCTCTCTCTCACTCACTCACTCTCTCGCTCTCTTGCTCTATCACTCTCTCACTCTCACCTGTCAAGGAAGAGAAACAAAATGAGAGGACAAAGGAGCTGGTGACCCAGAGGTTCAAATCAAAACAATACAGATAAATTAAATGACCAATTAACAAGACAATTACAATGGGGGGTGCAACTATGATTATGTTAAGTACCAAATAAACTGCTGATTATTTTCATGATTAATCGATTAATCCTTTGATCTACAAAATGTCAATATCTCAAATGTACAAAATCACAATATCTCAATATAATTGTGATGTGTTTAAACAGGGGGGGCAAATAAAAAATATTTATATTGATGACTTATTGATTAATCTGCAAATAAGTTTATTAATTAACTGATTGTTATTGTCAATAAAAGTGATCAGTTAAACAGTTTCCCAGAGGACAAGGTCCTTCAGATATCATGTTTTAAACCGACCAACGTCCCTGAAAACCCCCAGAGATATTCAGCTCACAGTGATATAAAACACAGAATCTGTGGCATTTTTCTGTCTCCTGAGAATCAATTAACTGACTAATCAAAATTCAATTATTCTACATAAATGTCGACAGACCTATCGCTGTGTGATGGACAGAATCGATCACTATTCCGTCCCATCCAGTCTCCGAATGTCAAATCAAACTTTCAAGTACAGAACGACCATTAAGACTCTCTGCTGCTGATATATTTTACACTGAACAGTGTTTTTCCTTCCGGGTTTTACAGAGGCTTAAATGGTAACAAATCTAGGGCTGAGCATTTTTCACAGGGACAGGTGGAAAGACTGTAGAACATCTTTAGTCAGAAGTATTTATACAGGACTGCATGAGAGCAGCTCCTGTGTGAATGTAGAAACATTACTATAATATTTAAGGAAATACCATAAGAGCATAAATGGAAGTAATGATAGAGACAAAATATAATTTACCAATATATTCATTTATATACTGAATGTTTATGGCCACATGGTGACAGTGACTTTGCTAACATGGTGTTGTGGGATTTCAGAGTGTGATGGGCAGAGGAAGAGAAAGGAATAAATGAGTTAAACCTGGTTAACCTAAGTTCATGTCACACAGCCAGACAGACAGGTTTATAAGGCAGAGAGATTTACAGTCTGTGTCCTGAATGAACCTGACTTTTAGTGAAAGGAGGAGACGTGGTGGCTCCTGGCAGACACAGTGAAAAAAGGAGGCTTTGATGTAGAACTGTCAGTGTAACCAGGAAGAAGGTCACAGTGGTTAAAGGTATGTTACCTGAACGGTAAATTGATGTTATTTTTATTAGCTGGATGACATGCCGCAGATGGTGTAGCCTAACATGTCTTATCTGCCAAGGAGTTGTAAACTTAAACATTATTAGCTCCATGTAAATATTAACCCTTTGCAATATCACACGTACAATCAAGCATCAACATCATTTCAGTCAACACACAAAAAAAACTTCCCAGGGAAAAATCCACAACAGGCATACACAATCTAATATAAACCTTAACTCATGGTTTTACCACCATAAACATCATGTCATGCAATACCCTAAATTCAGAGTTCACCTTAGTGAAGCTGATTAGTTAACCTCCTCCACCATGTCAGCTCTGGTAAGTCAGCTGTTATCTTATATTTAAATATATAGAAGCCAAATACATTTCTATTGTGGATGAAACATGAAAGGATGACTGTCTTTCTTTATCTGCAGAACTGATTAAGGAAGTGTTGAGTATCACCATGATACCACAATAAGGTCACACTGCATGACAGTTGCTGCTTTCACAATCACAGTAACCTCTATATAAAAAACATGTAGAGTGATCAAGCAGAATTGAAAATAAATAAATAAATAAATAAAAAATGTACCCTGGAGAGTGAACAATTACTTTTAAAAACATGTTTAATGACTGAATTAATTAAAGTTGTCTTGATTAAATGACTTGCAAAATGGGCAGGTGTGTCGATAATGAAGCTATCCACAGGCTGGTTAGCCAGTTTGTTCCTTTGGTTTAATTGGCTCATTGTTGTCTCAAAGTCAGTAACTTATTACCTTGACCTAAGACACATACCGCTGCTGTCAGTCAGTGTTTAGATCCTGGCAGTTTCATTATGAACTGTCAACAGGAATACAGGATATCTAGTGTGGTAGCTTCTTTGTCCAGGCTGCTCCAGCTGTAACTGCTGCACTCTTTTATAATAGTGATGATTTAGAAGTTAAGGTCATGTTATGCAATATGAGCCTTACTGCTAAATCATCTGGTAAAAGCCTGATTAAATGAATGTAAGAGTGTGAAGGAGTGAGGTGGGGTTATACTGGGCACTGCAGGTCTGTTCACCCTGAAAAGACATATTAAAAAACAGCACTAACTCCATCTCCTGTGGGGCCACGTGGTTTATGTACAGCAGGCATCATAAGATAATTCAACCAGACCACAAGACACTTACAAAGTCGCACACCCATCGACAACAATAACAAACCAGCTTCATGCAGGAAGTGAGCTGATTAGACGCCATGTGAATGTTTGCACAATGGGTGGACTGACTGTTAAACTTGGGTTACTTATTTGTAGATTTGAAATTTATGTACAAAATTGCTGTTAAAGAAAAGATACAAGGTTTCTGAATCCTGAATGAAAAATCCACTTCCTGGCCTTTGAACCGAGCAGTAACTAACCGTGGCCGGTGCAACCCAGCCAGACAGCAGGTGTATGGGGGTTAGCGGGCTTAGAGACCACACTAAGCCTATTCGGCCTCACAGACACTAAACAAGACTGCTAGATTTAAATTAACAACAGGAGCTGCACACTGTCTTCACATCAGAGCAACACCTCTCTGATGAGCAATTATCACACTATGACTCATGTGCTATATATTCTAACAAGAACATGGTTCCCATCAGAGAACTTTGCACATCTAATAAAATGTGATATGTGTCGTGATACCATTTATAAGGAGGCTGAAGTAATAAAACCAATGTGTTCAGGGTATCGTGGTGGTTTGGTGGTTAAACTGCAGTTTGATTTCAGTCTGGGACATTTGTTTCATGTCACTCCTCCTTTCTCCTCATATTTATTGTCCACCTGTTAATTAAGGAAAAGTGCTATAACTTTACTCACTGCACAACTCCACTCCAGCAAGCGACAAAGCCAAATTCCACACTTTAGAAACTTAAAGGTGAAAACACAGTGAGGATTCTGACCAGTACAGGAGGCTGAAGGCCAATATCGATATTTAGAGTGTAAAAAAAAACTCATATGAAGAATCTCTTCAATTATTTAGGTATTAAGGAAGATATCTACAGAGCAGGCAGTATGTAGTACTATGTTGCAGTATACTCTCTGTGACAAAATCTTAAATTTGATTTTGCTGAGAAAATTGATAATAAAGATTAATTTTGAAAAAAATAGTTGCTTCTTTATTTTCTGTTGATTGATTAATCATTTACCCTTCTTTGAAAAGCCAAAATCAGCCAGGTGTCCGGCTCTATCACTCATCCTGCAAAGATGTTTTTCTATGTGTGTGTGTGTGTGTGTGTGTTAAACTGAGGCAGTGACTGGGAGGAGGTGAACTATAGCAGATTGTGGCTAGTTACATCAACACACAGGATAATCTTGAACAAACAAAGGATGTGACCAAGACATAGTGTGGATTAAGACTCAGTCTAAAGAGATACACACCATAAACAAACACACTCAGTGCTAAAGAAAAGTCAGATTCAGAGGAATAAGGATAAAAGATAAAAAAAATAGCAAAATAACTATGAAATTAAAACAAGTCCTAATTCTGCGTGTCAGCCATTAGTCTCTCTAAAGCCCTATATGGCACCAGATGGCCGCTATTGCCATGGCAACCCTAAAATGCCTCGACACGACACGCCTGACAACACATCGATTTAACACCTCCCTAAATCCCGCCTACCACTGTGCCTCGGATTAACCAGTCACAACACAGATAAACCTCCCACTTGACTGGGATTAACCAATGAGGGCGATTCACCCATACACCAGGGATTATTAACTGAGAGAGGGTTCTAGTGTGTGTGTGTGTGTGTGTGTGTGTGTGTGTGTGTGTGTGTGTGTGTGTGTGTGTGTGTGTGTGTGGTGAATAATCACAGCCAACCACCACGGTGAGCCTAAACCAACCTGAGCAGCCAGTGAGATTGTGTCCTGTTGAATGAGCTGAAAGTCAAATTCACAGGAATAATCCGGGCGGAGAGAATGAACACACCTGTAACGATGATGACACCAGATGGTCTGTGTCTTACACTGTGAGTGTGAGACTTAATATGACCTTCCACACCTGAGTCTTTCACCTATTTTTATCTTTTTTTTTTTACTCAATATCATCCACTGAAGGCTTTTCACTGAGCAATGAAGCTGTAGTTGTAGCTCGCCTGCTTCACGCTGCTCTGGCTGCCACAGCTGTTTCTCTTTAGTCCGAACTACAGCGGAGAAACTGACTCTAGGTCTGTATTTGTTCCATTTAGGTTCACACTGTCAAACACCATGCAAATCCTCAGACTACCAAGTATCAAATATCAAATAAAGTCCTCTGCAAATTTTTTTGAACTTTATACAGATATCAACATTGGCTGGAACTAACAATCAATTTCATAATCGATTAATCTCTAGTTTCCTAGAGCAGAAGCTGATATCACGAAATATCTTGTGTTATCCGACCAAAATTTAAGACTTTAAATTTACTATGATGTTAAAACAGCAAATAAGTCTATTCTATCTATTCGTCTAACTTTTATTGTACAACAGTCCTGCTTATTGTTTTGTATACATGTATATTTTCCCTATTACATTTGCAATGAAGAACATTTTCATCTTTATTTGCTGCATCTGTGCTGTGCCAATAAATCTTTTTTTTCTGTCAATAGTTCACGCCTCATCCTTCTAGGGCTGCACAATTAATCGAAATAGCCACAATTATTGATAAAGGTAAAATGCGTCACAACATACTTTTGTAAATGTAGTATAAATGCACAGTGGTGCTACTGAGATTCCCCGGCCAACAAATCATATTCTACAGATCCCAGCAAAAATCCAATCATCATCATTTTTATATTTTTTTTCAGTGAAAATCAAATGCAAAATGACCATTCCTTCTAAAAAACTAAATAGTGGTTATTGCAATCACAACATCTGTCAAAAAATAATCACAACATGATTTTTTTCCCCATTTCATTCCATCGTTCATGTCAGTAAATAAAAACATTATTTGAACCCAAACCAGCGCCTCTGTTCTAATCAAAGTTCCTGAGCATCCCAGCAACACTCAGATTCTTCAACACTCAAAGGAGAAAATCTACAGAACTGAGATAGTAGACACCCTGAAAAGAAAAAAACAAACATTAGTGTATCTTATAAGAAAGCATGCAACAATTCAGCATCACCTTTGCATCAGGATAACTCACAACTGAAAACAATACATATCTTAAGGGATCACCTCGGTGGAATGATCAGTGCGGCAAAATTTCCCCTATTACCCAGCCATCCTGAGTCTCTAACATCAGCTCACATGCTTTACTGCATGTGTTCAGAACCTAGGCAGAAACATCGGTGTACGAGCATCACTCACATTGTTTTTGTACTTTGTAATTTCCAAGGTTGTGTAACTGTGCTCTGGAAGATGTTAGTGTTGTCTCCATAACAAACAAAACATAATCAAACAGCCTGTGAAAAATCTGTAAAATGGCCAGAGATGCTGCTGTCTGTATACTCTCTGTGACTTGATGCAGCTTGACTGCACCAAATCCATGATCATACAAGGAGCTGTTCAGTTTATTGTAAATCCTCTTGCAAAAAAGCAGAGAAAAGAAAATAATAGAAGCTTTAAAGAAGAAAGTAAAATAGAAGAATTTAGCAAACAGCACTTGTACAACACGATGCAACAAACCATGTACTATTATTAACCAACAGGCTTTGTTTATGTTTGATGATTTTAAGAAGCTCAGCTGAACACACTGAAGCATCCTTTTGGAAACACATTTCTTTACTTTGATGAAGAACAAAGTTTAAGAAGCATTGTTCTTCACTGGAACAACAAACCAAAAACACAGGGGATTTAAATAAATAACATGAGGTTCAAATCAGAAGTCATTGTCAGGTCACACAGATGCCTGCAGATTTTCTGATAAAGCCAATTTTTACCCGGGGAAAATGATAAACCAAGAACACAGAAAAGGAAAAAATAAAATGAAAATCAAACATCCTCCACACATGAATTTAACATTCACAACTGGGAGCTTCACAGCCCAGGCTGGATTACACTAGAAGAGAAGTGGTGCATCAGAAATCAAAAGTGTTTATAGCTGATGTGTTACGTCCCTGCTTGAGCTGTTCTGACAGAGTGTGCTGGTCCCTGTAGATGCAGCAGCTTTTATTGGAGAAGTTGTGAGTTTTACTTCAGATGATAAAGAGATTACTGAGGGTGAAAGATGTGAGACTGACTCACTTCCCTTTACTGGGACTCACATCAGCAGTTCTCCTGTCAGACATACATTTCACCAGCCAAATGATAGGAGAGTATGACAGTTATATCATGGTTTGTGTGTGTGTGTGTGTGTGTGTGTGTTTAGCTAGAGTCACCGTTGATGCTTTTGTGTGTGCACTTTTCTCTTTGACTCTTATATTGTGTGTGTGTGTGTATGTGTGTGAAGCTAGAGTCACCGTTGATGCTTTTGTGTGTGCACTTTTCTCTTTGACTCTTATATTGTGTGTGTGTGTGTGTGTGTGTGTGTGTGTGTGTGTGTGTGTGTGAGGGAAACTGAGAAAATAGGCCAGCGATCCTGTTGTCATCTTAAAAGGAGCCATCACTCCACACACACTCACACACACAGCAAGAGATAATATAAGAACAGTAAACTGCAACGCTTGTATTATACAAAAATGAAGAGGGAAGCAGAAGATCTTTTGGTAGTTTGGTTGTTCGGCTCTGTCTGAATAAACGGGTTGCTCTTTGCTGTTTATAAGACAGTTTGCATTTCATGTCTTTAACGCTTTTGATAAGTCACTTCCTGTGGGGAAGAAAAGTGTCACTATCTCAAAATCTACAGAAAATTGTTATGTAACAGTGGCTTGTGAATATGTTTATATGTCAGAATCACGAGGGGTTTGAGGGAAGTGTGGTAACTGACTGAACTCAGAAATGTTATGAATTCAATTTGTGACAGTGAAAAATGTGCAGGATATAGTTCTCTGTGTTTTACACTGACATATTTATGTAGCTCCCTGCACAGTAAGAACTTTGCATTTAAACATTTATTCATAAGTTACCAAAAACTTGGCTTTGCCACGACAAATCTACACAAGTACTGTAGCAACATAATGACTGCTAATACTGTGGTGTACACTATAACCACAGGTAAACATGCGGTCCCTGTTAAATCCCATTCCTGAAGGCATACTTGTGTGTGTGTGTGTGTGTGTGTGTCCTTACTTTCAGTATTAAACCTCTGTTTATCCAGAAAAGATTCACCAAACACCGAAGCTCTTTCCCAGCAGCAACACCTAGATCCACTGTCTTCTACTTAGACACTGTATATGTGTGGTTGTTTTGGGAGACTGTTATGTAACTGTCATCATCTTCAGCTGTTCCATACTGAGGTCACTGTTTTGTGAATCTAACAGGAAATCATTGACTAAAAGTTTTGTGTGTTGTTGTTACAGTTGTCTTGTTTCTGTATTTCTGTGATGCCACAGTTCAGGCCCAGGACTAAAAAAAATTGGATCAAAATGAGGAATTCACTATTTGAAACATGTTTATTCATGTTAACAATCTGTTGCCATGGCGACTGTTTTATTTCAAGTAACGGCTGGTACAGTGCAGTAACAATTAGGGATGGGCTTTTTCAGTAATTTAAATATTCGAGTACTCTCATTAACTTATGAACGAGTACTCGATTATATTATATTATTTTATTAAAAAAAAAAAAAAGCCTGATCCGTATTTTTTTTTTTAAATAAAGAAATACGGGAGGTCCGTGTCCGACTGGAAACACAAGCGGAAAGTTAAGCGTGTGTTTCCAGTCGGACACAGACTTCCCTGACCAAGCCTTCTGATTGGCTGTCGGAGAAAATGACATGCAAGTCTAACGCTGTTTTTTTTTTTTTTTATCTTAGTATTTCTCGACATCACGGCTGCCATGGTGCACGTAACGCTACTGGAGTTGAACTACTGTAGCCACAAACAACGCGTGCGCTGGTGCGCGAGTAGTTAAACGCTACTCGAATAATGGCGTACCCATCTCTAGTAACAACATGGATCATTTCAGGGTCATAGGTGACGACACCACTGCATGACATGGTGGAGGAAGGAGACAATTTAATAAAAAAAGAAAAGAAAGTACAACATACAGGAATGAAAGATCATGCCACAATAACAAGTCACGAGTCACAAGATTTTTGGCTATGCTTGAAATCTTAACAGGCACTCACTCAGAAAAGGTCCCAGCGGGAAGCTCCATCTTCTGAACAATCTTTTAATCTAATGAACATAGAATACTATCTCTGCCATTGCTGTAGCTCCATGGCTGGTTGCTGGTTGGTGCTTTTCTTCCCCCTTTACAACAACAACTAAATACTAATAATAAGGAGGAAGCAGGTAGAATAAAACACACGTGCTGCACCATAGCAAGTAGCCATCCTGCTTTTGTTGACTTGAAGGGCTGCTTTCCTATATATTCCTACATATTAGGTGTTGCAGACAGAGCACACACAGCTGCAGAAGAGGTGGCATGTGATTTGGAGCAGGGAACATGCACACTCCTGAATTAACGCAACTCCACTTTTAATAGGCAGAATATTATCTTGGTGGGATGTTTGTTTTAAATTCTTAATATATTATATGTATCTAAATGTAGTTACAATAATGTGTGTAATGTTTCACACCACATTTACAGACTGCTGAGACAATAAAACAGCAATTTTTTGGTTAAAATTTTTAAAAACATATTTCTGTTCTCATTTATTCTGAGCTGTTCTGTTTCCCTCATTGCTGCTTCGTGGGGAAGACATGGATCATTAGTCAGTATTATTGACTACACAAGCCACCAGCTGCTGTCTGTGTATCTGTGCACGCACGCACACACACACGCACGCACACACACACACACGCACGCACACGCACGCGCACGCACGCACGCACGCACGCACGCACGCACACACACACACACACACACACACACACACACGCACACTGCCAGCCTTATGTTGTTCTTTGCCAAAATGAAATACAGAAAAGTGCAAATGGAATTTAAATTATGCAGGGAGGATATTAAACTTCTCAAACTCTCCCTCTCTTTTGCTGACGCCTGCACACAATACTTAACATTTAAAACACTGAACAACAAACTCTGGACTGGGCCGCTGCTCATCACAGTACACAGTCACAACTAGGGGAGCAGTAACTGTACTCTTTGTTTTTTCTTGGACATCTTTGTCACCTGAAGACTCTCAGCATCAACCTATAGACATGACTCACACTGATAAATGTAAACATCCAAGCTGTGGATGCTACACGTACACACATCTCCAGCTGTGTCCTTCTTTGAATGTAATGAACATCTGTCTGCAGCTCAAAAAACTAAATTTAAGTCACAGGAAATTAATCAGCAACTAGATATTTTGCTTCACCTTTTCCTCCCTTTTCTTCAGTCCACATCCATCACTTCTCCTCCATCACTCTCACCATCATCACACCTTCCTCTGATGAAGGTGTAGAACAGGAAGAGTTTGCTCTACACCTTCATCATCACTTCCTCATTACTGTCACACCATCTCTTCCCCTCTTTTTCCTCATTCTCAGTTTTTTCCCCCGCTCCTGCTCTTGCCACATTTTACCTCTCTTCATTGCTTTCCATTTGCCTTGTTTCTAACCCCTTTCCATGTCTCTTCTCCTTGTGCTTCCGTTTCCAAACACCATCTTCTCTTCAAGAGTAATTTATGCTTCACTTGTAGTTTCCTCCTGCTTTTCTTCCTCATTAGATTACAACAGTTTTATATGGAGACCATTTATTAATGAATTTCTCCTGAAACATTTTACAAATTGCCACACACCAAAAATCTGCTTCTTAAAGCCACTTTGGCCTATAAAGCTATGGAAAACAGAAACTGCTCATTTAGAAGAAAAACAGGGAGTTTCAATTTCCTATATTGTATAGTAATAATAAGGAAATGATGACTGTATGTGCAGCATTTTACACTGACACACTCCAGCCTCTGCTCAGATATTAATCTCTAAACAATCTTCCAGGAATCTGATCTCAACTTATCTCTGCACTTAAAAATACAACTTTCATAAAAGGAGCAAAAATCTTTTGATAAACACCAGACCAAGTCTTTTACTCACTCACAGGCCTCATGTTAGCTGTTTAATGATCACCATAATTATTAATATTCAAAAGCTGGAAACAAAGAGAGATAAAAGACATATGATAACTGAAATGATGAATAAATAATGATTGAATGAATACTAAAATGCACCAGTTTTGGCTAACAATTAACAGGCGCATTTCCTGGTTTCAGCTTCTAATTTTTCCGCTTCTGCTTCTGATTTTATAAAATAAATAAGAAGCTGCAATAAAAAGACAAACAATCAAAAATTAAAGTAAAAGTTTCCCTGCAGGTATGAGAGTAGAAAAGCTGGTGATTTTATTGATACCACAAGTCACTTCATGTCCAGTAAAATGTAAATGCAAAACAAATTCAGAGACAAACAGACAGTCACTGATTACTTATTGTGAGAGTGGGCGGCTTCACATTCATTCATTGAGATCAGGTTACACACACACACACACAAACACCCCCCCCCCACACACACACACACACACACACACACACACACACCAATCAATAGACGGTAATGTGACCTCAGTAAATACAGCTGTCACATAAACACGAGCAGAGCAGGAAACTGGTCACTGGTGCATGTTAGTATTCATTCATTCACTGTGACATTCAGAGTAGACTAAAGAAACATTTGTAATACTCTGCATCATCTCCTTTTGTTGAGACCCAATGACATTACAGTTCGAAGGTAAGAATCATTTTTTTCAGCCACTCAAAAAGGTCTAATGTTGTTGCCCACTGTTGGAAGCTTCCCTGGTTGGAAAAAGGGCCAACCTGAGATCTTATAGGTGAGATTAAAAATAGTGACATCATCCTCCTGTGCCAGAGCAAAGATTTGTCACAAAAATGGCAAAAAATCATGGATCAAACCAATGCAGCAGCAGTTACAAACTCACAACAACCACCACAGTTTTTGTGTCCACTGAACGTGATGTCAACAAGACGAATATGTGACTTGACGCTAAGAATCTCCACCTTATTCCAAGAAACCTGTGGTGCAGGTTGCTCAGACAGAAAACATCCCACATGATGATGGAGAATGAACCCAAAGCACGAAGTGTTATGGGTAATTTGGCACCGATTTCTCCAGTCACACAGGACAAACGCATAAGTACCTTTCAGCATCGTCTGCTTGGTAATTAACTGATGAAGCCTCTGGGTTCAGTAGTGAAAAATCTTCAAGTGAAACTGCAAGTCACATTACCAAGTCAAATAATTACTACATACTGTATCATGGCATGTGGTAGTCAGTGGCTAATCATAACTGGACAGCTGAGCATAATAAATAAATCTGAGGGCTAACATATTTAACTTCTTCAAAAATCACAGTGAGCACAAAGTGCTGACAAGGCCATCATTTAGAGCAAATATATTTATACAAATTAGACACACACACACACGCTCACAAACCTCTCCACAGCCTGTTTTCCCATCAGTCTCTGCGTCTTGGCAGAGGGATGCTGTGATGCAAAAAGGCCAATCCAATTCATTAGCTAATGTCCAATCAGCTGTCTGTCAGCATTCATGCATCAGCTTTCTCAATGGACACACCGATGCCAGCAGTGCAGAGAGGAAACATTACAGTAATGACCTGGACTCTGCGAAGGTACACTGGGCAAACCCATGCAGACAGAATAGAAGGAGTGCAGTTACCACTCACTGTCACAGTATTTAGTTATAAATAATGAATTCGTAAGGCTGTAATATGAAAATATTTGGTTTGTTTCAGTGCTGAAACAATTCAATATTTTTATATTTGGAACAGGTGGTTAGATAAAACAAGCTATTTGAAGATGCCAACTTAGGCTCTGAGAAATTTTAATAGGCACTTTTCACTATTTTTTTTTTTTTACATTTATAGACTAAATTAATAATTAATTAATATAATATCTATAATATATAATTATTGAAAAAATATCAAACAGAATAATCAATAATGCAAATAATGGTTAGGTTTACAGGATGTTAAGACCAATGAGCACAATTTATAAACAATTCGACTAATTGTTTAATCAACTGATAATTTCAGCAGTACAATCGACAATCGAAGGTTTTCAGGTTAAATACCAAAAACAGCTGGGAAGACCTGAACAGAGGAGATGAATGAAAAACACCATTAAATTCTCCAACAGTTGAGATAACCCCTGGGCAAGACATGGTGTGTATGACTGACTGCTTGGCAGACCCGCTCAGTGCTCCACAACTAGAGTGCTGTTGTACCGCTCAGCTCAGGTGTAATTGTGAAGCCTGCACTGCTAAAAATAGTGCTGTTTATTCTGATCTTGATAAAATAGGGTCTCTGGGCAAATTAATGCTAATTAACAGGTTTCCAGTTGCAGTGAAACTCTCACATCACAGCTTCTCTTGTCATGCTTTTACTTTCACTATGGAACTCATCGTCATGAAAAAGAAAACACTGTACAGCACATTCATGATCTTTCAGAGCAAATCTAGGTGGAATCACTGTTGAAGCTCAGACAGGGAGGAGAGGAATGACAGTGAGGACAGGGTGGGGGAGTCAGGAGGATCAGGGTGGAACAACAGAGGCTGACAGAGGGGAGACAGCTGGGTGAGAGATGGAGTGACAGAGAAAAAAGAAGGAACTGGTTCAGACTGGGAGAGGAAAGGAGACAGAAAGTGTGAAGCTGCAGGAGAAGGGGACAGTGAAGGTGAATATTTGACAGCCCCGTGTGACTTGTGATCACAGGACTATCTAGAGGACACGCTCATGACAAGACTCATGACCTGGGGCTATTAGTAGCCACCATCTCTCGTTCAAAAGGGGAAACTTAACCGCGTATTTCCTTCAGGGGATCAGTGGTCGCTCTGATTAGGATATATACACCTGTAGATAAGGGCAGTCTTATCGTTTTCTTTACTTACAGTGAGAAAAACTGACCTGCTTTTCTAGTGTGGTAAGATTAGCCTAGGTAAGCTCATCTGGATGTCAGCAGCTCTGAAGTAGGAAAACACCTGCAAAGATGAATGGCTGCTCTAGCTAAACTACACATATTTATAAAGTCACATACAAAAATAAGATTATAATGAAAATAACTACACTATCTATTTATATGCAAAAAAGTCCCAGGACTCAAGGTGTTGTCTTCAAATTGCCTGTTTTGTGCAACCAATAGTTAAAGATATTTAATTCACAAAGATATAAACCAGCAAAAAACAATCACAGTGCGTGTGTGTGTGTGTGTGTGTGTGCGCGCGTGCGTGCGTGCGTGTGCGCGTGCGTCATCATGGCAAAATGTGGTCCTGGAGAAACATACTGTGACGGAAACTATCACAGAGGTGGGTTTGAGTACTTTGGTAGGTGTTAATATGTCTGACTGTCGGTGGACACATTTTGTCAGAACGATAGTGTCCCGACTGTCATGAAACTTTACAGGTTCTGTAGTTGGGATCAAATTTTAAGGATGGGTTTGAAGATGGGTGTGGTCCAAACCATGAGCACTGAGTACTCATAATAATGTAGTAATGACTACTGAGCACCCATGGGTCAGTCAGATAGTCATTGCAGTTGGTGTGATCCCATTGCGAGATGATCTCTAGTGCATGATACCAAAGTGAATATTTCAGACTGTTAGTCGCACAAAAGAAGATATTAGGAGATATTACATCGGGCTGGGCTGATTCCAACAAGGATTTTTCACTTTTTTCTGAGATTTTTTTTTACAACACAAGTAATTGATTGTGTGAGAAAATACTCTATGAATCGATAATGAAAAATGCTCATTAGTTGCAGCCCATGTGTTCACCCTTCTGTGAGCCTGTGCAATGACTCTCTTTAGAAAATGCAACAAATGCATATGAGCATATCACTATACAATAAAAAACACTGGGCTGGTCTCTTTCTCATCAACTGATATGCAAAATTAGGATCAATCTATTTAAAGTGTGTAAAGCTCAGGTCCTGCAGTCATCTGCAACTGTTTTTATTCTGATGTCAGAGACTGAATATGAACTGTGGCAGCCTTCTGTATGAGGATACAAATATCAATACCAGACACCAGTGAGCCAAAGTAGGAATTCCAGCTGGGGGATAATTTTAGGTTTTCAAGGGTCACAGCAGAGACACTCTGACAGGAAACTGTTACACTGCACCACAGCTACATGAAGCTGCAGAAGTTAAGAATAGGCATAATGAATTAGGTAAATGATGTATCTATAATAAAATTAAAAACAGACCAGAAACAAGATGCTATTTTTTAAGGGTCATTGAAAATTAAATATTGGACTACACAAGACATTTGAAGACATCACCAAGGACTCTGGGAAACTGTTACAGACATTTTTCACTTTTTTGTAACATTCATAGAATATGCCAATAATCAAGTAATCAAATACATGATTAAATAGATAAATTGCAGAAAAATTGATAATTGAAAAAGGCGTTTGTTGCAGCCATAGTTCTTACCAGCGAACTGAACCACATTTACCTTTCAGTGTAACTGCAGTGTGGCTGCGGTGATAATCTCCCTCTCTGACCTACTACTGCTCTGTAACCTGATTTGATGTGACTGGCTTTTATATGAGTCACTGATGACCACTCGTACCAGAGCTCACACTAATGACATCATCCACCATGATGCCTTTCACTCAACCCTCACACAGACCAGCTGAGTCAGAAAAATAATATGATTTGGTCAAATGTTTCCTCCACATACTGTAAAATGAAAATGACTCAGATATGACTATTTAAAGGAAAAGGACACTCCTTGCAGTTGATGCAATTTATTTGTTATTTAACCACTTTAAGAGTGAAAACATAATGTATTTAAATAAGTGATCATGCCTCTTAATTCACTATCGTTGAATTACAACATCTGTTAAAATAGTTTTGCACTGTCCCTGATAATTTCATTCTCTAAAAAGGCTTGTGTGCAAAGATAACAACCGTGAGATTGGGTACTCAGTCATTTGAGTATAGATGCACAACCACAGCTATTTTTTCTAGTGATATTAATATCTACTACTTTTGAGCAAGTATTAATACAAACGTATGTACAACAAGTCATTCTATGTAATTAGATTTTTCTAGGACACCCTCAGGTACTAGCAGTTCAGTAGGTTGTGCAGCTGATGCTGATACATTATTCTTCTTCACTAATTATTAAAATACATCAGAAAATTGCCTTCAAAGAAAACTCTTTTTTTACTGAAAGCTTATCTTAATCACAGCGCTGGTCATGGTGTCTTAAAATAGACAAAGTGATTTCCAGTTGCCAAATGACTGTACTCTATCAGCTCTTTAATTGATGTTGACTTTACTCCAACATAATGTTTAAGTGTATTCTTATTCTACTTTTATTCTCCTTTTATTCTCCTGCTAGTTTGACAGTTAAATTCAGTGGCATGCTCCCTGAGGAAATCATCACAAAAAGAAGAAATCCAAAATTAGACATATACTGTAAGTAAGTAATGTTGGATCTCACAACTGATTATCAATACTATGCAGATACAGAACTTCAGCGCAACATCACTACATCAGACTGTTCCACTAAAATCTGCCAAAGCAACTTAATATCCATAATGGAGAAAATGCATTATATAATAATAATCCCTATACAATGATAAAAAAATTTTTATCTGGTTCGCACTTATTATGGAACAAGTTTTTCATGGTCTGTGTTCAGAGTCACTGCTGCATGTTAAGGTGGAAGAACTGATGCTCAACATGATTTCGTTGAAGGATTGAGCTGCAATATGGTTAAAAACATTACAACTGCAGCTAATACTACACCCTAACCAGTGGCTGACCAGGGTCAAAACCACAACTGTATAATAAAGTTATGATTATGAAATGTTTATATCATCTTCTGCCATAAACATGAGTGCCCTCTCACACATGCACACACGGTCAACCGGTTTGTAACACCACCTGCCACTCCATGTACACATCACATGAGGACAGAAAAAGACAGCAGCTCCACTCCAACTATTTCAGATTCGCTCGTAAGCAAACCAATAATAGACACTGACCCATTAAAACAATACAATGGAAATAATTTAGAGCACTTACCTGTTTTTTCTTTAATAGGTGACAGGCTATTGATCAACTTACAAGGGAAGAGTTGAACCTGGCTCTCCAACATTTCCAAAGATCAAAAACACATTGGCCCCTCACTTGGCTACAGACTGCAAATCCGGATTTACCCTGTGGTGTCTTCTCACTGTTTTTACTCAAGACTGACTAAATCAGTTACATTTCAGGGCAAAATAATCGATATGACGCCCCGGGATCTGAATCCAGCGTCCACCTGCCCTCGCAGATGGTAATGTATGGCATTCATTTTGTGACTGGAAACGAAACTAGAACATACCGGTCGGCTCGGGAATCAAACCGCGGTTAAAGCGGATAATCTCCAGGCACCGCATCAAAGGAACACACACAGCATCCATGTTGGTTAGCACGTCTATAGCCTCGCCTACACGGAGCGATATGCCTGGTTTGAATAAGCCAGCTAGCACTTAGCTCGCTAACTAATCCAAGGGCAGCAAAGCTGGCTAATGTTAGCACACTGCCTAATGGAAACGGTTTCTTACCTTTTTTCAACCCCGGGCAGTCTGGTTCCTCTTCTTCTTTTTAAGCGATGCGAGTTTTATAGAACTCTCATCCCAGTTCAGCTTTCCTGTCCGCCGCTAAACCATTCAAACAGCCGGCAGGCACGGAGCTAACAGCTACACTGGGGAAGAACAAGCTGTCAATCCAGGCTCAGCGGTCGCGCGGAAACCCTCCCACTCTCCCCGTGCGCATTCACGCTGACAGCAGGCGCGCTCACTACATAAGAGGAAATCAGTTACGTTACCCAGCGAGCGACGTGAAGAAGAAAAACTTATCTCCGCTATCACAACTTCAGGTATGTGATTATTATTCTTTTGTAAAAGCCACTTTCACATATAGCTACTTAAAGGGGAAGTGCATACAAAATTGACTGTTATTTCTACATTTTAATTGACTTTAGATAGATAAACTGTAAGACTTTGGCCTTGTTCGCTTGTCAGTTTAGCCTAGTCATGGGCTAACGTTAGCATTGACATAGCCAAAACTCAGCACGGCTAAGAGGCTAACTGCTACTTTTGTTAGCTTCGCTTAGAAAACTCTTTGTTACACAAACAAACTGCTCCACATTTGTAAAACTTTTGGATCGGACACCACTATCACTGTTGTAGTTACAGTGTTAATGTAATGTTAAATCGCCGGGAGAACTAAAATAAAAAATAACAAACAGTGAAGCACTTATTACTGAGCCTTCAATCTACACTATAGCAGCTAACTCTCTGAGTTCATGTCAAAATGTTCTTAAGATTTCAGTTTGTCTTGGCCAGACTGAAAAGTTAATTGAAGTTAATGGCGGTCCTTTGTGTAACTTGTTTATCAAATATGAATATCTGGGTCAAACTATATAATCGAAGCCAAATGTCCTATAGTAATCAGAACAATGGCACATATTGCTTTAAAAAGTAGAAGTAAAGTTCAGTATTTTAAGTGAAACTCATTGTAGTGGAGTCACGTATTAAGGGTTGTAAAAGTGTATGTACTCAAAGTGCTAAAACAACCACTTTACCTACAAATCATATTGATTTCAGTTTAAAACTCACATTGTGCAGTGTATATGTCATCTATCACTTGTTAAATATAAACGCAAACAGGCAATATATAGGCTACTGTTCTTAGACATGTATACTTACACATACTGCACATAACTGCACATAACTATCTAGTGTATTAAGTTAGTTATTATATTATCATTTGATATCTTTTCTACTGTCCAGTTTCTCATCGCTGTATGTATGCATCTAAATTTTTCACCTACCTGCATGTACATATTAGTGATGTTTTTTTTAATCTTTTACTATATATATATATATATATATGTATGTGTGTGTGTGTGTGTGTGTGTGTGTGTGTACTACACATACTTGCTGTGTGTTTATGTTTAAATTCCTGAACAGATATGGTTCTACATCATTAAATGTTCCATTTTATGTTTCTTCCTTTTTGCAGTTTTGTTACTCACATCAATAACAATCATGCCAGTTATATGCATGTATGGTCTTGTGAACCTCATAACTTTTTCTTTCCCTCCAGCATTCAGCCTGGTCCACAAAGTGGTCTAAAGATGTCATCAGGTGCTCTCTTTCCAAGCTTGGTGAGCGGCTCCAGGGGAAGCTCCAGCAAATACCTGGTGGAGTTTCGTGCTGGTAAAATGACCCTGAAGGGGAACGTAGTGACACCAGATAAACGCAAGGGCATGGTGTACATCCAGCAGTCCGATGACTCCCTGATTCACTTCTGCTGGAAGGACAGGACGAGTGGGAATGTTGATGATGTGAGTTGCCTTTAAACTAATAACTTCATGTTACATGTCAATCCCGTTAACCATAAAAATGTTTAATTAACTCAGCAGATCAGTCTACAAGAATAATACTCAAACTTGTACTTCATAGTGCAGGCTTGCAATTGGGCTGTCCCTGAGTGTTGATATGGAAATAATCAGTGAAGACAACTGGTCACATTTTGTTGAAAAATCAATGTGACAATAGTTGTTACTATATTCAGCCATGTTGTACATTCCAGATGCCACAAATAAAATGAGGTGACAGAACTCTTTAAAAAAAAAAAAAAAAAAAAAAAAATACCTCAGTTTTTCATTTTGCTTATTTCTCTTCTTTATGTATTTGCACATACAAGCAATGATTATACAACCAGTGCTGACACATTGAATCCTAATTTAGCTGGCCTTCCACAGAGCAAGCAAGGTGACCGTGTCTTTATTTTCAGAGCTGCAGTGGTGCTGCTGCTGCCTTGATTTCCCTTTTTGTAGCTGGCTGATGATAATTTGTTGTGTCAGAGCAACCTCACTGTTATTCCACTGTCTCTCTTGTGTGTCTTATGCTGTGCCTTTTCTGTTCCAGGACCTGATCATCTTTCCTGATGACTGTGAATTCAAGAGGGTGAACCAATGCACCACTGGGCGTGTCTATGTGCTGAAGTTTAAAGCTGGATCCAAGAGACTGTTCTTCTGGATGCAGGTGAGAGGAAGATGCTTCTCATCTTTTTTTAAAAGGAGAAGAACTGGAGTCTGTCTGTGTGAATGCGGGACATCTGTGTCCATTTGTGTGCAGACAGATGGATATTCAATACAGGGAAACTGAGTGGAAAATTGAAGTGGGAGGCAAAGAAAGCTGAACAAAAGAGACTGTTACACTCATGATGACAGGGAGTGCATGGCTGTTATTAGTGTATTTGTCAGGCAGCCACACATCTAATAGTTTTCTCCTTTATCTTCTCCAGTCCAGAGGTGAGGCATTGTGATATACCATTATTGCCAACAACTGTAATATTTAAAGTTAAATATTGATACACATATAATATGGTAATGGCAGATGTTAGTCGTTGTGGATCTTTTGTTTATTAGCTCATCTTGTTGCCTTTTCACTGTCCATTAAGTGTACTTTTGTACAGTTATGGTTACAGTCTCTCCACCTTCCGACTCATATTTGAGTGTAATTTATTTGCCAAAAAAGACACATAAACAAGGTTGTGTCCTCCTGTGGATGTGGATGAACATGAAAAAATACATGAATGCCATAGAATCTTTCTTTTATTATATAATTTGAATGTCTTTACTGCTTTAAAAAACTGGTAGCCAGTGGCTGCAGAGGGCAACTTACTCTGTAAGCTACTGTTTTAGAGCAGTAACTGATTTCTAGGAAAACTGCCGTTTTATCCAAGAGTGAAATTATTAAGTTCATTAATAAATAACGTGGTATCGAATGGGTGCACAGACTGGATCTGCTCGCTGATATGCAATCCAGTATTTTAGGCAGTATCGGAGGCATTTCCAATGCAGTCTATCAGTACTGTCTAACTCTAAGATAGTTGATACATATCTTTTCAATATGTTAATTTTCAGTGATGTCTGTAGAATTAGGTGGTTTATGAATTAAAAAAAGCACAAATAATTTATATTTAGAGTAGATTTTTTTTGGCTTTGTTTTCATTTATTTTTTTTATGTCAAATCTTCCTTGTCACTCACCACAGAAGAATAACTCAGACAGAACTGAGCCTGTTAATATGGTCAGTGGAGAATTTAGCTCAGATTTCAAGGATTTCTTCTGTGACTATTTTTCCTTCAGGAGCCAAAGACGGACAAGGATGAGGAGCACTGTCGCAAGGTGAATGAGTATCTGAACAACCCACCGATCCCCGGAGCACCAGGCAGCGGAAGCGGCAGCGGCCATGAGCTCTCTGCGCTCGGAGGAGAAGGGGGCCTGCAAAACCTCCTGGGAAACATGAGCCACAACCAGCTGATGCAGCTGATTGGACCAACGGGACTGGGTGGACTGGGTGAGCAGCACAAGGTTTTTTTAAATTATGTGTATGTGTGAATCATCTCTCACGCTCGGCACAGCAGAGACTTTCAGGTGATTGTAATGAGAAGGAAAGCCTTTTTCAGGAAGTAACTCTAAAAAACAAACCAAATAATATTTTAAAATCGACTCCTTAAATAAATAAGAATTTCAGAACAATTTGGACGTTTTTTAATTTGTTTGTTTGTCCAAGGAGGCCTGGGAGCTCTAGCAGGGCCAGGACTTGCCAACTTGCTGGGCAGTGGAGGACCAGCCACAAGTAGCTCCTCATCCAGGTGAGACTGAACACGAGAAATACATCAGGATTAGCTCACATCGCTGCCATCCTCACAGAATAATCTGTTATATAGCAGATGTAAGATAATGCATGATCATAAACCACAGTGAGACCCCTTTTTCTTTCCTTAACTCTGTTCCCCTCTCCTTCTTTCCTAGCTCTCGTAGCCAATCAGCAGCAGCCACTCCTTCATCGGGTGGTGCCCCCAGACTGAGTTCCTCTCAGGCTCCCACCACCCCTGTGACTCCTGCTGCCTCAGCCGTGTCACCTACTGGTGTTGCTCCCTCCACACCAGGTACATGAAGTAGAAGACTGTGTCAGTACGTGGTCTCTGTCAGTCATTCACAGTTAAGAATGGCAGTCCTGACATGCTAGTGGTTGAGGCTGGTTGTTCCAAGTGTCTTGGAGAACTTGCCCATAAAGTGGAAACTTCTTAGAAAACTGTCTTAATGATATCTTGCTGCAGTGACCTCCATCCAGAGAAAATAAAAATTCCATTTCATGGGGCCTCTTAATGAAAACCAAGAGTATCAAGTGTGTCAATTTCAATAACCCCTTTACTATTTGCATTGTATTATCAGAAAACCTCATAAAACCTCTTTGTTTTCCTTCTCGTTTCCAGCCTCAGCTCAGACTCCTCTGGCCCCAGCCTCTGTTGGAAGCCCTGCCCCCCACCAGCCCATCCAGCTGAGTGACCTTCAGAGCATCCTCGCCACCATGAATGTCCCAGCAACGGCTGCTCAGGGATCAGCAGGTGAGGAAAAGTCAGTCAAGAGTCAGAGTCAGGCTTGATTCAATGGAGGGTGTAAATCCTGGTTTGGCAGTGATACTGGACTTTGTCTGCTGCCCAAATTGCTGTAGGGCAAGTGTATTTGAACAACATGTCATACACAAAAGCCATGCTTTACATAATTCTTAAAAAAACATTATAAAGGCACAACAATATTTAACACAATGAATAATACCAACAAGACCTCCTTCTTCTTCTTCTCTAGTGGACCTGGCCAGTGTTTGCACCCCAGAGATGATGGCTCCCATCCTGACTAATGCTGAGGTCCAGCAGAGGCTCCTCCCCTTCCTCCCCAGCGGAGAGAGTTTACCACAGAGTGCCGAAGAGATACAGAACACACTCAATTCACCTCAGTTCCAGCAGGTAGATTGCGCACTAGCATACATTTGTGATAAAAGTAGAACTTTAACAGATGAAACAATGTCTTACAGCTGTATTTTCATTATGCCCTGATGAAGACCTTGCACCCACACCTGATAAGCTAAATCCAATGTGTCCACCAGCTCGTCTTGCTCAGTACACCTGATTCTAGCTAATTGGGTGAGGGTAGAGCGCGAGGAGATGGAACATAAGCAGTTGGATACCAGTCATCTCCATTTTTTTTTGTTAACAGTAAATATAACATGTTCTCACAGTTAATGTCATAGCCCATGTGTATGTTTAATTGCTTTCTGTTGAGGTCAGACAGGGTTGAATAATCCCCAATGACTGTGATTCCTCTGTCCTTCAGTCGATGAGTATGTTCAGCAGTGCCTTGGCCTCCGGGCAGCTCGGCCCTCTCATGAGTCAGTTTGGTCTGCCGGCGGAGGCTGTGGACGCTGCCAATAGAGGAGGTGAGAGGCATACACACCCTGCCAGTAAACTAGAGTTTTGCCGTTACCCTTGCTAACACAAAATGTAAACTAGTGATCTAGTGTAGACCTTGGTTCTTCCCATTAAAAAGTTATTCTACTTATCTCCTCCATTTCTATTATTTACCATATACTAACATATGTATTTGCGACTCCTTTTTCAGATGTGGAGGCGTTTGCCAGAGCCATGCAGGGCACCAAAGGAGACTCCAAAGAGAAGAAAGAGGACGACGAGGACATGAGTCTGGATTAGAGCTGAACCTGCCGAGCCTCAGTGAACTCTATGATTCCGTTTCTTCTTCTATTTCACTACCTTTTCTTTACCTCACTCTCTCCAACGTTGTCTTACTCTTTTCTGTACCAAAGGCAACACTCTGCTCCTACTCAGGATGAAGCTGTAAACAGATAAGTTTGGCCAGTTTTTCCACTGTGACCACAAGTAAACTGGTTGACCTAACTGTTCATCAGCAGCTGTTTTGTTCTATCAACCATTAGTTTTACTCTGAAAAGAGAGAGAACAAGTTTTAATGTGTTTGGACTAAGCCTTAAAGTTTGATCTTATTTTCTTCTCTGTATTTCTGTTGTGACACCACAGTGCAGACTCGTAGCCTGAGTGAGTGCTGATACATACAGGCCTGTTTGTAATTTACTCTTCATAATAAAAAAACAATCACTGGCAAAGGAAAACAACTTTAACTCGTTGCTCATCTTTCACAGAAGAGAAACAAAGACTGAAGTTTATATGAAAAAAAAAAAATGTATTTAGAAATGCATTTACAACACAAGGGGGGCTGGGAGTGAGGGGGAGGGACAGCTTATTCTTTCTGTGAGATATTTTTAAAAGTGGTTATATAACATACAAGCTTCACACGTTTGGTACAGGTTTACATTAACGACGGAATAGAGAAGGTAAACGCTGCCTGCACCCCGGACGGGACCAGACAGATGGCACAGTCTTTCGTCATGACACTTGGTTGTGTGATTATAGAGCTGGTCATGTGAATGTTTCAAATACTGTTCACTTACAATATTAATCAAATTTGGGGTTAATTACCTTGAATAGTTAGATGCATGGAGTTTTTCAGAAAAATTGGTGCTGATCAGTCGTAACTAAAACTTGGATGTTGTCACAAATAGTATTCACATCAAACTGGTAATTACAATAACTCCAATATGGAGTTGGAGAAAGAGGACTTGTCCACAATATTGTCAGTTTAAACAGTATCTGGAACAGCCAGTTACAAACCTGCTTTCATCACCTTTTCCTCTTTATATTCACTTAACGTATTTTGTGTTAAATGCTAAATTTGTCCAGTTTGAAGTCACTGACAACATAAATTCAGACTTCCTAAAAAAGCTCAGTCCTGGTCCGTGTTGCAGGAAACATTGTCCATCTGCGCTGCCTGAGGACGTTGCTCATACATTAGTGTTCACAGTGTACCGACTCAGTAGGTATCCTTAACATTCTCTGCTAGAGATGCACAATACACAGCTGTATACATCCTGAATCTGCAATGTGTTACAGATTCAGGAAAGTTGTTTGCAACCAAAAGACAAAATATGATCCAAGTTATAATTTATTTTTCATCATATCTAGAAAAAACAAAGAAATTTCAGGTTGTGTTGTCTTTATTTACAATATACTACACATTTTATAATTGATTTATGATTTTAGAGTTGAAGTCTTTGTATCAGTGCATCTCTATGTGCAGACAGTTGTTACTGCTGTAGCACAAAAACAAACCAGTAATATTGCGACGACAAACAGGAAAATATAAAATATACATTTTTCTGAAAATAGACAATAAATATTAATATATATTTTAAATTAGCTACAGTAACATGACACCCACCACCAGTAATTTGTAGTTGGGGAATGTGAGGATAAGACTGTGTGCTGGGTTTACATGCGTGGGCAGCCCTGCGTCCCCACAGCTCCGTGCACGGCGAGTGGTTTTGACAACATAGCGGGTCGGTGGTTGATGGTCGCTCGGCGGACGCAGCCGTGGAACGCAGGGAGAGCGGGAACTGTGATGCCATCTGGTTTGACGGAGAAAGGAAAAACGTGTTATAGAGGAAACGACCACCAGATGTCTTCTTCACCTAACACCTACCAGCCAATCACAACATCCACTGGTGTCTGCAACTGTAAAATCACAACTGGTGGAATTACATCGTGTTATATGTGGTTGCATTCAGGCGCTGTTGAGTTTGAGAGTTTCAAAGTTATTTAGATAGTAATATTTTGAGAACATGAAAATTAATTTGTTCAGGTCATTGTTCAGTATTAATACAAAGTTTGTTACTTCTCTCAGTTTCCTGTAGTAAATTAAACCTTGATGGTTTTTGAACGTGATTTAAAAAAAAAACTTTAAAAATGTGTCCTTGAGCTGTGACGAGCATGTTTCACCATTTTCCTCTATTTTAAAGATGAACTTATAGTATAATAGTTGTAATCCAAAAGAAAAGAAAATCATAACGAAAAAAGTAAAATCATAAATCATGATAATTATTGAAAAATCTATAATTTGAGGGGAAAAAATTAAATTTTTCTTTTAAATAAAACATTTGAAGGAGAAGATTTGGAGTTGGTGTTAAATGAGGGTTGAGCAGGATTTTTTTTTTTACCGATCAAAAAACACTTAATACTTATTCTTTCAGATCAGGGCAATACATCAACTGAGCTTCATTAAGTCCAATGCGCCTGACCACATCCTCAGCAAATAAATAAAATATAAACATAATCAACATTATGACTCGAACATTTAAGATCAGATCCACCGACTCAAGTTGGAAAAAACCTTAAATATTCAAAATAAGATAATTACACAGGACTGAAAAGGGATCAGCAGCAAAAACAGATTTGATTTGTCATTGTGGCAAACGTGTGTGTGTGTGTGTGTGTGTGTGTGTGTGTGTGTGTGTGTGTGTGTGTGTGTGTGTGTGTGTGTGTGTGTGTGTGTGTGTGTGTGTACTCACCAGGTACCCCTCCAAGGTAAACGGTCTCCTTGGCCCCTGTAGAGCGGCTCTGTTTGGGCCCGACACTGTGCTCACTGGCTGCATCCACATGGAGCTGCAGAACGTTATTCTTCTTCACCACTGGAGGCGCACACACAACACAACATCATTACAGCAGGCCGCAGCAATAACACAGCGAAACACAGTCACCGTGCATGTCGACCTAAACCCACCTGTGATCGTGTGCCAGTGTCCGTTACACAGAGGTTCCTCTGGAGTGAAGGAGGTAGAGAATTCACCTTTGCCACTATTGACTGAGACGGTCACCTGCGCGCACACACACACACAAAATAATTTTTATGTTTTGTTAATGAATGACAAAGAGAGATCTCCACAGTAAAGTTTAAACTGTATTCCTCTCTGATTGTTATTAAAACCCTCACTAGCGTGATCTCACCTCTCCCTGTCTGAGGACCAAACTCAGGTGTTGATCAGTTGACGTCCCAGCATGCAAGAGCAGCCCAGAGTCCAAGATGGGTCGAAGCTCTAACTGGATCTCAAGATCCCGACCCAGAACCAAGGACTCATCTGCAGGGAGGGAGAGATGGCCTTCAGTCAGAACACAGAAGCACTCAAACAAGAAAAACATGAGTGAAATAAAACCACACAGAGAGACGATAACTACCTATCACCATGTGTCCTCCCTGTCCAGAGAAGTACGCTCCGGGCTGCAGTGGGTTCTGGAAGCAGGACACCGTCCCCTGACTGTAAGTGGGGCTTCCTGCAGGGGCCTCGTTCAGTATCAGGTCCCTGACACAGCCCATGAAACCACCAGAGCCTGGGGCCTAGAGTTTATAATAGCACAATGAACAGTGTCAGATATTTGCTTTCTTTTTTAAATAAGTTTATTTGATTTAAAGGAAACTTCTGCTCTTTTATAAGCTGAATCTTAAATTTGTGTTGTTGGCCTACATTACTATGAGTTATAATAATATTTTACTGAGTTACAGTCACTATGTGTAAATTTTTTATGTGATTATTCCCTCTCTAAAATGATTTTGATGGTGGGAGAGGGACAGCAAGTTTTCATGTGTAGAAAAATGAGACAATCCCTGTGAGAACTGGTGCCGTCTACATGTTGCTTTCATGTCTTTATTCTGTGTCCATGGGTCCAACGTAGTCACAAATCTTTAGTCACATTATTGAAAATGTACAAATGCAGAAAATACATCAGCTCAAACCAATTCTTCAGTCTGATGGTCTGACAATTCACGTCCACTGTGTCATTAGACTCTGTAGTTAAAGCATTAGTTGGTAAGTAAAATGAGCTGCAACAATTTTCTTGATTAATCAATTAGTTAATCAGCAGGAAATTAATCAACAACTATTTTAATAATCACTGAATCCTTTAAGTCATTTATTATTATTATTATTATTATTATTATTTTTGTGTGACAATTTGCTGTTCATCTTTGTCTTATGATAGTGAACTGAATATCTATGTGATTATAATGGAGATTTTATACTACTCTCTAAAATTTTATTTATAACAATTAATTGATTAATCAAATACATACCTAGCAGATTAACTGATGGTGAAAATAACTGTTAGATGCAGCTCTAATTCTAACTGAAAACAATGAAGAATAAGTTCCAGAGTGCATCAAGTTTAATACCAAAAAAATACCATATAAGACACTTTATTTTCTTTATGATGATGTTATAATGAGATGGTGACTGATGCAGCTGCCGAGTAAGTCATGGTGCAGCTCTATACAGAAGAGCAAAAAGTAAAGCATGTTTAGCTCTTTACCAGCTCTATCAGTGCTATAACAAATACTGCAAAGCTGTAGCAGTGTGGATGTTGTACCATGAGTGAGGGCGGGGCTCCTCCAACATATAACGGCCCGGTGAGACGAGTCCTGTCTCCTCCGGGGAGTCTCTTAGACTGAGTGCTGATACCGTCGACGATCAGACTGATCTTCTCTCCCTCGCGCTTTATAAACACCTGAAGAGACATCAAGGCAGTGGCAGAGCAGCTTAGAAAATCTGTTCATCAAATTATGAGATAAGAATAGAAAGCGTCTTGTTACACTCAAACTAAATGTCTCTCTTCTCTCTCTCTCACACACACGTCTCCTGTGCATCTTAGTCATGTGACCTGATCTGGTTCTCCATCTTACCGTGTGCCACTGTTCGTCGTTGTACTTCTTGCGGCTGCGCAGGCTGACCTTTCTCTTCCCTCCGTCCAGCAGAAGCAGCAGGAGACCGTTGGACACGCTAAGTGACATGAAAGATCCACCGCGCTGCCCGCCGGCCACATGAAGCACCAGACCATCAGAGGAGTTGATCCTCACCGACATGGAGATGTGAGGCCTGCAGACAGTGAGAGAGGGTGAGTCTTTTTCAGGACATCCATTGCCAAAAGTGTTTGCAGACAGCTCTCTATTTATGCAGTCAGGAGACGCACAGCACAGCCACTATTCACTCTTGTTGTAGCTCCGGTTTTGTCTCAACCAACTCCTGAGAAAAATATCTGGCTTGTCCACTGATCAACGTCCCACTTTCTTCTACAACAGCAGTGTGTGGTGGGTTTCTCAGAGCTAAAAACAGCAGCCTGAAAAGTGCCATAAACCGAAACAGAGAGCTAAAAGCTGCTCAAAACTTCTTCTCAGTACATTTGTCACAGTGAGTGATTTGACATTTAGTAATAATTCAGAATTCCCTTCAAATTTTCCCTTAACTTGCCAATAAGTAGCAAAAAATACTTCACAACCCTTTGATCCTTTACTCGATAACACAAAGTCACCTTATTACTACAAATAAAAACTAACTGTTAGATGCTGGTGCATCTGTTTGAATAGCTTGTTCATTATTGTGTCACTCACATTGAGCTGAGCGAGCTCGGCAGAGAGTCGTATCTCTGGTAGCTGTGCGTGGAGCCGCTGAAGTGCGTCGCTCCGGCCTCCTGGTCCGACAGCTCCCCCTGGCAGGACTCCCTGGTGTTACGGCTGCGGGACCCCGATGGCTTCTTGTGCTTACCCTGAAAGACAGAGAGCGTATGTACCTTTAGCCTACAGCTGGGCACAGGTGATTAGGTCATATCAGCTGTTTATGTGTGTGCTAGCACCTTGAGTTTATTTTTTTTTATTTCTGGGAAAAAGCAGAATTTGCTGTGTGTGTGTGTGTGTGTGTGTACCTTAGGTTTGTTGGTGTCTTTTGGCTGCGCAGCGACAATCTGCTGAGGCTTTTTGGCAGCCGGACAGTCCAGAGGGACGTTGACGTTTTCTTTAACTTTCAGCAGATTCAAAACCATCTGAGTATCCGTTTGCCTGAGGACAAGGGGCATAAACACATTTACGGCTGAGCTAATAATAAACTCATCAGCAGATAACAATAGATCAATACATCAACTCTCTGTCTTTCAGCTTAAAACTTCTTCTGTCCAGATGTGTCTCCTGTTTAGACAATCAGACGAAACCACTGCCTACAACAGATAACATCACACTACAACACTGTATGCCCCTGAGCTCAGGCATCTTGTGTGTGCTGACGTTCAGACTTATTGAACTCATAACTTTCAACAGGAAAATCCAACATTTATTCCACAGTAGCTGAATAAGTTTTAGTTTTCTTGCTAGCTGCTATAACTTGTTCCCTTTGTTTAAATGCTATGCTATGCTGCTAAATGCCTTTTTAATTTTTAATCAAAATCTTACGGTGACATTGTGGTCATGTAGAATGCATAGGCCAACAAGACACCCTGTTAAAGGCTAAATTGAACCTAAATTTTCAAGGGAAACAAGATGGTCTACAAATCCACAATCATAGCTAATATTAATAACATCTCTTGACTTTAACATATTTCTCCCAATTTAGCAGCTATTTAATGGAAAATATCTATATATTACAACAACTGAAGAAGCTACTCTCTCTTCTCTCTTGTGGGGGATGAAACTGGAGTTAGATATCTTCCCTTTTTAGGAAATTTACCTGCTACAACAAAGACGATTCTTCCCTGTTTGATGACCTTATATTGAAGTTTCAGACTGACTTGTATTGCTCCTCCTGCCCTTCTTTCTCACCTCTTGATGAAAACATTGCTGATACATCCTGTGAGGTTGGTGGAGGTCTGGTCGGGCGTTCCTCCCAGGAAGGTGCCGCTCTGTGAGGCTGTGATCCCACGCCCTGTGCTCTCCACGCGGCCCTCCTTTGCTTTCTCATGCACGTCGTCCATGTACAGACGCATCCTGCAGGGGTGAGTCGTCAGGCAAGGTTGAGAGGAGCATGCTGGTTCTGAACCTAGATGTTTTATATTGATATTTCAATTACAAAAAGACAATGGGAGGTTCTTATCATCCTACCCCTTTGTGTTGATGTAGATGGAGACATAGTGGCTGTTGTCGTCGTTGTACGTCTTCTGCGTCCTGATCTCACTCTGTCCAGCCCTCACCACCACGTGGCCCTCATGCAAAACCACTTGACAAAGTCCTTCCTGTACACATACAACAAACACCGGTTAGGAGTGTGTGTGAAAAAAAGTCAACAAAGCAAACAACAAAAGACGACAAAGCAGGACGGAGGAAAGGATCAGGGGAAATACTTTTAAAGGTTACTGAGTCAGAAGGAAAGAAAAAGCTGTTGTTTAGTCTAAAGTAACAAAAAGACAAAATATAAGGAAAGATTAAGGGGAGAGAAAGCTCGTCCCACCTGATCGCGGTGGTGGAACATGAGGCCGTCCTTCTGGGCGGTTCTGAAGCTGAAGCTGGCGTAGAAGTTGTTCCTGAGCCTGGGGATGTTGGTCAGAGCCAATTCCAGGTAACTCTGACCAGAGAAATAAGCCTCACGAGACACCTGCACGAGCACACACATGGACAGGTCAACACATACTGTATTATTGTGTATATATGTGTGTTTTTTTATACCTTTAATATCAAAATAAAGGCACAATTCAAAGAAAAATGGGGGGCATTTCTATGTTTATCCCTTTCTGAAGAGGCAGATTTATGTATAATGGACAAGAATGTCGTAGAAATACTTCATGTTGGGATTTTCCTTTATTGTGAAACCTAGAGCAGGGGAGGATCAGTCAGAAAAGATATTCATTTGTAGGCAGATGATACAGTTATCTATATTATACAATCGCCCCGTATAAATCAAGCTCACTTATAATTTTACCAACTAAAACTGATCTGTCTGGAAATATGACTGGATGACAAATTAACTTTCCACACTCACATTGATAACTAATAAAAACTTGTTTTAAGAACCACAAATTCTTCCCAGTGAGAATAAAATCTTGCTTAGTTTACATTTTTATCTGTTCTAGGTTGTGGTTGACACCCTATCATTCATCTTTACATTTTACTATATTTTATGTATGTGGACTGAAAGGACATCACTAAAACCTCTTGGAAAACTTCCCGTCTATCACTACTCTAAAATAGTAGTAGACCACTCTAAAATACTTTTCCTGTTTCTACTACTCTAGATCATCTGGACGGATAACTCTCAGTGTCCTTAGAATCTGCTCGGATTTGGCAAAACTGCATTTTTGTACAACACAACTTGAGCTTCGAAACATTTACAAGATGATCTAGTGCTGGTTAAATAAAAACAAAACTACCACAACATCAAAGACAGAGATTAATATTCGACCTGACAGAGGATTGAGATTAAAATAGGAATAGCAAGTGCAAACTCTAATTATACTATTAATTTCATTTATTCCGTTTCATACAAGCTGAGTGATGAATCCTTACCAGCAGGTCAATGTCACAACCGAAGCTGACGCCAGAGCTCTTCATCCTCTTCAGGTCGATGTGAGAGCTCAGGGCCTTCACGTTCCTGAAACAGCCCTTCAGAGAGCCCTGCTTAGGAAACCAAGACCTCAACCTGAAGAGAGACAGACAGGAAACGACCTTTAAAGAGCTCTTTAACCAGTTTAACTGAACTGTGAACTGTGAGTGGCTGTGTGTGTCCCACTCACTTCTCAGGCATCTTGTCCTGTGGTACTCCTCCCAGGTAGTAGCTGCTGCTGAAGGCAGGGATGGCCTCTGTGAACTGGTGGTTGAAGAGGACGTTACGGTTGTTCCTCACCACAATGCGGTTCGGGCTTGCACGCAGGATGATAATCTCCAGCTACGCAGGTAAAAACAACAAACCACACATCGGAACCAATTAGGTTTTTGGTTTTTTGGCGGATGATGCCAAAACAAGGACGTCCTACACATAACTGCTTCAAACTAAAGCATATAAGACAGACAAACATAGAAACATGACAGACGTACAGCTTTTGATTCGGCGTCGCTGATCTTCAGGAAGTCTGACAAGGACTCTTTAGGCTCGAGTTCCACCAGCTTATCATTGAAGTCATAGAAAACCTTCAGTCTGCCCTTCAGCACTGCCAGACACAGGAACTGGTTCTGATGGAGGACAGAGACATGGAGAAAATCTTTGGCTATTTTCTATATATATTATATATTTAATATAATAATTAAGAAAGGGTTAATTAAGTGATTCCTTCAATGAATCAATCAATGAATTAATAAATGTGTGAAAAAAACTTCCAATGATTGCGGAATGAATGAATGAATGAATGGTTGTTGGGAAAAACTCAATGAATGATTCAGAATGAATGAATGAATACGCACTGGGAAAGTTTAATAAATGTTTCCAGAATGAATGACTGGATGAATGTTGGAAAAAACTTAATGAGAAAGACAAGTATTTTAGATTTTAGAGTGAATGAATGAAATCGTGAGCGCTGGAAAACCAGTGAATGGTTCTAGAATAAATCAATGAGTGTTGGAAAAACCTGAATAATGGTTCCACTAGATTAATGAATAAATGATTGATGAGAAAACATTATCAATGCATAAATTATTGATGTAATTAAAAGAAAAATGGATGTTTTTTTTTTTTGTTTTTTTTAAATAATTTTTGGGGTTTTAATGCCGTTATGATAGCACAGTCGAGAGACACAGGAAATGGGGAGGCAGAGAGAGGGGGAATAACATGCAGTAAAGGGCCGTCCGATGCGGGACTCGAACCGGGGCCGACTGCAGCGAGGACTGTAGCCTGTACACATGTGGCGCCTGCTCAACCCACTGCGCCACTGGACGCCCCGTAAAGCGGTTGTTAAAATGAATGACTCACGATAACTCAATGTTGTGACAGGATGTTGTGAATGTTGTGATGCATCAATGATCAAATAACAAATAATTCACAAATAGAATTTTGAATTGATGAATAAATGAATGAATGGGTGAATGAGTGAAGTCTTTACCTTGTTTTGCAGCAGCAGCAGTATCCCTTTCTGTGAGAGCAGTTTGACTTCCTGTTCAAACCGCTGCATGCGAGGCGATTCTTCAGTGAAGGTGATCTGAGCGAAGCCGGTACCATCGAAATACGCTGCGTCGTTCTTCCAGGGCTGAGTCAGCACCGGCTTGGACCTGTTTGTTAACAGTTTTTATTCCATTGTGAGTCACACAGTGGAAAACAAATGGAAAATAGCGGAGGCTTAGTTCAGGAAGATAAAAATGGATGTGAAGGAGTTCAGTCAAGAGAAGGGGCAACATGACACAAAGACTTCATCTAAATTAATTCAATGACCAACCTGCCACAGGGTTTCTCCTCTGTGGTGTTGAGATTGAAGATGTTTTCAAAGTTGTACAGACTCAGCACCTCCTCGTTCAGTGTGTCTAGCTCGATACAGCCCTTAAAGTTCGGCAGAGCGAGTGGGGATGGAGGCTAAAAACAGACAAGAAAGATCAAGAACGTCAGGGCAGGATTCTTTATCATATGATCTAAATTTACATCAACACAATCCTAAACCCTCAGATATGTTTGAAACTCCCTTTACTAAACCCTGTGTCCTATGGTGGAAAGTAACTGAGTAAATCCTAATTTTATAAATGTGGACGCCATCATAGGCCACACCCACACTACCATGGAAGAATAACAGAGGTGCGACTTTAACATATTTCAATGAAGGGGTTCCTTCCATAACTGATGGGTGTAACTGACTCCACTCAACAACAGAAATGTGCACATGAACTTACCTTGAAAGTGCTCGGGTATCCTCCCACGTAGAAGACAGTGTCTTCAGTCAAGAGGTTGAGCAGCCCCTGATCTCCTCCAGCCTCCACCGTTTTTCTGACTTTTTGGTCTCCCTCAGTGGCATCTAAAGACATGACCATTTGACCGTACTGGAGGATCCTGCATTCAGCCAAACAGAAGAGGAGATACTTATACAAAACAAGATACATGGGAACATGTGGACGAAAAAAAAAAATGCATGTAAACCAGGATGTGACGGACTTCTGAAGCCTTATACTGACATGTGATATGCTTTCTGTGTCAATATCATAGCTTGCATATTGAATTACATTTTTTTTTTTACATGAATATGTTTCTGAAACAGCATTTACAGCTTCACAAGACACTTACAAACAATTACATTTGTTTAACTATAATAATAGTTATACGCCAAGTGCCTGCTCTTTGTGGGAACTGTTGGGTTCCTCTCTATAATAAAGTAAGGTCTTGACCTTACCCTGTAAAGTGCCTTGAGATAATGTATATTGTGATTTGGTGCTATACAGATAAAATTGAATTGAATTATTAATATAATAAAACAACAACACAACAGCGAACAGGCAACATTAGAAAACCAAGATATTTACTGTTCTACTGCAACTCACAATATCCAAGGATAAGACACCGCTTTGTTAAATTTTAAATTTTTTGAAAAATCTAATTTCACCATGTGAAAATCCGCTCAAGAACAACAAGAATGATATAATGAAACAAAGACACAGAAAAGCATCTGCAAATATGTGCATGAAACCATGTAATTATGTCTGCATATACATATATTATTGTGTGCGTGTGTTTGTGTGTGTTGTACCTCTCCAGCACTACACTGTTGAAGTTTCCATCAGACTTGACATCTTCAGTCATCTGCACCTCAGCAGTTTCTCCTCCAACGTTAAAGTACCAACGCAGTTGCTTCCCCTCCAGCGCCATACCCAGGAACTCCTTACTGGACTACAAATACCATGGACACAGTAAATGAAGACAGAAGCCATAGACTTTGCTCCAAATTCATGCACAGGAACTCCTTACTAGTTAAATACTGTAATCCCACAAAAAGACATATAACATGTCAAATAAAACAACACAAAATGGGCCTCTGTGTTGCCGTGGTGATGCTTACATCCTTGCTGCCGAGGTAGAAGACAAACTGCCGGGGCCCGTCACCCTGTCGCCTCGCCCGTGCCGCCTCCGGCAGAGTGATGTACAACTTCAGGGAGGTGTAGGCAGCCAAGTCGGCCAGGTTAGGTGGAGTACGCACCTGGACACCGGACGCCCCGTTAAACTTCACTGGCACACTCACCTGGATGAGAGAGAGGGGAGGAGACAATGCGATAAAAACATTTGAGGTTTTCAATTGCAACTTCTCATCTCTCAGTTTATTTTTCTTTTCATTGTTTTAATGTGTACCTTGCTGGCAGCGTTTCGCGCCTGCTGTATGAGCTGTCGGATGCGATTGATGTTCTCAGAGATGTTTGGCATCTGGATGGAGTGATTCTGCAGTTTATCCAACTTGGTGAGAAGCGTGGGGATCGTGGTGCCCAGCTCGTGCACTACAGAGAAAGACAGGGAGGTAAATAACTGACTCCACAGACACAGTCCATTTTTTTGTTCACTTTAATAACACTTCAATAACTTTGTTTGTTGTTTGGATTAGAACAGCTTCACTTTTACGTGTTCTTCATTAGGGCTTCAACTTGCTGATTATTAACTTGATTTATCAATTAATTCTTTGGTCAGAAAACTGTTAAATATTATAATTTCCCATAGCCAACGATAGCGTCTTCATCATACAGCTTTAATGAGGCTTTAATGAAGAATGGAAACAAGTAGATAAAGACATATAAATGTATATGTGATACTGGTAAAGTGTTTTTATCTTTGGAGTCATTTAAGGGGAAATGTTAAGGGGAAAATATGACTCAAAGGGCTAATGAAGTAAACATATTACTGGCAATGAGCCAGGATGCATCATTAAAGACTTGTGTGTGACGTCCCATGACAAAGAGGATCAGATGCTGAAAGAATGAATAATAATATTTTTGGGGATGTTTCTTTATTGTCACATTCGCACATATTCAGAAGCTCCTACCGGTCTTGTTGGCCTCCATCAGCGCCTTGTTGATGTCATCGTTGGTGATGTTGGCGTCTCCGTACGTCTGCTTCCACTGGTCCAGCTGCTCTTTGATTGGGCGCAGGGCATCGTTGACTTTGGTGGCCGTGGTGTTCGCCACATTGGCCGCTCGCTTCGCCTCATCGATCTCCTGACTCACATCTGTTCGTCGCAGAGAGAAGAATGAATATTATTAAATTAAGTAAATGTAATATAATTTCTGTGTGTGTGTATGTGTGTGTGTGTGTGTGTGTGTGTGTGCGTGTGTGTGCGTGTGTGTGTGGCATACTTGTGGTGAAGTTGAGGTTGTTCTGAATCGTCTCCAGGTCCTTCATCACTTGAACCTGTTTGGTTTTGGCGTCGTCCAGTCGCTCCTGAGCGTCTTCCAGCTGTGGCTTCAGCTCTGTGCAGCAAAAATACACATTAAACACTTCAGCTACTGAAACATCACGACATCCTTTATATGAAGATAATGATGTAATATAATGTGATGTTGTGTGGTTACCGTTGTTGAGTTCATCATTGAGCTTTCCAACGTCGTCCTTCAGCTCCACACTGTGGTTCTTCAGAGAGTTGGCGATCTGACCCAGGTCCTGGTCCCTTATGTTCTACACACACAACAAAAATTACAAACCAGACACAAACAAACATAATCTAAAGCCAGCTGTTTAAGTTGTTAAGAGCTCAAACGGGTGTAAGAATAAATGTGTGTCCCCTGTACCTCCAAGGTGGCGTTAGCAGCCTTGTCGGCCATCTTGGCTGCCTCCTCTGCCTCCTTGATACTGTTGATAATCTTGTTGTAGGCTTGTGTCACATCTACAATTCCATCCTTCTTAGTTTCTGCAACCAAACTGCCGACAAACAGAAACAGTAACTCATGATATAGAAAATAAAATCTATATCTAAGATGATTAAAATCTTAAATCTTCTCCTGCACTAACTGATGACATTACAGAGTTTTAGCCGAGTACCTGGACAGGTTCATGGCTAACGCGTTCAGCAGCTCGGCGTGTCTCTCGGCCTCCTCCACCAGGGGGATCTTGGACTCGGCCTGAGCGAAGTTTTGCACTTTCTTTGCCAAAGGTTTCCTGGCGCCGTCCAGCTGGGCCGCCAGCCGCTCGTACTCCTGGGAGTCACAGGTTATAAAAGGTTTAAGAGGGAGATGACACATGACACACAACTGCACAATCGCCTGCTTGATTTCAAAATCAAAGGAATCAGCTCAGTAGATTTAGATTATTTGGACATGTGTGGTGCAGGTGGGCATCGCAAATCCTGCCCAGAGGTTTAACCTCACGTTCACCACTGACCTCTTTGGAGTCGTGCAGCATGGACAGCACATCGTTGACCTGGGCCACATCATCTTCAGCCATGTTTAACTGGTCGTTCACCTCCTTCATCTTGGACAGCATGTCTTCAATCCTCCTCTGAGAGGGAGACAGAGTCAGTCTATGATCTAATTCACCGTCTTCTTCTTTCTCTGTTCACAGTTCACGACGACTTCTAGCTCACCTTGTTGTCCTCCAGAGCTTTCTCATTCACATTGTTGATCTCTGCTGCTCTGGCGGTGCTGTTCACAGCTTCATTCAGGGCGTCTCGCAGGTCCATCATTTCCGAGTGGAAGCGGGCCAGGCGGTCTCTGATGGCTTTGGCCAAGTCGGTGTTTTCTCCCTGACGACTGGCCAGCTCCTTGTTAACACGATCCAACACTGGCAGAAGGAAGAAGTGATGAGACGCCGAAGCAGAGTTTAAGGATGCGATCACACCTACAGCTTGTGTTTACTTTGCTTGTCGTTGCTACTCACTCGAGACAATACTCTTCATTCTTTACTTATTCATAGGATACATGCTACGTACCAACTTTTAGTTACATATCTAATATAAAGAAACTGTTATGGTGAGTGTGCAGGAGGAATCAAAATGTATTTGTTTGTGATTTGTGTCTCTGAGTGAATAAATGTACATTTTTCTGCCTCCGACTTCTCTCTGTCGGCGAGTTTCTTCTGTCCCACGTGGCTCCAGTGTCTCATCTCCTTCAGCATGGCCTGCACCTCCCTCATCTTCCTCTCCCGATCCCCGTCATCCTGCTCTCCCCCGGTGTCGTTCAGTGACGACCTGTTTGCCATCATCAGGATGTCTATGGAAAAAGTGGAAGCATCACAAACAAACATCATTCAACGTGTAGAAACTGTTACGAGGTATAGATAACAGCTGCTTCATCTGAAATGACACCGGAGTTTAAAATGTGAGTGATTTTGTTAAAGAACATCCTGCTTTATCCCAGGGCAAATGTTCAGTGATATTTTAGGGCAGGAGTTTTGATCTGAAAACTTTTTTTCTGCACCAGCTTCTGAAGTCACATCTATGTTTAGTGAGCTGCTTTACACCTGATTTATGTAGTTTATGGAGATATTACCTTTAAAAAAAAAAATCCATTCATATGGAAAAATCACTGTGCTTCTATCCAAACCTGTCCTAAGAGATGCAGAAAATATATATGATATATATATATATTTTTTATTGTTAGTGTTATAAAATTGATTTCTGATTAACTTTTGTATATCTACCATTTATATTCATGGTCAGGTTTGTGATGAACATGAGCAGATCTTGCGCCCTCTGGTGTGTGTTGGTGGTTCTGTCCCGCAGGCCGCCGACCCTGTTAGTCATCACTGCTGCCTGAAAACACCACAACAGCTGCTGTAAGTTGCTCAATGAAAACAGAGCAAATTACATTTTTCATTTTTTTTTTTTACATTTTTCATTTCATGCTGTTGTTGCGAAAAAAATATTCCTCATAGTATAGTGAGAGTAAATTTGTGCCAGTTTTCTTGCTTTTCTTCCACAACTAAAAATTTTATGTGACAAGAAAAGCATTGGTGAAGAGTGGATAAAATGAATGTTCCTGTAATCATCACATGCTGTGATATATTCTCCTTTTTGAAATCCTGAAATAAAAAATGTGTATACTTCGATGGAGTTATGACTTCATGCTGCAACAGATATTAATTAATTAAAAGTTGAGGTATAAAACACTGATTAGTGTGGTTATTCAGTGTGTGTGTGAGAGTGTCATCATCATCAGTGTTCACACCTTGTCCTGCAGTTCATCAATGTCATCATTGATGTTCATGATTTCAGCATCCAGCAGGTCCGCCCGACCCCTGCTCTCATCCAGGGTGCTGTTGTAGTTCTCTATGGCGCGCTGCGATCATGGGAAAATTAGTGTAATTAATACCTTCTTACGGTCACTTCTGTTTGTGTGTGTGTGTGTGTGTGTGTGTGTGCGTGAACACTCACAGCGACGTCCTCTATAGACTTGTTGAGGTTGTTCAGCTGAGCCCAGGCCATGGAACTGGCGTTCAGGCTGCTCAGCTGACCGGCTACTGAGCTGAAGTTGTTGTTCAACTTGTCCAGATCCTCCAAAAGGACGATGACACAGCTGTCACACACTGCACACAAAACACACAACCGCACACTTAATTTCATTCCTACATAGACATTTTTAAGAAATGGTTCTGTTCTCGTTGGAAGCAACGTGTGTGTGTGTGTGTGTGTGTGTGTGTGCGTGTGTGTGTGTGTGTGTTATTTACATTCACAGTGCATGCCTTGCTGGTCATCTATAGCTACACTGTTTTTCTGTGAGCACGTGTCGCACTGTTTTCCCGTCATCCCGTCAGGACAGCGGCACTCTCCGCTCCGCGGGTCGCAGCGGCCTCCTCTACACTCGCACTCTGAGTCGGGAGGGAAAAGTTAAACAAAACAAGTGAGCTGATTTTACTAGAAACATGTTGCATCCACAGTGTGACTAAATCAAAGTAGCTGATATCATTTACTACAATTAATGACATTCTGAAAGCTTTAATGCATCACTGGGGTTCAACATGCTTTATGCCGAGCTGTCAGCATTCACATTCATTCCTGATTTCACATGCAGACCCTGGACTGTATTTGAATATGGACCCACAACACTATATATTACACTGCAATTGGCACGTGGAGCCTGTGGCATCTTATTTAGGCTGCAGTGGTTCTGTACAAAGATCCTGAACATCAAAATACTTTTAGCTGTGGACAAACCCTCCAACAAAGGATGACTGCTCCATAATTGTTCATGAAATGAACAGTAAAACCTTTACCTTAAAACTATGATAAGATCAATATGTAAAATACTGGAAAATGTGCAGGATATACTGTATGTACCTACTGTTTAAGATATATATATGTGACAGGGAATCTACATGAGTCAATAAGTGTGTCTCCATACGTGATGCGTTCACTCACTCTTGCATCCGTTAGGTCCGTAGTCCCAGTGCCCAGGGGCGCACTGTCTGCAGTTCGGCCCATTGACTCCGGGCTGACAGGCGCACTGACCGCTCTGAGAGTCACACGGCTGGACGAGAGCCGCCGAGGCCTCACAGTCGCACTGACGACAGCCAGAGCACGAGTCGAAGCCAAAGGAGCCATCCTGAAGAAAATAAACAGGTTCACATAGAGGCACGAGAAGAAGACGGTCACAATTTAAAGTTAAGACTGTGTAAAATCAGGTTTTATTTAAAGCTACTGTTGCTGTAGTTGTGTCGTATTGAGGCTGCAACATGTTTTTTTGGTTTTGCTAATGATTGAAAGTTTAATTAGGAGGAGAACGTGTCAGAGGAGCAGAACCTCATTCAAACAGAAGCAATTTAATATCTGATATTTGTGATGTAATCAGCAGCCTGTTATTTTAACAAGTAGTTTCCAGCTGTTTTCTGTGTTTGTAAATGAATGGGAGTGAATTTTTGGAATTCATAATTCACACTGAAAATATAGAGAATATAAAACATAGAAAAGCAAATTTAATAAAACCCTCAGACACGTGTGCAGCTCTCACCTCACAGCGCTCACAGCGCGGTCCAGTCACTCCTGGTTTACAGCGACACTGTCCAGTGTGAGGGTCACATGACTCGGTGCCACAAGGCGAACAGTTACATTCTGTGTAACAAAAACAAAACACACAGCTTTCTAATTTGCTAATAAACCCTTTAACATCACTTTTTAAGCTTTAATTAACAACCTAATTAGAACAAATGAAAACATTAATGCATCTAACGAACTCTGGTTGAACTGAAGTTGAACTCACTGGTGCAGTTTTTGGCAGTGATGGCGTCACCGTAGTAACCGGGAGCGCAGATGTCACAGTGATGTCCGGCTGTGTTGTGCATGCAGCTCAGACACTCTCCAGTCAGCGAGTGGCAGTCGGTGAACAACATGTTGGGGTCGGTGTTGCCGTGGCAGTGGCATAGCTGGCATCTGCTGCCAAGCACCATGGGGTTGCCATAGAAACCAGGGGCGCACCTGCATCAAGAGGCCGATAGTTATGGACATGGAGCTGCAGCAAATGGTGTTTCTCTTTATCTTGCTTAAGTACTTAAAAATGATTAAAACCTGATCTGAGCTACATCGACAATTCCAACTCTTTGTCAAATAAATATCTTTATTTACAGATTTTAATGTCACATGGAGCCAAAATGATAAAATGAAGCAGTGTTACCAAGAGGTATCATGTTATCAATAATGGAAGTTAAAGAGTTTCAACTTAAAAACAAACAATAAACTCTATCTTAAACTCCATGTACTCGAATAAAAATAATAAATTACAAAAAAAAAAAATTAATTCAAAATATCAAAGTTTATTTATATCTGATTAGTTGGTCTGCATGTCTTATTAGATTGTATAGCTTTAATTTTAGATAACATAAAACAGTGCATGTTACAGGTTAGAGTGATGAAGAACACTCACAGAGTACCTCAATAACAAGTCTTGAAGTCTGGCATTTGGTGACCAGTCAACATCTCTTAATGCCCCCCCCCAAATCAAAGCAGTCTACATCACGAACAGTCTGTATTTGAATTTTTGGGGTGTGTGTGTTGTTGAGAACAAACCCACACTGTGCTGAAGAGGTGGTTTACCTTTCACAGTGTGGTCCAGCATAACCCGGCATACACAGACACTGCATCCTGTCGCTTTTCTGCACACAGCCCTCTGCAAAACTACAACCAGAGAGAGACACAATGAATGGCTGTGACATATGGTTCAGTGAGAACTCAGTAAAGTTAGATGGATATATTGATGAGAGGAAGAATGAAAAAAAGAGAGTAAAATGTACTGACTTGTTGGAGGGGACCCTCAGTGGACAGGGGCAACTGGAACATGACACCGCCTGCCCGTCAAGACTGTTGTTGCCGAGGAAACCGCCCTGACACTTCTCACAGTGGTCGCCGGCTGTGTTGTGCTGGCAGTTCTGATGGACAGAGAGAAAAAACACACAATGACTCACCGTAAAGAAAAATCTAGAGGTAAAACAGACTAGAGACAGGATTGATTATTGATCCTCACCACACAGATTCCTGATCCGTCCTGACACTGGTCAGAGTGTCCGTTACAGCTACAGGGGACACACTTCCCCAGAAACAGGCCGATGGTGTCTCTGTAGTAACCAGGAGCACATTTCTACAGAGAGGACAGGAGGGAAACATCAAATCTTCTGTATGTAGAGCTACAGCTATTATCTCCATTACTGATTTTAATCATCTGATTGATGATTAATCTGCTGATTAACATAGAGAAAAAGCCATATTATAATTTCCAAACGATGACACCTTCGAGTTGTCCTAAACAAAGCACAGGGCCCTCACCTGACACGAGTCTCCCAGGTAGTTGGCGGGACACATGCAGATCTCCACATTGTTGGCATGGCGACCGGTGTGCAGGCTCTCGGCGCCCTCCAGCACAGCGCCGCGCAGCGACACGGAGTGGGCCGACTGGGAGTGGAGGGCCCGGATCTGCAGGGACTCCAGACCGACCAGAACCATCATCAGTTCCTCCCGAGACACAGAGTTCCCCGTCTGAGCGTGACGGAAACTACCCTGTGGGGAGAGGAAGGAGGGAGGAGGACGAGGAGGAATAAAGGATCATCATCAGTTGGACTTAGGTTTAGACTTTGGGCTTTTCTATATCCCACAATGACAATTGTTGCCTAGCAATGGACAAATACAAAACAATGAAGACAAAATAATTAATAAATAAAGAAATGAGCAAACAAGTTACTTAAAAGTAGCCATTATTATTTTACTTTTAACAAGATTAGTTAACACTTTAAGTTTCTTTGTGTTGAATAATTTCCTTAAATTTAAAAGCCTATGAAGCCTTTAATACTGTTACTATTATACTATATACTGGACGGCCTGTTGTAACAAAATTGTGTTGTTATAATGGACCGTCACTGAAAAAGTCATTGTTATATTCCTTTATAACGGACACTGTTATGGTGTAAATGCCTCCATTTCAGAAATGTGAGTCTATTTATTTATTTTAAGTATTTATTTTATCCTATTTTTTAGGGTATCAAGCACTGTACTATTCTGTAAAATAACATTAAAAAAATTAACAAAAAGTAAAAAAAAAACTAACAAAAACAGCTTTTTCCTATTGTAGCACCTTAGGGGTCTCTACAAATGAAATATGTATTATGTAATATTGTATATCAGCAACTCTAGATGGCAGTGGAAGGGTGAGGTTAAAAGTAAGATTATATAAGGCTTCTTGTTTCCATTTCTTAATGTCTTGGAAGAAAAGAAAATTTCCCTCCGGTGATCAAAACCAAAAATCATGACGACAACAATTTGGAAAAAAAGGGCAAATCTGACTTGTTGATACTAGTCTGTGAGTTAAGCTGTTCACAGTCAGCGTCTCACATCCATCTCCTAGTCTCAACCACCCAGGACGTATGTATGCATGTAAAGGTGACTTTACCTCCACCATGTGAACTATGCCCAGGTGAGGCTCCTCAGGTGAGGAGTACTCTCTCTCCATGAACACCAGGGTCATCTGGTTCCCCTGCAGGAGGAGAAAACCGTGGAGAGACTTTTAGAAATGTGTGTGCAGTGGATGTATAACACAGTGTGGGTTTGCTATTTTTCATATTGTATCATATGAGACAGGGTTTTATGAATAGAGCTTTTATGCATGTGTGTTCATGTGTGCACCTTGAGAATGATGTCAGGCCTGGAGGCTTCTGCAGGCAGAGACAACACATCGCCTCTCATGGTCTGAGTGTGGAGACGATACCTCAGGTAACCTCCATAGGACGAGACCTGGACGACAGACCGAAGTTTTAAGTGATGAAAAAAACAGGCAGACAAGAGAAAGAGATTGAAATAAATAAAAGCATTACGAATGAGAGTAAAGACAGGTAAACCAGACAGAGAGACAGGCTTTAATCTCACACTACAGCATCTTAATCCAGACAACAATCGATTATATTCAGACAGTACAGTGTAGCGGAAACAAGTTCCAAGGCGAGTGTTTGATTCGTGACGGATAAAATGCCTGTATTCCTGCGGTAACCATGCAGGTTTTGGCAAAGCTGACATTTGAAGCTGGTTCATGGAGCGGAACAGGACTCAGCCGGGGATTTAAATCGAAGCATCGGCCCTCAGACAGATGCTGGTGGAATCACACATGAAAGTTGTGGATTCAGAAGCTCAGACTAAACACTGATCTGTATCCACACACCCCGTCTGAGCCTCGGGATCAGCGATGTGGGCGATGTTTGTCTGCTGTAATCTAGGGGTGTGTGTGTGTGTGTGTGTGTGTGTGTAGTCATGACTTTGTTGTAATTTGTGTCCCTACAATTTGTGTTATCTTTATCTTTGATTGAAAACTTTCCTATTTTACTTTACCTACTCTACTCAGTAATGGTTAAAAACCTATAGTCTTAGCTTTTAAATCGCTTTCCTTAGAATTATTTTTCGTATTGTTTTAATTTAATTTAATTGTGCATCTAAATGTGGGAGTATTGGGAGTGGGAGTATCTCTCTTGGCAACATGCTCAGATATTCACTCACATTCATGCTCTTCTTTCCTAAGTCTCTGATTAACATTTGCTTTTCAGAAACAGCTTTTCTTACCAAGTTAGTAAAGAAGATGGACACCACTCTCATGGTAAATGTAAAGTAGGAACCAGCTGGTTAGCTTAGCTTAGCATAAAGACGATAGACAGGGAAAACGACTAGCCTGGCTTTGTCAGGAGGAAAAAGTCCACCTACCTGCACCTCTAAAGTTCATTAATTTACAAGCTTGTAAGTTTCACAGGAGGTTATTTGCTGGACCAGGCCCCTGTTTCTAGTCTTTATGCCAAGCTAAGCTAACTGGCTAATTAAATGTATAGAGATGAGAGGTATCAATCTTTTCATCTAACAAATAAACATAATTCCCAACCTGGTCAGATTAGACTTTCTTTAAAAAAACACTAACTCCTACGCAGTGACACGATGATGCATTCAAGTGTAATCAAATCCAAGCTTTGACCAAACTGAACCAGAAGTATCAGATGTCAGTCTCTCTCTCTCTCTCTTTAATAGACATGTGACATTTTCATGCTTTGTTTTGGGAACTCAGACTCAGACTCAGTTTGCTTATGATTTGGTTAGAAAACTGATTGTTTCATAAATCTATCAGTATTCCTGACTAGAGGTCTTACCTTGTCTCCCAGGTAAGTCCTTGGTGCGTGCCAGTGGAGATCCTGGTAGACATCAGGTACATCACTGAGGTCAGCCTCCACAAGGTCCTGACCTGGATACACCGTCACTGGTACTTCCTGTCTGTCTGCTCCGAGCAGCACCCAGCCCTCCATGTCCATGACCTACAGCAGAAAAGAATGAATTAAAATCCAGCAGGAAATCAAAAAAGAAAAATTAAAATACACTAATTAGGTTCTGTAATATATAAAGGGATAATTTTAACATGATTGAAAAATCTAAATTTTATCCACTGAATGAGTGTTGATGATAACAATAAGCACCTATTTAAGAGATGTGAACACCAACGCAAGCGCATAAAATCTCAGAATAATAACAGTTAGAGCAGAAACAATTTGTCTTATTAGTTGATTGACAGAAAATAAATATAACTCAACATAAATCATCATAATAATTAAAAGGTTGGACATTTGAAGACGTCACCTCACACGCTGAGAAACTGAAACTTCTGATATTTTATGGATAAAACAACTTATCGATTAATCGAGAAAAAATTGGCTGATAATGAAAATAATGGTTAACTGCAGCCGAAGTAACAGCAAGGTTTTAGCATCAAGAGCAGCAACACCGATCTCTGACTCTTCTCATGGTTTAAGTACAAGGCTGAGACAAGCTTCAAATTATATATAAGACATAATGAATATCTCTTGACAGTACAGATGTCCTTTCAGGATTTGAGATCAAGCTTCTTTCTCTAATCACTGCATGATAATGGCTCCAGATGTGGATCAACACCAGTTCATTGCACTTCAGCACAGAACTGATTTGTGGAGTGAGTTGAAGTATCTCTTGTACCTCAGTGCGTCTTTTTTCCGAGCTGCGACAGCGGTCTGTGGCTCCGAAGCAGAAGCAGCTGGTGCAGCCCTTCGGGTTGGTTGGGTCCAGGTGGAATGTACCAACTCTGCATTGATCACAGCGAGATCCCTGGACGTTCTCCTACAGGTGGAGGACACGCAGCAGGTGAGGACACACTGTGGGTTCAGAGGGACACGTGTGTGTGTGTGTGTGTGTGTGTGTGTGCGTGTGTGTGTGTGTGTGTTGTCCCACCTTGCAGAGACACTGTCCCGTGAAGGAGTCACACACTTCCTCCTCGGTTCCCGCCTCGTTGCAGTCACATGGCCTGCAGTTGGGGTAACCATAGAAACCAGGAGCGCAGCGGTCACACTGACGGCCGACGACGTTGTTCTTACATCTGGAAAAAATAACGACCAATTGTTAAAGTTCAAGATTCAAACTGTTCACGTCTATTAATCAACTCCGTCTGTGGATCGATTTCTCTGTCCATAAAGACCAACCAGCGACCTCTGACCTTTATGCACTAAAATGTACTGCAGTTTTGCATATGATGAAAAGTTTATTGCATTGTGTGTGTGTGTGTGTGTGTGTGTGTGTGTGTGTGTGTGTGTGTGTGTGGGGGGGTTAATGCCAGGTGCTGGGACCTTAAGTGATGAAAGCCTTTAGGCAGAAAAATAATTTCAGGTTGACATCCTTGTCCTGTCAAGGCAGAGCTGACACATTCCTGTGTGTGTGTGTGTGTGTGTGTGTGTGTGTGTGTGTGTGTGTGTTACATATTAAACACAATAGACGGAGGGTTACAGAGTTGCAATAGTTACAACTCTAACCGCATTTAAAAACCTCTCACTCCCACAACCTCCCACTCACATTTATATTACATATTCAACTAGAGCCAGCATTCGATTAGCCTTGGTTAACAGAAAGCAGGGAACCACTGATGGAGACGGATTTAACAGATAAAACATGTCAACCTGTAAAACAGACAGATTTTTCATCTCTGGACAGAGCCAGGCCAGCTGTTTCCCAGCTATTTCCCAGTGTTCCCAGTCTTTATGCCAAGTGAATCTGCTGGTTCTAGCTCCATATTTACGTGTGTTACTGATCTTCTCCCCTTACTCCAAGAAAAAACACAAAGCAGCATTTTTACCAAAATGGTGACTATTCCTTTAAATGTGAGTGTTTCATCTTTTCCCTATTCACCCTTAGATGACATATATATATATATATATATATATTTTTTTTAGGCATTTTATGTCTTTATTCAATAGCAGCAGTGGAGACAGACAGGACATGCAGGTAGAGAGAGTAGGGAAATAACATGCAGCAAATGGTCCCGCTCAAACCAGGGACTCGCCTAAGCATTTGACCATGAGATCACCTCGAACCTGTTCCTCCTTGTCACAACCACCTCTTTGTGTGATAAGTGAAAAATATGAGCTGCCTTTGCAACTCCAGTAATAGTGGCTGCCCCCAGAGAGCCTAAGTCTGTTGAATGTGTACGTTCAGTGGTAACTCTGCATCAAATGGGGCTGGTTAGGACGAGGACAGACAGCTACTGTGTTGTTGGCAGTCTTCAGGGGAACCAGCGCTGACTGACAGAGTTTTAAAACCTGGAGGTTCCACAAAACTCAGACAAGAGTTGACAAGTACAGCTGGCCAAACACACAGACAACCAACCCCGCGTTAGGATCAGAGCCAAGATCGTGTCAGGAACCGGTGAGAAATAACTGCCTTTTTAGGTGTTTCCAAACAGAGGCCTGAAATTTGAGAGTTGAGCTTACTGAACCAGAAACGTTATCTATCACACAGTGGTGGCAGAGTGAGGAGCAGAAGATGATTTATGGCTTCTGAACAACATAAAAGCACTTAAACTGAGATGAAACTGAATTTATTCCTCTCTCCGTTTCATTTTTTTTTGGTGAGAACGAGGGGGATTACTGATCACTGCCTGCAAGCTCCTCGAGCCCGAAACAATGTCCCTGAGGCACAGCAGTAAAAATCAATCATCATTTCCTCTGTCTCATCACGTCCCACCTGCACTGTCCGCTGAGCGTGTCGCAGCTCACATCAGGGGAGGTGATGCCGGGCCGGGAGCAGTTGCAGACCTCACACCCCACCACCGGGTGGCAGCCGAACGTCTGGGGCTCACACTGGGTGCACTCAGGGCGCAGAGTCCTCGGAGGGCAGATACAGTCCCCGGTCACAGGTTCACACAACCTTGTACCGCAGTTACAGGCTGCAGGGGAGACGAGAGGAGACAGAGCTAGTGACAGGAAAGACAGAATCCTTCAAAATAAAAGTCCTCCATTTCAAAAACAGAACGGAGGGAGAAAAAAGAGACAAATCCACTTCAGTCTTTTTTCTTGTCCCTGATGGACTTAGTGTAAATTCTTTCCTTTTCTGGGAATCTAATTTGGGACATTATAAAATTCTAACCACAGTGTGTCTATAATTTGCCACCAAGTTAAGATTAATTGTTAATTGTATGTTTTATTTGTGAGGAAAAGAAAAAAGATACATGAATTCATACCCAGTGTGACTAAAGCTAATTATTTGTCATTCAGCCAATCAGAAACCTACGTCTGCAGTTGGGGAATCCCCAGTAGCCCGTGGCGCACATGGAGCAGTCTCGGCCGATCACGTTCGGTCTGCAGCGGCACTGTCCGCCAAACGCCTCACAGGTGTCGCTCTCGGCTCCGACCTCGTGACAAGCGCACGGCATCGCCCCGTTGTTGAAGAAGGCCGACAGAGACACGGCCGAGCTGAGGCAGAACTTAGAGGCCGTGGCGGGACTGAGAGAGGAGAGAGGAAGAGTCATGTTACCTCAAATGAAGGATATGTTATACATAAAAGGGGCCATAGTGGCTCATTAAAGTGAAATCTATCTGTAGCACATGTTGAACTTCTCCTTCTGAGATACTGACTTGATGTAGAAGCTGTTTTGGCCACAGTTGCTGATGAAGTCGTAAGATTTGTCTAGAGGCTCCTCGTTCAGGTAGCTGGAGCTGTAGCTTATCTGAGGCACGACCAGCACATAATCCTGGAGACAGACAGCAGGTTAGACAACGTTCTTCATTTGTGTACCAGCAAACACATGCTGCTGCAAGGTCTTATGGGAGAGACGGCACAATCCGAGCTTTCAGGAAATAACTTGAGTACTTTGGCTTCCTACTGTATTCATTTAATGTAAAATGACAATGTAGAATCTGGCTGTCCCTTCAAATGTCATTAGCTGAAGGGTTAGGGCATGTTTTAAATGCCAATGCAGTGTGAAGTTTATCCCACAGAACTTGAATGTAACAACAGCACCAGAGAAATGGAAGAGTCATCAAAGCTGTGCAGGAGATGTGAAGGTTTTAATGTGGAGGTTGTGAAAATATCTCTCATGTAAGTAATGACAACACAGAGGAAACTTCATAATAAAAGCCAATAAAGAGCACAGTAGTCTTTACAGTAGAGAGAGATTTTAAGGAATGAAAGGTGAGGAATGAGGCGGTAAAACTCACCAGCCACAGTGTCTTGCCTGCAGGGATCTGCACTGTGAGGAAGACCTCGTGGTCCGTCACATCCAGGATGATCTGATTCTCAGAGATCAGGACGTTACGGCAGCCGTAAGCGTGGGGACAGAAGGAGGCGTTGGCGTGGCCTAAAGGACAATGTCAAATTTGATTAATATGTTCTCACCTAACTGTCCCTGTGTTTGTTGCTCTTTATTAATCTCTTTGCACTCAGAACCACACTGATTGCAGATTCTGTATCTCGGATACCCATCGCACGCTCTGACCTTGCCAGATTCGTCCTCCGTTAATGTAGACCTGTACAGGATAGGTGGGGTGGAGAGGCTGGTGATAGTGGAGGATGAAGACGTAACGCCCCAGAGTATGGACACGAGTCGAGAACACCGCTGCATTCTGGGTAAAGTGGATGGTGTAGGAAGAGAAGGGAAAAAAGGCGGAGAAAGAAAAAAATAAAGATAAGAGTGGTGATGGGGATTTTTAGGTGTCAGAAATATCTTATCTTCTTATGACACACATAAGGACACACAAGGTACTGGTCGAATACGAGTCAGAGTCCAGATTTGAGTTGTTCACAGTCCATTTCGTTCTGTTAACTCTGATCCTCCGTCGGCCTTCGTACCTGCAGTGAGTCCAGTCTGACGTGGTTGCTGTTATCTGCTGCGTGTGGAGGTCTGTCTCCTCCGCTCCAGGCCGCCTCGTCTCTCTGGTGGAGATTCAGAGGAGGAGCTGCTGCGGGGGAGGCCAGGATGGGCTCCTGTATGGAGGAGCTCTGCCCGTCCTTCAAGACCAGAGAGTCTGACGGGGTCTGGAAGCGTGAGGCGGCGCAGGAGGAACTGTGGCAAGACGGGGAGAGAGGATGGTTTATGTGGATAGTTGTTGGCAGCTTTTATAGGTATGAACCATTATCTTATGCTACTTTACCTGTCAGGTGAGAACTGTCCATGAGTGCTGATGCAGTGGACTTTAAGCTCCACGTACTCCATGGTGAACTGGTCTTTAGGCACCAGGTACACTTTGTGCTGCAGACAATGAAGAGACACATATGTTGGCTTTTTCATAGAAGTGCACATCAAAAGCTGCAGGGACTGATCAGTCAACTTAATCAGAAGATTAAACAATGATCATGATAACTTTAGTCATTTAGCAAAAATATACTAATTAGAGATTCTAAAATGTAAAGATCGCATTCAAGTCACTGTAAAGTGAAAATTATTTTTCGGTTTTGGCTCATTTGACAGGCAAATTATTGGAAGTGGACGAAGTCAATAGTTAAAATGACAAAATATTCTCTGAGGTGCCTGATCACTAAAAACATCCCATTAATTGATAAAAAAAAAACCCCGGTATACAGACACATTTAACCATTTAAGAACATTGACTGCTCCAGGTTTACAACATCTCGAATGTGAGCTCATCATGTGACCACTGCACTCCGGGTCTGATCATGTGACGTGGGTGTGGTCCTCACCAGGAAGAAGCTGGCACGGTCAGAGATGAGCTGGACCTCGGTGTCGGTGGGTAGAGAGAAGACAGCCACTCTGTTCTGAGCATCGACGGCCACGACTCGACACAGGAAGCTTCACACAAACACAAACATGAACACACACACACACACACACACACATACACACACACAGTGATTAAGAGCCGTTGACACACTTGATGAAGCACAGACAGTAACAGTACACTGTGAACCAGCTGTGTCCACACATTATAGCAAGACCACACTCCAGCTTTTCACTGCAGCCACACGAAACACAGTTAACCCCCTCCCAATCCCATATCATAATAACAATGATGTAAAATGGGGCCTGAAATAGGGAGCACCCGTTTATTGAACTGATACCAAGTTCAATAAAGATAAGTGTGACTCTGGAAAAGGCTCTGAATCGACAGAGGGAACAGATGTGAGATCACCCTTGTACCTGTATTTGCAGTGTAGCAGGGTGACAGTGTGCTGGTGGGTCCGTGATCCCGGCATGTTGACGGCGACAGACAAAGTTTGTGGCAGTTCTTCTTCGGTGGAATATTCCACCACCAGGACGTAATCACCTGCAGACGGCAGACGGGTTTGCAGCTCCACGCTGATCTGCAGCAGAAATGTAAAAATATTTATTCTATTTATAAGCCACAGAATCTGCTCATCAACCGGCTCATTACACATATTACACAAACATTTTCGACATTTCACTCTCTTACGTCGTAGCCACTGCAGACGGCCATGTCAGGGTGGCGCGGGGTGACCTTCTCAGTTGGGCAGGGGCGTGGCAGGTGGTTGTCATGGCGGCAGCTGGCATCATTGCTGGAGATGGAGGGGAAAGAGTCCAGGGAGAGATACCTGTACAGCAGGCAGCTGGAGAGACAGAGAGAGACAGAGCTTAGAGAAGACAGACCCACAGACCAAAATGTTTGTTTCTGTTTATTTTTATTCATTTATTTATGAGGACCACGTGTCTTCACAAAGACAGACAGACCAAATGTCCTCACAAGGATAGCAAGTTTGAGGACATTTTCATGCTCTTCACATTTTTGAGAGGAAAGTTTTTGGGAAAGAGCCAGAACTAGACATTGAATTAAAACTCCATGTAGAACTTTGCTTAAGTTAATATTAAGATGTGAAACTCACATGAGGCTGTCTTCTGCTAACTGATTTAAAGGAATTGTTTGACAGTTTGGGGAATAAGCTATAATAATATATGAGATATAGATGTGCTGGTAGGCAGCTTTATTATCTTATCTTTGCACAGAGCCAGGCAAGTTGTTTCCCCTTGTTTCCAGTCTTTATGCTGAGCTAAGCTAACAAGCTGCTGACTGTAGCTTCATATTTACTGACATGAGACATGAGAGTGGTGTCTAACTGGCAAGAAAGTAGACACCAGTAACTTTAGGTTATATTAAACTATTCCTTAAATTAAAACCTGTTTTCACATTGAAAAACCGCATGACAGAGCACTAGCAGGGCATATAAACAGATGTGGAGCTGTGCTTGATGAAGAATGCTCTGGTTGGTTGATTTTTACTGTAAGATGTTTGTGTATATTTACTTCTGGCTGGCGTCAGGTGCAGAGCTGTAGGTGCAGGGTTCTGTGACCTTGATCTGCAGGATGGGAGCTTCATAGTAGGCACTGGGCAGAAGGACTAAGTAATCCTGAGGGTAAAACAGAGCATTGATACAGTGTTATTGTGTAAATGAACCATAAACACAGAGTGTAAAAAAACTTAAACATAAACTCGTATATTTGTGGGAGTTTTGGTGATAAAAACATCCATCTTGGTCTTTATCCTGGGTTTAAGTGTTTGTATGCTTGTATAAAAACATGTGTTGTGTGTGTGTGTGTGTGTGTGTGTGTGTGTGTGTGTGTCTCTCACCAGCAGGATTCCCTCAGCCTCTATAACAACAGTCCAGGTTCCCGGGTTCAGGACAAACGGCTCCATAAAGTTATTCTGGGGAACGTTGACGAAGGTCGGCTCCACACTGGGAGCGAAGACGATCTGTTTGATCTGTTCTGAGCCTGGAAAACATTTACAAAATGCACAGTGTTAGATATTACAACTGAAATACAATCAAAAGAGAGAATGAGTGAAAATGCATTTGAGAGAAGAAAATGTGAAAATTAGGCAACAAAACTTAAATTAACAGCACTAAATTTAACAATAAAATGTGATAAATATGCAAAAATACCACTGTAGTGTAACCAGGAGATTAACTTACAACAAAACACACACAAAATACACACACACATTTCTTGTACTGATATCTTGTTCTAGCTCACACTCAGAAACATTCATACTGATGCTCTTTTGTGATTGGTGGAGACCTACCTCTGCGGTTCACCTGATAGGCTGTTATTTTACCATTGGAGGTGGCGCCCTCAGAGTTTACATATCTGAGGATGAAACGAGTCAGATAGACGTCTGCCTCGCTCACATAAACCTGAAGCTTCACTGCGGTCTACAGGGTCGGGGTCCGAAAGGGACGAGTGGGGGTGGGAAAGGGGAGGAGAGGAGGAAGTGTGGAGGATAAAAGATGTGAATCCTTAGTAAAATCCCTGAACGTTTGCACTGATCTGTGGCCCCTGAAGGTGAGAGAGGGATAGGGCTTCCTGAGCGAGAGCAGAGGCCGCCACCAACAACCACATACGTCCCTCCATCATCTGTCTCGTCTGACAGATAAGTCGTGAAGAACAGAAATACAAAGAGGAGGAAGAAGATTTGCACCCAGGTGAAACTGTGCTCCAGATACTGTCAGTCAGAAACTTTAGGAACTAATTACAAGTTCAAGAGAGAAAGAATTTCTATACCTTATGCAAAATCTTACTCTCCACACGACGGCTAATGCTGTGTCAAAGGTAATTAGCAGAGAAGCTAGCATGCGTACAAAAAACTATCTGTTTGCATCTCAAATCTATGTCTTTAACCTTCTACCCCACATGTTTTTTTCATGTCCTAACTTGCTAAATCAAAATTGTTCATATAGCAAGATGCCATCATCATCACATGACGCAGACAGAGCTGTGTCTGAACCATTTTAGTTCAGTTACTTTTTGGTTGTTTCTTTGTTGGTGCTCATTCCTTCTGTGATTTTTGCTAATTTCTCTAATTTCTAGAAAACTGCATTATCTCTGTTGATTAATACTTCTGTTTAAGCTGCTGTACTGATAATGCGTTTTACTTTCATGGAGCTATAAGATAATAATCGTGGCACAGGGTTGAGACTTTGTTGTGTATCTGGAACACAGCCTGAGTCTGGAGCCAAGCATGAACAGAGGAAAGAGGTGAGGATGTGCAGTTTTAAAACCAGCATTTTCTGCACTGCACAGGAAGAGATGGAGGGAATGAGAAAAGAGGTGAAAAACACAATATTCCTCTTCCATCATCTCCTTTTTCTAATCCTGGAGTAGTTGATAAAAGGTCAGAAAGAGGGGGGGGGGAGCAGAGTCATTTAGTCCCAGTGCAGCACTTACAGTTACCACAGTAGTAGTTCCAGCCGTCCTCTATGACCGACACCCTGCCCCGAACATCCGAACCCCCCCAGTTGGCGTAACGCAGCACCACATGGAAAAGGTCCGGAGAGCTGACTGACACCGACACCAACACCTTGGACTGTCAAGGGACCCGCGAGCAAGGCAGCAGAGCAAAGGAAAGAGAGAGAGGGAGGGAGGGAGAAAAGTGGGAGGGACGGAGGGAGGAGAAGTGATTGAAGAAAAGAAGGAGGTGAAAAATAATAGAAAGCAGTAAGATGGGAAAAGAGGCAGGAATGAACAGAGAGGAGACGGGAATGGAGAGACAAGGGTGTAAGAAAACACCAACACAGGCAGAGGAACCAAGCCAAGAGAAAGACCTTAATACCATCACCTGCACCACCAAAAGCAAACCATCAGTCAGTAACAACACGTTTACCCTCAAATACAACCCAACATGTTTCTCTTTGGATTTCCACTTTTCAGCACAAACATCCATGAAAGCTGAGGAATAAATAACCTCCAAAAATATCTGTCCTGAAGATCCACTTGACGCTTTTACAGCTTTTGCAGCAAAATCAAATACAGGACAAGCTTGTAAAATGTTAACCTCCTGTGTATTTCAGAGATTTATGTGCTGAGAAGTGATTCTACCAAAGAGAAATATCCCTGTAAATGTCCACACAACACTCAGCCATGGAGCAAGCTGTCTAATTCATGCAGGAAGAGAATAAATGATGGGCCACAGTCAAAAAAAATTTCTATGTACACAAAATGAATACACAACATAACTGCACCATTGAGCATGTTAAAAAATATACATCAGCTTTTTTACAAGTTATTTTAAAAAAAAAAACAGGTTACATGTAACAATACATCTGAGAGATGACTATAAAAATATACTTTATTGAAGTTTATAAATGTGTCATCAACATTAATATCAAACATTAGTAATTTGTTGTTCATCTTAAATCCATTTCCCTTTGAGCTACAAATGGAATCTGAATTATAACCGTGTAGTTGAAAGGTGAGAGGTCAGACAGTTGTGTTCCTACCTGGATTGGGGACATCTGAGCGTAACCTCTCCAGCTGAAGTCTTTGAACTCCAGGGGGTTGTAGCCGAATCGCACCGGTCTGCCGTCCAGCATGGTCCCTTCCTCGATCTCAAACTTCAGGTGATGGAGGTCTGGGAAGTAATGATCTGGACGAGGTCTGAGGACACAGGAAGATCCGTTCAGAAAGGTTAACATAAGGCTAAAGTAGAAACATCACAGTCTGGATGACAGTTTAAAAAAAGCAGGTGTGAGACATGTACTTTTCCCCTCATTTGAAAACGTCTTTATTGGTGTGCTGATAATGTTCAAGACATATTTACATTTTTGTCCAAATAAAGCTGGCAATAGGAAACAAGATATTTCCCATCCAGAAGCAAGCTACTGCATTTTGTTTCTTGCGATATCTATGTCCAGTTTGATGTCTTCTTACATTCCTACTATATTGTTCTTTCTGTGTCATTGATTATGTATTAACAAAAGAGTAAGAGCAAAGAACTTGTAAAAAACCTTCTTTTCTACATGTTTATCATTTGGTTAATCCACAACATTCAGGGATGGAGGGAGACGCACATAGCAGCATTGTTTTTGTGATATAAGGAAACTGGAACTATGGGAAATGTAGTCTTTAATTTTGAAACTCACAACCATTGGTGTGAAAAATTAAAGCTACTAATCATCTTTATCTTTAACAGTTAATTTAACAATTATTTACTGATGTTTACAAGTACAACAGACACAACTGAACAGGTGTGTTAAGCTGCTGTGGCACTCACAGGTTACACTTAGCGCCCTCCACGTTGGGTCTGCAGCGACAACGGCCGTTCCTCTCCCCACAAGACTGACCTGCTGAGCCGCCGATGTCACACTGGCAACCTAAACACACAGCACACACGCGTAAGCATGTAAGCATGAGCTCCACGTTAACAAATACAAGAGAGCAGCATCACAGCTGATGAACACTTACCCTGGCAGCCAAAGTAGCTGTGCTCCTGCAGGTTGTAGTACCCATCTTTACAGGTGGAGCAGGTTCCACTGCAGGCGTTTGGCTTACAGTGACACTGACCAGTTTCCTGTCAGGCACAAGAAAGAAATGATTATTATCAGCGTGATAATAGGAAACATGGAGAGTGATCTTACAGCGCTTTTATATGAATTTTTAAAGTGAAATTATAGACAAGAAGTACAGGACATTTCAGAGGAAGCTCACCTGTGCACACTCTGCTACACCACTCAGAGTCCCTGCAACGTGACACTCACAGTCTGCAGGAGGAAGGAGACACACAGATATTAGTTCATTTATGAGCTGCATTAACTGCATTCAGTCTAATGAGACATTGTGCAGTGTGTGTGTGCGTGCGTGTGTGTGTGTGTGTGTGTGTGTGTGTGTGTATTGGAAGTATATCTTACTGGAGCATCCCTCAGGATTGTCAGGAGATAGGTTCCAGTACAGAGGTTTACATCTGTCGCAGGCTGGACCCTCCACATGACGACGACACTCACACTGGCCCTGAGTGAGTAAATACACAAGTAAACCACTGAGTCCATTTCCATTGCAAATATTATGGAAAATTTTACACCATGAAGTAATTACAGGTGACACTTTGTTTACCAGATAAGTAACAATGTTTTTATTTAACAATAGTGCACATGAAAATAAAATTAAATCAGATTTGCCCTGATCTGGGTCATTAGTTGTCACTGCTTTCATCTCAGCTCTTTTATTTGAAATCTGTGTGTTTCTCCTGTTAAATCAAGTTATTGAATTTAATTTGTGAAAATAATCAATAGACAAACAAAAAAACAAAGAGAAACACTTACCACTGGCAGCTGCACTGCATAGTGAACAGAGCCGGCAGGGTGACAAGTTCCAGCTTCAAATGTCAGAGAAAAACAAAAACCATCACTCAGTTTGTTGTAAGGCTGACGTGTGAGTTTGGGCATCTACAGTTGTTACTTTTTCAGGGTTGAAGTGTTAAACACATATAACTGATATATTTAATATATATTCAGTACCTAACAAAACTGCGTAATATTGCATATCACTAAATGTTGAATAATTGAAACAACAGTTCAAGTGTCTGTCTGCACATGTTCATTTTAACCTGTATGTCTGTGTGTGTGTGTGTGTGTGTGTGTGTGTGTGTGTGTGTGTGTGTGCGTGTGCGTGTACCTTGGCAGTTTGGGAAGCCATAGGAGCCGTGTGCACAGCTGTCACACCTCAGTCCCACCACGTTGGGCAGACACACACACTGTCCTGTCACCTGGTCACAGCTGGAGTAGCGAGAGCCGTCTGCAGAACACTGACAGGCTGCGACACACACATCGTCAACTCCAGTTATTCTCCTGTTTACTCACTGATTGATGTTTAATGTGTTGATATTTTTACTGATATATTCTGGCTACTTTCTGAAGCCTCTGTGGTGAATTCACCTCCAAATTATATCACAATATACAATATTATGTAATAATTACATTCTTATATATTGTATCTTTTTTTGTTTCAGTTGTTTGTTTTTTTTTAATCATAAATAATTATATTATTTCATTTTTATTCATGTTTCAAGTTTTTTCAGTTTTTTATAATATAATTACATTATTGTATTTTAGAACTTTTTTTTCCCGATATTATGAAAAATATCGCATATGGCAGGAAATATCGTGATTGGCCCAAGCCTACTAAGTAAAGTACTTAAAGTACAGTAAATATACTTAGTTACATTCCATCAGTTCTGTCAATAAGCATCACGTATCAGCACCAAAAGCAGCTTTATAAATGATACAAAGTTAAGGTTTCCATTATTTCTTTTTTCTACAGGTATTTGAGGCACGATTAGTTCAGCGACTTACGTGTGCAGCTAGGGTAACCATAGTAACCAGGAGCGCACTGGTCACACGATGCTCCGCTGTAATTGGGCCGGCAGTGGCAGTGACCTGAAGCAGTGCAGCTGGCGTCGAGTGAGGTGCGAGGATCACAGGAGCAGACTGAGAACAACAACAACAGGTCAAAGACGGTGTCATCAGGTCGATGTCTGGGTTTTAGGAATGTTTCAGGAGCATATTCATTACAATAGCATGATATTTGAATTGCAAAATAGCTAATAAGTGCTAGACATCCTCGTGATGAGCTGGATGGCTTCCTGTTGGAATTAATTTACCAATTTCATTGTTTTGGACGTAATGGATGAAATTGTAATAATACAAAGAGTCCTTTCAGGGGAGTATGTGTCAGTATTTATTCACAGTTTTGCAGCTGTTCCTTTTATAATGACTATGTACTGGGAAAAATTCATTTTGAGCCAGTGATACCAAATGTGGCGCCTACACCAGCATCACCTCACGGCTGAGAGCTTTTCTTGGGGGCCTGGTGTTCGACCTTTCTGAAAATATCAACCGCTCCATCATTGTTTTTACAATTCATTTTGAAGCTGTGATTTTACATTAGTCTGCATTTAATTGCACTTCTAGCTGTTTGGTATCAACTACATACAGTATATTACAACAGTATTGACTCACTGTGTTCGGGAAATATTTTGCTGAATTCTCTCACCACACCCATATTTCAGAGCAGTATAATCTCCTGTCCTTACAATATGTGTCACAGCTTTAACATGTCATTCATTCGGACAAGGCTTTAAGAATCATAAAATTTAACAAGGCAATATAACACTTCATAAGAAGGTGTGTAAAGTTAAGTGTTACCAGGTGTGTCTCTCCATGTGTGCAGTCCAACGGGATATTAAAGTTTCTCTCTTCATTACAGTAAGCGGGGGTTCAGCAGTAACAGATGCATGAAATATGATTTTCTCTGCAGGTGTGTGTGTGTGTGTGTGTTTGTGTGTGTACCTTGACAGTTGGGGTAGGAGTGGAATCCAGATCTGCACTGTTCACATCGAGGCCCCTGAAACTCCGGTTTGCACAGACAGCGACCAGACGCATCGCAGACCTCAGGGAGAGAGCCAACTGGACTGCAACCACACACTGGAGAGAGGGAGGGGGACACACACTCATCAAATATTGGATCCTACAGATATCTGCTCATTTCTATGCAAACATGACATTTCAATGTTTTAACGTTCAGTTTTTGTTCAAACTTTCAGATATGAGCTGATTCAAATTTATGATCATCAGTTGATGGACGTATCAGTTGTTAAAATTTCAAGTAATAAATACTGACTGTTGAAATATAGTATATACTGGATACACGATCACCGGAGGAATATATTTTTATATGTGTATACAGCGAGGAAGATGAGCTGCAGGTGACTCACGTTGGCAGAGTGGGTAGTTGAAGTAGCCAGGTGCACACTGGTCGCACTGGTAACCCTGGAAACCGCTCCGACACACACTGTGACCGGTCACCAAGTCACATGACCCGTCCAGACAGCCGGGACCTGAGCACTGACAGGCTGGATGGACACACACACACACACACACACACAGACACAGACACAGACACAGAGACAGACACACACACACACACACACACACACACACACACACACACACACACACACACACACGTCTTTACTAGCCCCACTGACTGAAGGTGTAAAAGTGAAACTATTTACACTAACACATCTTGGTGGAATGCTGTTTACTCAGGAGTGTGTGTGTGTGTGTGTGTGCGTGTGCGTGTGTGTGTGTGTGTGTGTGTGTGGTACCTCCTGGGTGGCAAACTAACAGGATAAATAAACAAACTGATAAATAAAGTGCCTGGAATTTCTGGCTCCATTTGTGTATTTGTATTTTTGTCTGAGAGTGTGAGTGTGTGTGTGTGTGTGTGTGTGTGTGTGTGTGTGTGTGTGTGTGCGTGTGTGTGTGTGTGAGAGTGTGTGTCTGTGTCAAACAAATGGTCCACAATCCTTAACACTCAACACTAAAATAGCTGTAAATTCTGCAGCAGCTGAGTCGAACAAACTATTATAATGTTTTGATGGTTGCAATTGGCAACGAGACAATAAAGTGAGTCAGATTTCATCAGGAGAGAAGTACGTTATATAAAGACGTTTAAAAAATATTGTTGTAATATAAAAAATTTAGTTATAGACTAAAGTATTAATTGGTTAATTGAGATAATAATTTATCAATAATGAAAATAATCATTAGTTGCAGCCCTCATATATTTTTCTATCCATCTCTCACCCTGACAGTTGAGTCCATAGAAACCTGGAGCACAGGTGTCACAGTGGTCTCCAGTGAAACCTGGTTTACAGACGCAGGTTCGAGTCCGGGGGTCTGGCCTGCACGAGTTATCCACAGTCCCAGCTGCACTGCACTCACAGTCTGCAGAGAGAAGTCACGTAGTCAGTCATGTTTCTTTCCTCTAAAGTCAATTCATGTTTGATATGAAAAACATGTCTGTTTGAGGTCGGACTGAACAGTGTCCTGGTCCATCTTATCAAATTCCACTCAAACTGCAAAACTCCCGTCTGACGTCAACCCAAAACATCAGCAGCTCAACAGGTGAGAGGAAGCATGGGAAAATGCAGATATGAGCGACATTGGAGGAAACACTGTGGTCAACTCTTTTGTTTTGTTCTTTTTAGCTTTTTAAAATGTTGAGTATTTATATATTTATTTAGCTGTACTTCATTTTCATGTTTTGTTTTACTTTTTTAATGTATTATTGGTTTCACAACAGTTCAAGTCTTTCTAACTAATTTACTTATAGATAGCATTTATTGTAAACACACTGCAGTAATTTAGGTAAGGGATGAGAGAACAACACACACAGGTATGAAAGAAATAACATCTTCAGCCTCACAGCTCAGAACAGAGAGACTAAAGTAAAGATCTTACTGATGATTTCTCCTGCCGGCTTCGCCTCGCCATTGTTGTTGTTGGTGGGATAGGTGGGGATGGCTGGTGGAGAGAGAGAGAGTCAGATTAGAAGACAGGAAATAAGTCAGACTTTTTATTGCTTGCACCCTGTTTAAGCTCAGTCTCCTCAGGTACTGAAATCAAAGCCCAGTCGGTTCCTCTGAGGTGCTTCTGCCGCTGTAACTCACGGTAACAGTCGGGGAAGTTGATGAACCCGTTGGAGCAGGAGTCACAGTTCTCCCCGGTGTAATTTGGTTTGCAGAAACAGCGACCGGTCAGATCCTCACACGTGCCGTCTGTAAACTCTGACTGACAGTCACAGGCTGCAGGGAGGCGGAGGGAAGAGCAAAGACACGAATATAAATAAATAAGTAAAAGATTGATGTTTTATCTCCGTCCCAGAGTGAGATTTCATGTCCATTCGATCGTGTTATCCGAGGGAGGACTGTGACTCACGCGAGCAGGCCAGTGGGGAGTCGATGGTGTGGTCAGGTGACCTGTAGTAGGTGGGGATGCAGCGCTCACAGTTGACTCCGGTGGTGTGATGCTGGAGAAGGAGAAGTTTAAAGTTACCTCATCGTGACCGGAATCAGTAACAAAAGTCAGTAACGTACTCTGATCAGTTTCACACTGCTGATCACTGCTGTTAGTTACCTGACAGTTGAGGCAGACTCCGCCTCCTCGGTGGTGCCCGTGGACGTCGATGCTGCCTCTCCTCTGATCCACCTCAGCGTCGTAGTAACAGTCAAACGAATGACGGTGACAGTTACAGGCTGTCGAACACAAAACACAGTCAGTAGAATTTAAAACATCTGGAGCAAGAACAAAAAAAATCAAATAACATAAACTAATAACAATCAAACTAAATTAGTCTGAGTTGACACTGAGCTAACTCTGATAGACTCTTGTCTTTCAAAAATTGAAGTGGTTCATTGTTAAAACGCAGTATCTTTGTTTCTAAATAGGATTTTAATGACAAATGTTGCATTATTGAATTGCATTGCACTATTATTGAATTGTGATATTATTCACATTTTCACAAAGATTTAAATAATTTCTCTCTGAGAAGTATGTGTTTCTTGTTTCATTAACAAATAAATAAGAGACATCATTAACTAAATAGTATCCAACCTTTTGCAACTTTTTAACAAGCAGATGAATAAAAAAAAAAACACAACACAAATACACAGTTGCACAACAAAACACACACACACACACACACACACACACACACACACACACACACCTCTCTCTCTGAAACAACAGTGTAAACATTCACCTGGGAGGTAAAAACTGCTGCGAGCCAAGAGACAAGAAGCAGGAAAAAGAGAATAAAGAGGAGGAAGATAAAGTAAGAAACGAGACAAGGAAACAAAACATCAGTAAGAAAAGGAGACCGACCAGTTAGTTACACACTCAGTCACTAATAAGCAAAGTAGTAGACGCTGATTCAAACGCTGTAGTATTTTGTACGTGACATCTGAAACACCCTCAGACATGAGGCTCCGTCTGCTCTGTGAAGTCGCTTCAAATCTGCTTCCGGCAGCAGCTGCGAGATTACACACTGTACTGAGGATCACATTCACCACGTTTCCAAACTAATCAAAAAAGACTGAAATGAGAGGAGCTGTAATTAACGCAAACCACACACGCTTCATCATTTCTTTAAGAGACGTATGATGAAAGTCAGTTATCAGACACTGGAGTCTGAAGTAGAGATGAGACTGTTTCAAAGACTGTGATCAAAGCCTGCTGCCTCTGTCAGGGTGGATTCAGTCATTGCTCTTTGTGGTGCAGCGAGAACTAGTTTTAGAAGATGTTCATTCAAAAAGTCGAGAAAAAAAACACATGAGACGATGTTTGTATGTGTATTACTGTATATACTAAAGGTACTAAAGCTCCTACTAATGAAATTACCCATTCACCCATCAGGCCTATCCCAGCATGCACTGCACAAGAGGTAACAGGAACAGGTTGCCAGTTTATTGTTGAGTTAAAAAACATACAAAAAGGTTTTTTTTCTTGTTCTTTAAACTGTAAATGTCACCTTATTTATTTAATTAAATATTTAACTAATGATAGAAAATGTAAAGGGGAGATTGGAATATGAGATGGTACACTGCACTGAATCAATTATATTCCATCTGTAAACTAACTGTTTAGATACACGTGTTTTTTTTTGTTGGGTTTATTTTGCTGTAAGGCATCTGGTTTGTCTCTGCTTCAACATATAATCAACTGTACTTCAGTCTTACTTTTTACAACCATCCATACTGTTGTCATAAACTTTTTTTTTTATGAAAGCAGATGTTCAAATGTTCATTTGGAGGTTTCTGTATGGGAAGGATGAACTAAGGAGAAGAAGCTGAAGCTCACTTGCTGAAAAAGCCTGGATCAGTCTTTCCTCTTCACACAGACTCAGTGAAACCCTGGTGGAGTTTTTCACTCTTATCTGCCCCTCCGCGCCTGAGAGGTGCCGGCTGAATAAACCAGCACTCCTTATCCTGGAGCTCTGACTCCAGTCTGATAGTACTGAGTGTTTTTCTCAGACCTGAGCAACTCTGCAGTTTTTTTTCTTGAAAATAACCAAAAAAAAAAAGTTTTTTAACAGCTTTCCAGTGCAGTGAGTCAGTCAGTGATTAGTAAACTAGACCAGAATAAGTTGCATGTGAGCAGAGACAGAGTCCTGCCCTCAGAGCTACATCACATTATATATTTTCTCATAGACAGTTTCTTCCCTCAATCTCAGTCTAACCGCCTCTCTCTGCCTATAGTTGGCTAGAGAGCTTAGGTTTGGAAGAAGATTTTAGATCTAGGCATTAAAATACAGGTTGCATGTTAAATTCCAGCAGCTCATGCTGCACTTTCAAAAACTGCACCAGTTTAAAAAGAACGCTCTAAATCAAAGCAGCAGAGTCAGACACCTAGAGACCTATATTTCCACTAACGAAACTCAACTGTGTCTCCAGTTTGTAATTCAGGCTTTCTGTCAAAACTCTCGGGGCTGAAACCGAGATATTTGTCAAACTTTGGAAAGCTCCCCCTGAGCTACAGAGGACATTATACAACTGTTCCCACAGGCTGAGCGCTACGTCTTGAGATGTCATGCGTACAATTTTAACAAAATTCATAAATAATGACTTTGTAAAGCTTTACCCTCTTCACATTGACTGAATAAACAATCTAATCTGTGTTACATCTGGGCCAGAAAAAACTTCATACACACACTTTGATTTTTAGTGTGAACAGAGTCTCACTAAGCAGAAGCTGAATATTGAAAACAACCTTGTAACCGAAACTGCATCTCCCTCTCTCCTTTTTCCCCTCTCGCTTTTGTTCATATCACGTTGACCTTTACTGACCCCCTTTGCTATTGTGACACACGTGTTGTTCCTTGTTAAATATAACTGCAGCTTTGATAACAGACGACTCTCACATGTAAATATAACCAGCAATCCGATAACGACAAGTTCACCCGACAGACTCAAACACAGAAGATCAAAGCTCTCATCTGATAACCTGGATGAAATCAAAGTCGACGATACGTCAGTCATCCATGTTCAGGACTTAAGTTTACTGAATTTATACTGTACTGAACATCAATGAATCATTCCTAAAAATCCACTTTGTGTATTTTGGACATAAAATAGTTAAAATCAAACTTGATCTACAAACTGATAGTTACTGCATCTAGAAAGTAAAGGGACATCATAAGTTTTTAATAAATCTCAATTTAACATGACATATTTTTGAATGAGTTAAAAAAAATAAGCATTAATAATCTACTGATCAACATTAGAGCCAAGAGGTGTTGGTAACACGTTTATCCACCACCAGCACTGTCTGAATGTGCTCTGCACCAGCACGAGGAAGATCTGTCAAAGTTAAACAACAGCAGCTCACGAGTCTCTGCAGCTTCATGAATTAAAGCTGAACTAGTTCTGTGGAACCAACACATGAACGAAAGCACATTCCTCTCAACGGACCAGCGATTTGTGTGTGTGTGTGTGTGTGTGTGTGTGTGTGTGTGTGTGTGTGTGTGTGCAGCCTGAGTACTTCTACATATGCTTATGAATGTCATATGTATATCATCATCTTCACAACTCACGTTCACACTCATTGGCGCTGTAGGTCGTGGCTGGTTTCCATGGTATCTGGTTGTATCCGGGGCAACACTGGCCACAAGACACGCCACAGGTGTTGTGCTGACAGTCGCACTGTAACCTGTAAACAACAACAACAAGGACAGCATGAGAAAACGACAAAGGATGCCGTGACACCAAACAGTCAAAGTTTGATTTTGACTTTTACCTCTAAATGTAACTAAATGTAAAAAAAACACACAAAAACACACACACACACACACACACACACACACACACACACACACACACACACACACACACACACACACAAACTGTGCAGACACACAGCAGACAGACAAAAGGCTGTGGTATGTACCTATCTCAGCTGATTGTGTTTTGGGTAAAACATTATTTGAACTTTTCTCAAAAGTTCACATTCTTCCACCTCTGAAAGAAAGAAAGAAAGAAAGAAAGAAGTGGAAATAGACCCCCCCCCAATAATGAAAGAGTTAATCTTTGTCCTCCATCGACAGCAGCTGACTGCTTCACCCGGGCCTTTAATCGGATTAGTCTGTGAACCTGCAGCCTGCAGAGTGAGGCCAAAACACAGCAGGGAGGGAGAGAAACCCTGAGTCCTCTTCACCGCTCAGGCAGAGACAAACACCGACGACTGGAGTCACGAGAAAGAGAAGGAAAAAATATATATCTCCGCACAAATTTGACTCCTGTCCTTTTACAGATAATTTGACTCCAAACCTTAAACAGGTATTTTCTAAGCAAAGGTCACATGACTCAAGTGAACAATGAACCTTTTTTTATTATGTTTTTCACATTTGTGTTAAAGACTCCTGAAAAGGAGAAATCTGAATGAAGCAGCTGTAGGGAGAAAACAACTGGATTTGATCTTTGAAAGACCAAAGGTGATCCCCTAAATATTGATTATGATTCTACTTTTTCCTGTTGTGATTAAGTGAATCAAGAATCAATCAAGGTCCCATATTTTACACTTTGCCTATGTTGTATCTGAAGTGTTGATCCATAAGAATACATATTTGTGGTTTTAAGAGGAGGGGACTCTGAGCCTCTCTTCTGATTGGCCGACTGTTTTCTGATCGAGAGCGAATAAAAATATAGAAGATTTCAGGTAAAGACTCAGAGGAACCAAATCCTAGGGTGGGTCCAGATGGGGGGGGCTTGGAGCATGGCTGAAGGCAGTGACTGCTTTGTTGTGACATCACAAAGTTTCTGAAGTCCCGACGGTTTGTTTTAAGACTCTTTAAGACTCTTTTCTGAATACAGGCTGTGTGCATTTCTCTGTGAACTGAGCGCTTTGATACTTTCACAGTATTATGACAGAAGCTAGAACTGCTTTATATTTAAAAAGACATGAACATCTACCTTTATACTACATGAAGACCTTTAAACCCTCTATTTGTGTCCCACATCTCTTTTTCTGCCTCTTAGAACATCTTCATAGATTCAAATATGGATGTGTTGCAGGTATTGTTGTTTTCCAGAATAAACAATTATTTAAAGAGTAACATCACACCACCTGAAAGTCTTGTTTGTGCTCTTTGTGTACTCCAGGAGCCTGTGACATCACTGTTGGGTGGGGATACAGGTACAACACATACGCTCCTGACCCCCCCGAGTGATGCTGACTGTGGTTTAACCAGAGGAGGCGGCAGCTCTTCAGTCTGGTGTGAAGTTACTTTTTAAAGTTAAGGAATATTTGCATTGAAGAGACAGGATGGATTATATTACTGTGGTTTTGAATTGTGTAGAACTAGAAAGAGTCTGTTTCAATACGCACTGTAGAGCTCTAACAGTTTATCTGCTGACTGGTTAATTAAGTCCATGAAACATCAGAAAATAGTGTTCTTAAGATCAAAGATGATCAAAACCCAAAGATATTCAATTTACTCATATAAAACTGAGAAAAGATGGAAATCTTAATATTTTGTGAGGCTAAAAACAGAATTTTCTTTGACAATTTTACATTAAAATTACTTTGAAGATCATTCAATCATCAAAACATGTCAGTTCCACATAAAATACAGACTTAAAACGGCCTGATCACCGATAAATAACATGGACAAACTGTCAGCAGATGAGTGAGCAGCGCTCTCTTTTAATGAAACACTAAAATCAAACCCGTCCTGTACCTGTGATGCACCACTCTCTGGGCCGACCTTCATTCTTACTTCAGGTTTTCAAATTATATAAAACATGGCAGCTGTTTTGGAAACTGAGGGGAGAGATAAGACACAGGTGCAGGGTCAGGCTTGTTTTGTCTGCAATGACCAGTCTAAGTAGCTCTCGTGTTTTTGGAGTTGGAGTTTTGAGTTTGTGTTCATTCAATTCTGGTCAAAAAGCTTAATAACAGATGGTTTCAAAATAAGTTTCTATTTGAATAGTATTTGAATTGTTTAAATTGTCCGAAGACTTTTGGAGGCTGCTGTACTGTGGGGAGGTGTGTTGCGTGCTGATAACATGTCTGTGTATTGTGTTTCCACAGGCTGATTGTGTTTCCAGCTTTCACCTTCACTATCAGATCCATTCATTCTGTCACTCTCTCTCTCTCATACACACACACACACACACACACACACACACACACACACAGAGTTTATTTCACACGCTCCCTGATGCATCTCTTTCCTTCTTGGCGATCAGCTGCGTTCAAGCATTTTAGGAAATGATTTTCAATGGAGCTTTTCCACCCGAAATTCACTACTTCCTGGTTTCAGTCACCAGCAGCTTCCTGACTGAAGCATATAGAACTTTTTCATTACTTACAGGACTATTCAGCTAAATTCAATTATTCTGTTTACTTAAAATCCATAATTGTTTGACATTATTAAAGCACAATTGTTTTTCCACTTTACAACAGTTGAGTGATGTGGTTTCATTCCTCTTATTTACTCAGAAAACATTGTTTTAAAGAGGCAGATTTTACCTCATGTAAGGTAAAAAAAAAAAGAAAAGCATATTTATTTGTTTATTTTTTAGGTGTCCTCTCATCTGATTGTGTCTTATGGGAAAATATCTAACATCTACACGCCTTTTTACTTTACTTACTCTTACTGTCTCTTTCCTGGATGCAGAGACGATAGTGATTCTTCTATCAGTGTTTGAGTCTGTGTCCTGCAGACACTGTGCAGGGCAGAGTTCGGCCTCAGACGCGCTGTCAGGTGTGTGTTTGAACTAAAGCAGGAATCTGTTCAAATTCAGCTCAACCTCATGTCGTGTGTGTGTGTGTGTGTGTCTGTCTGTCAGGGTTTGGAGCAGACAGATGTGGAGGACTATGTGTTTGTAATATCTCTGAAGGCCCCAAAGTTATGGAGAGAAGACGTGTGCATACTTTCACATCATCTGCTTGCATGCATATTCTCGCACGCAAAAACACACACACATACACCATTGTTTATGGCCATTGTTTCATGTGATTGTATGAATACTTATTTTCTTACATGCTGCTTGTGCTTAAGCTCAAACTGTGCACAGTTCAGATGAAATAAGAAGCACTGTTGCCAAAGCGACAAACTGTTTTATTTGTCTGACATTAATGCCGCCAATCTGCTGACAAATTCTTACACACTGCAGAACGAGCTCGACTGACGGATAAAATATCTCCCAAAACACAATTATGTGTAATTTGACCATGTCTAATACACAGTGAGGTGTTTTAATGATTCTAATTGTTGGGTTCAGATTTCCTACATTACGTGTGTTTTGACCTCTCTCTGTGCGAGTTGAGGAACATGTTTCCACTGCAGAAAGTGTTTATACTGCCATGATAATGTATGGCGGTTTAAAAGAGTCTGTCTGTAGGCTGATGATGAGTAGACCACAGAGTACAGTCAAACTAAGTATGAACTGTACCTCCTGGATGAGGATCATCTCTGGAGTCTGGTTTCTCTACCTTTTTGTGGGATTACAGGGATTTCAGATGATAAATAATCACATTGATATTTATCTCTTGAAAACAAATTGACCACTGATGGAATTAATTCTGTCTGCACTGTGCTGTATATGCTTCTAATGCATGCACACTGAACGTGTTTACACTGTAGATGTCATGTTAACAACACACCAGAGGTTTTATATGATGAGTAGCAGGTTCATATTTACAGTGGGATTGATTTACAGCAGGCGCACACCAGCATTAAAACGTTAGATAGATATATACAATATGATTAATGCAGTCACTGATGATTTTACCTGGCCAAACATATAGATCATATATAGATAAATTAGAGGAGTAACAATGAGGGTTCAAGGTTCAAAGTTTTGATAAAGTTAGAAAACTAAATAAAAAAAATCTTAAAGAAGGGTTATAAACAAATAAGTAACCAGAGTTTTTGCACATTTTCTGCCTAATTAGACGAATGTTGGGAATCATGTTCAGACGTCATGTTGTTGCCATCTGGCTGCTTGGTGACGGTTTGTTCTGTTCGGGACCATTTGGCTTCACTTTTCTGCATCACCTCCAGTTCAGGATCAGAGCTCCGAGAGGTGAGGCTACATCTGGGTTAACCATTAGCACAGCTGGTGTTTGTGTGTGTGTATGTGTGTGTGTGTGTGTATTCAAGTATAATTGAGTCTGATCCTGGATGTGTGGAACTATGAATCCTGGGAGGGTTTAAGACGAAACAGACTTTTCCTATGGGTGTCACTGAGGTGTCGGGACAATAACTAAAGAACAGGAGGAAGGAACTGTGGAGAAAGAGTCGATTGTGGATTCTGAATGTTTGGAAGGTGTGGGTAAACTTTTAGTAACCGAACAGTTGAACCTGACACTAATGATGTTTTTTTGCCCCAGTATTAAACGGTAGGCAAACACAGGAACAGCTGAGCCTCAGCTCAACAGCTCAGAGGAGAGTGAGATCAAAATGTTTAAATTTGACCGATACCTTTAGTTTAATTATATATGGCATTCATGGCATCTTGGCATAAGCAGAACAATACCCTCTATGTTTGTATGTTCATGACTGTATCGATGATGTGGGGCTAAGATCCGCCTGAGGACATTTTAGCACAAACGTTCAGTTTAAGTGAATTATAGCTGTGAATGAGCGTGATGCTATTCTATGACTTATGTACTGATGTATGTGCTAATTATATGTATTAAAAATGCACTAATCTACTAATCTTCTGAATGTGCCTGAAATCAATATAGGCAAGGCTACAGATTTTAGTCAAGTGATTTATAACACTTTAAAGTTCATAACACTAAGATTAGCATCAGTGTCGGCTTAATTAACATGTTGGCTTGTTAGCTTAAGGTTATCTTGAATAGAGACTAAAACTAAAAGACAAAACAGTAGCTGAGTATAGTTATGAGCAGCAACTATAAACATGGTTATATGAGGCTTCTAATCAGTTTTGGGCAAATTACATATATTCAGTTATTCATTACATAAGACTCATTAAAAAGTATGTACATAGTTTTACTAATTACTAACAGAAATAGTGATTAGTTACAATACTTTCATTACTCAGCGCAGCTTTTGGATTTAACAGGAGAAGCTGTGGCATTAATGATCACAAGGAGGTTTCTGCTGACCATCAACAACCACCTTAGTCCTGCATGAGTGTGCAGGAGTCACATCTCTCCTCCTTTAGTAGCGGTTTACCTCGATCCAAATCTCCAGCTCCTGCATCAAGCTAACATGCATCAGACCAGCATCTCCACCGGACGCACCAGTGTAATTACTGAATTTCAATTTGTAATCCCAACACTGCTGTTACTGACACGAAGTAATGTGTCGCTGCACAACACTGCTCCAGCAATCAACCTCCTGTACTGAGACAGAATAAAGAGCAACTGAGAGAAGCAGAAAGCTGAAGAGAAGCTTGTTAATAGATGTTGACATTTCAACCTGTTCTCCCTCTGCGAGCTGTTCACCATCAGCTACGATCCAGACATATTTCACCGAAAGCTAACGCGGCGCTGAAGGTTGCGTGAGCCTGCAGCTTCATCAGGGAGAGAGAAATTAAAGACTTGGCTGGATTTCACCTTCAGATACATCTGTTTGGCTTTGACGAAGAATAGACTGAGCTTCAGGAGACAGACAGTGTTTCACTTGTGACTCATCTGGGTAAATAACAGAATGATTAACCTGAACGGAAAAAGCAATCGCTGTGAGGTGAATCCTTTCAAACTATTTAAAGTGCTCTTCAAATATAATCCCTCCTTTGTAACTGGAATTTAAACAGTTACAGTTGTGATAATGCAGTGGATATAAATCTGTGATTTAGAGGGAATTTTGGTATTTTAAACAGTCAGAGGAATGTAGATTGATCTGTTCTAATCTGGTTTGTACGTATAAAGGTTGAAAATCATAATGTTTGAGTCAGGCAGTTAGTGTTAGAGCTGCATACATGTAATACAGACGTGTTTCATGCGTGCAGGTGTTTGATTGATGGGAACTCGGGATGAGGAATTCAAATAAATCCCTCCTGACCTCATCAAGCGTTTGGAGATACAGTGTCTGGTTTGTATCAGAGAGGAGGAATGTGGAGCTGCGAGATCGTGCTTCATCTGAAAACTCACATCAACCCCTGGATCCTGTTTAACACTGTTGTTACATCCAGCAGGTGTGCTGACCGCAGGTATGCTGACCGCAGGTCTGCGTTTGAAGGCAGCGGCAGGTGACTGAACGCTTCGATCTGCAGCTGCACGGCTAATATCGTAATGACTGAAGGAAACAGTTCGCAGTTTAAACGCGACGAAACACAGACTGCATTATGGTGGAGAGAGAGCTGGGCAGCCCGACTCAAGGTGAAGAACAGTTTCTTAACTTTGCAATTTGCATAAAACATCCTCCGAGTCAAATTACTGTATTTAATTTCAATAAATTTCAGTGTCAAAATTACCGGTTTAAGCAAAGCAGATGTTAGTTTTAGGTTTTCTCTACACATCTGGTTGAAGTTGAAGACCCACACTTCATGTGAATCAGTTTGAGGAACATCTTCTCCAATGTGCAGATTGTCTTTGTTGTATATGATCATAAACTGATTATCTTTGGGTTTGGGTCAAAACAAAATAGAGACAATAATCATTTATAGTAGCCCTAAAACAAAAAAACAAAAAACTCGGGAATAACTACTCAATTTTTCTAACAACAATGCTATTTTTTCTCATCTTACATATGTTTCTACAACCTCTTGAGAGATCCTGACTGCAGGTTAACAACCACAGACAGAGCCACACCTGTGTCTCTGTATCTACTGTCAATCAAATCACAGCTTTACTGTCTCCTGCAGAATGTGGGGGTCACAGTGTGAACACCTCCCAGCAGCAGCAGCAGACTTCCCTCCACTGTACATCATCCTATCTATCCCTCCCCCGTCTCCCGCCCTCCCCCCTCTAAAATCCTATACAGCAAAATTCCCAAATCAGTCATGAGCAACAACATGGAAACAGCTACATCACCGACAAGTCTGTACCAGTGTGTGTGTGTGCGTGTGTGTGTGTACACATACATGCACATAGAAAAAGACAGACAGAACAAATAGGCGAACATGGGGTTGCTCATGCCTGTATGTGTGTGTGTGTGTGTGTGTGTGTGTGTGTGTGTGTGTGTGTGTGTGTGTGTGTGTGTGTGTGTGTGTGTGCCTCATGGCGGATTTTAGTAATGATGGCTTATTGTAAAATCCTCCAGTCTCCAGGTGCTATAGTTACTCACACACACATACACGAATAAAGTACACACACATGCTTATGTACACATACAATCCACATACAGCACACAGTCACAGCTGCACACATTCACACGTATCATTAAATTAATCACACACTGTCCACTTCCACTTTTCACAAGAGACCTACACTTATCTGGAAATCACACACACACACCCACAGCACAGTATATGAACATGTATTAAAACAAGCTCCATCTTGTTTTTCTTGCCTCCACAATAAAAACTACATAAAGAACAGGAAGTTTGTTTGTATGAAAGTTACAATCAAAAACTTCTCCGCCTCTGGATGTTTTCTCTCCCATGAAACTGCATTAACACACTGAGAAAAACAACTACTACTGTTCCTCTTCCTCTGCACATCATTCTCCTCTGTCAGTTACTGACTCCTTTTCTCTTGCTCTGATGCTGATGTTATGTTTTATTACTCACATATACCGCCAAGCTTCGACTGCTGTAGTACATGCAGGCTAACTGCTGAGCTAATCACAATTTTCCCACAGCTTCACTCACTGCTCTCAGATACACAATCGCCTTCAATCGGGTCGACCAGGTCACACAATCAGGAGAGCTAATCATGTGGCTTTGGTCCAATGTGTCAAGTTTGTTTTGTTTGCTCAGGTCATGTTGGGTGGATGTTTCTCTTTCAGGAATGAATCAGTTAATCTTGTTAGGAAGTTGTCTGTGCAGGCAGAAAAAATAAGAACTACTAATGTTGATGAATTGGCATTTTAAATGTGTATGAAAAAACTGATTCTGGCTTTTATCCTACATTTTAATGACAACAGGACGAGAGAGATGAGAGTCTGCATTTGTTCTGACTCGACTTGGTTTGTGATCTGCTTGAGATTTGACACTAACAGCATGAATCTGACCTAATCTACGACCTGCAGACTCACAAACTGACTTTAGACTTGTTCCTGAAGACAAGAATCTCCAGGAAAAAAAGGCTTTTATTTAATAAATGATGCTGCAGATTAGTGCTTCATTTCAATGTATATCTATTTTGCCCTCATTATCTCCTTTGTTCTGTCATGTGGCTTATGTGTTTAAACAAATCCCTCAGTTGCATTACAGGTATGCAGGTATGTTTACCTGACACTTGCAGCAAATGAAACCGCAGCAAAGAATAATGCTTCAGATCAAAGTCACAGCTCGGGGATAAGAGATTACTGACGTGTTTTTTTGCAAAGTTGTAGACGTCTCTGAGTCAGAGTACTCACAGTAATAACATAAATCATTTTTTATAACGGGCTGTGTTTAGCAGTTCAGTGGAACCACACACACACGCACGCACCTACATGAATCTAGTCACAACAATGTTGTTTTGCCACGTCTGTGAATCATGACAGTGCAGTCTGATTTCCCTTATATGTGTGTGTGTGTGTGTGTGTGTGTGTGTGTGTGTGTGTGTGTGTGTGTGAGACGTTCACAGGTCTTTTGAAGGTTTTCTTACTTGTAGGGGTCGTTGAGGTCCTTGGCGTTGCAGGCCTCGGCGTGGCCGTTACACACACAGCGTCCTCCGATACTGATGTCTTTGATACTGTAGTAATACTGTAGAAAAACAACAATGCACAACTTCAGTTAGTACCATCAGTGTATTGTGATATTTAATGTGTTATTTAAAGAAGATATTACTGCGGCGAGTTAGATGAGATGATAGATACCACTCTCATGCCTGTATGGTCAATATGAAGCCGGAGCCAGGAGACGGTTAGCTTAGCTTAGCTTAGCATAGCATAGCATAAAGACTACTACAGCTAGCCTGGCTCTGTCCAAATAGTTAATAACAATAATAATAAAGTTTATATATATAGCACTTATCAAAATCATTTGCCTGAATGTGTACGAATATATATACTGGATATATTTTTTCTACTGATCCAGCTCTAATAATGTGGTGTCTGGGGTTTAAATATTTTCCTCATTTAAACCTCATATCTTCACAAAAGTGTTAAAACAGGGAGACACTGCACATAATATACATGTGATATTGTAAAAAACTTTTCTTTGTTCTTAGTTAGAGCTTTTTAAAGTAATTTAAAGAAGGAAATCAGGAGTTAAAGAATGTCAGATATTTCAAATACTGAATATTAAATCAGAAAATGAAAGCCAGGAATATCCAATCAGAGTTTACATTCATGATTTCCTTTAAGGTCTTGCTGTCAATCATTTTGGGAGAATATGATGATGATCAACACATTAGTGCTGAATCATCAGTTCCTTCTTACCCTGCGGGTGACTGTGGGGTCGCGGAGCGCCTTGCCCATCAGGTGTCCCAGCAGCGTGTTGGTTCTCAGGAAGCGCAGCCTGATGTTAGTGGCCTTGGTGAACTCCCTCAGCACCGGTGAGTAGGAGAAGTTCATCGCCCCGGGACGACCGTTCACCAAGGACACCACGACCTGAGAGAGAGAGAGAGAGAGAAGAGAGAGAGAGATAGGGACAGAGAGAGAAAGAGAGAGAGAGAGATAGGGAGAGAGAGAGAGAGATAGGGACAGAGAGAGTGAGAGAGAGGAGGACAAAGGCTTTATCAGCTATCAGAAATATAAACATCACAGCCTGGGAAAGTCTAGTGAGCATCAGGGGATGATATCAACCGAATCAAGCACAAATATTCACAAAATGATATCACAGCACAGAATGACTCTGCACTGCATGAATTAAGGGGGAAAGTCTAGTGAGCATCAGGGGATGATATCAACCGAATCAAGCACAAATATTCACAAAATGATATCACAGCACAGAATGACTCTGCACTGCATGAATTAAGGGTTGTTTTAACTATTGGTACATATCCTCTTTCAGTAGCAGCTTTATTTCTACATAAAATTTTTAAAAAATTGCATTTCAGCTACATGAAGCAGTTTCACATTAATATTTAATAATAAAAAATGAAAATAAAAAAAGACAAAAATATCAGACAAAAGCTTCGGCAGCTCTTTTAAATGGACGTGCTGAAGTTATTTAGTTCCTAATTCCACAAAATAATCCAGGAAGCAGTGAAAACAGTGACTGTTTCCATTAATGAGCATTCTGATCAGTTGCTGATCATCTCCCTATCAATCGACTAATTGATTAATGGAACAAACCTCTCCATTTTCCAGCGGGACTATACGAGAGTATTCGGTGGTGCAGGCAATGTCGTCATCGTTGTTGATTCTCTCGATGGTACTCTGTCCAAAACGCTCAATGCAGTCTCTCTTTGAGGCTACACACACACACACACACACACACACACACACACACACACACACACACACACACGAACAGAGAAAGGGGGAGAAAAGAAAGAAAAGCTTATAATCAGTTAAAACCACAGACTGGGAAACGCGATCATCCCTTCATGTTTAACTTCAGTGTGAACCACCCTGTGGTATTTTAATGATGTGTCTCACTGTGATAATTAGAGGAGGGTCTGGGTTTGGTGGAGGTCTGTTTTTTACCCAGCAGTCCTCTTTAAACACACCTCAGTTGGAGCTTCACAACAGCTGGAATACACAACCATTGGCTGCCACTAACTGCACTAACACTGACTCCAGTCCCAACCCCAATATTATTGATCCAACAATTAAGTTTTTATACATGAATGAATCATTTAGGCAATAAAACTACAAATCACATATTACTAAATTATAAAAACCAAAGATATCAGTTATCAAGGACATAAAAAAGGGAAAAAGCAAAGAAAGATCCTCTACCTGTGGAGCAGGTTTGAGGTCAAGGGTCAGAGATCAGTAATAATTTAAGTTCATCTCAAGAAGATGATGTGATGAGGCTTTATTTGCCTTTTACAATTCATTAAACTGTAAAAACATGTTTCATGTTTCAACTTGTTTCATTCACATTGTTGCCTCATAAAGACACAGAGAACATCTCAGTTTATCTCAGATTTGTCCTTGACACAGAAAACGGGACAAAGACAAGGAGTGAAGGGAAGATGTCAGGTCCAGCCCTCGGGAGAGTGTGAGTGTGAGTCTGTTCCAGCTGCAGACGTTCATACTGAAACTGTCAAATAGCTCTGAGATTTACAGCTGTGAGGCCGACGCTAATTTACTCTCATCTATCTCCTGTCCTCCCTCCCCTGTAGAGTTCAGCTTGCCGCTCAGCAATATGACAGTATTGTATGAAGTGCAGTTACTTTTCTCATCATGCTGAAAGAGGGGAGGAAAAGACAGGAGCTGATCCCAGGTAGCCAGTCGAGGTAAACCAAATGAGGACCAAATGTGAGCCGGTGCTGGGCCATATTTGCCTGATTTTGGGGGTAGAAGCGAAGTTAGGTTTCTGGCACAACGTCACCTACTTCCAAGGTGCATGGAGAAACACTCCAGAAACACACAGTAAACAGAAGAACTTTATTAGACCAACGTGTTTAGACTTGTGGCCTTCATCACAAGTAAAGGGTGGTTCTTAAAATTGTACCACTACTAGTTGTACTACTACAAATTCTTTATAGAGGCCCCACAGGCAGATATGTATGACTGTATATATATGCAGACTTGGACTGATTCAGGCTGAAAATCAGCTGCAGTTATCATCAGCTGTCGAACATCATCAGTCCATGGCTTGTCATTAGTGTGTACATCAGAGAGGCCAAATTTGGGCCGCTTTCGGGCCAAGAAATTGCAGCTCGAATAGCTGATTTTTTTTCATCACCAGCACCCGCAGCACACGCAGTAAAACATTTTTTCAACAAGCTGCCATAACTTGCGAAGACTTTCCCTGCAGAACTGTCAATCATCCTCCCAGATGTCATCACCTGAAACTATATTTTTCTTTTACGTAGAGTTGTATTTCTCCCGGTGTTTACTTTATCTTTTAACTTTTACGTAGAGGAAATTTCAGGATCTGCCGTGACTCACAGGCTCCTTGATCTGATGTGGAGAACATTAAACAAAACAGACACCGAGTCCCTGTGAGTATATCAGTATATATGTTTGCAGTAATGTATCTGACAGCAGTCTGAGAACAAGCTGACCTGGACTGTGAGTTTAAGAGTGAAGTTAAACAACTTCCCATCAAAGAATTTTGGGTTAAAGTCAATCAAACCGTTTTATATATATATGCCTGTGCCACCTTGGACACCTGGAGCAGCTTTCAATAATGATAATTAACCCCATGTCATTATACCCCCCCCCCCCACCACCACCACCACCACACACACACACACACACAGACCCAAACCCACGCTGACTCCCTTCTCTTTACTCATATATTCTTCAAGCTGCAACCTGTTGGCAGACATGCCTGGAATTCCCCCTCCAGCCCACCTGGAGTGACAGCTGCCATAGCCAATCAGCTGGCAGCTCTGTGATGTAATGATCTCCCGCCTCTGACCCGACCAACAAACCAATCAACCAATCAGCCGCCTGCCTTCGGGGGTGCCGTTTAACTCTGAGATTAGAGGGGGAATTAAAGCGAACCCTGGGGGAGGTTGAGGAAAGCATGAAGTGATGTTGATGGAGTCTGTCATGGTTTGGTCCTAATAACATGACATCTGGAGCCAAACACATGTATGTAGTGTATAGGTGAACATGTATATGCGCGCTTGTACTCACAGGCGAAGTACTGCCAGGGTTGGTAGGTCTGACCGAAGTCGATGGATCTCTCCAGAACCCAGAGATCCGGACGGGGAGAGTTGGCGAACTTTATCAGCACGTAGGCGACGTGGAAGAGCTGCAGAGAAAACAGAGGAGGAAATTCACTTAAAACACTCAAATATTCACTTTGTTTGGATTGGTGGATTGGTTAACGTACATTCAGCCAAGAGAAAAGGCCAAAAACTAAAAGAAAAGAAAGGAAAGGGAATTACAAAAAGGAACGTAAGGCAGGAAAGGAAGGAAAGGAAAGAACAAGAAAAGGTAAGGTTGGAAAGGAAGGGATCAAAAAGGAAATTAAAGAAAATGAATAAAGGAATATAAAGGAGTAAAGCGAGAAGATAAGAAGGGAAAAGAAAGGATAGCATAGGGCAGGATATGAAAAAAAGAAATACGATAGGAAAAAAGGTTAGGAAAACAAAGGAAATTGGAGGAAAGGGAAAAAGGAATGTAAAGGGTTAAAGAGAACAAAAAAGAAAAACAAAGAAAAACAAAAAAATATTGGTAGGATTGAGAAAAATGTAAAGGAGAAAAAAAGAGAAACAAAAGGAGACCATCACACAATTATAGTGAAAAAGGGAAACGCGAGCTGCCAACCTCTAATAAAACCAATCGACCTTTGCGCTGACCCGAACAGCTGACCTGTGAAACGTGTCCTCTCTGAGGAGCCGTCACGTCAAAACCAACTACAGTACGTCTGATCTATTACGTCCTGTTACATGTAATGTTACGAGTTCATGTCAGAAAAGCTCCTGATTCCTGACACTAATGAGCACCAGATGCTCCCTCAACACACTCTCTTGAGTTTCAGCCCGGCTGCAGTCTCTTTTCTTTCACTTGTCATCCCTCACTCATTTCCTGAAAGGCCCTGAAGCCGGTTAGCCGGCGATGACAAACCGTTCTCATGGGGTAGAGAGCGGCTCAGCTGAACTGTTTTGTCTGTCGGACCTTGAAATCTCTCCCCGGCTGAAACAGGACACACTGAGATAACACGACGATGCACATAATAACATTATAGCAAATCACAATCACCTCCTCTGTGTGCGTGTGTGTGTGTGCGTGTGTGTGTGTGTGTGTTGTACAAAGAGGCAGTGTTGACAGCTCAGTATAAGTGAAGTATGTGATGATCTATGCTGCAAATAAATCTGCTATAAAGCTGAAAGAAATGCAATTTGTCACATGATTCCAAAATATTGTATAATACTGATCCCAAGACACCTCACTATAACTTTTCATTATTCATGAAGGCAGGTTTCATTACAGAGCAACAGGAGAGAGTGGAGTATGTTCAGGGTCACATCTCTACAGTTCTTCTTCTGTTACTTTGTCACTTTGATGTTTATCTTAAAATGTGGTCAGTAAATCATCCAAGTTACAATTACAAACAAACACAATCTACTTGAAGTCATAACACACAAATCACTGTTGCTCTTGTTCATAATGAATACGTCATTAAAGTATCCACAGGAAACACACTAAAGAATGTGAAGTGCGTCTGTATGTGTCGGAGTAAAAACCAACCAACTTGTCTTTCTGCCTGTGTTACAACAAGCTCAAGGTTTTTGTCTTTGTTGCACCAAGAGCACACACACACACACACACACACACACACACACACACACACACACACACACAACACACACTAGCTCTTTGATCATCCATCATTGCAGTTCGGCCTGTGATCTCCAGACTTCCTCCTTCTGACATGCAGCTCTGTCTGTCAGAGCTGGTGACAAAACACACACACGCACGCACGTACACACATACACACACACACCTAAACAACTAGTGCTACTCCATCACTGTGGAATGCCAACAGCGTGTGCGTGTGTGTCGGTGTACTTCAGGCTGATGAATGAGAGGAGGAGGATGATGGAGGGATGATGGGAGAGGAAGAGAGGAACATGTCAGTTTTTGTCTGTTGACAGAACTCAACTTCCTCATTCATCCATCTCCTGTCCAACCTTTCAAACTTTCTTTCTGCTAAAACTACAACTTAAAACATTGTCAGTGGGACAATATCCATAAAAATCTAATATTCTTATATTCACTTTAACTTTATTTTTGACGTCTGTCCAGATAAAGGAAGAGGATTCTCCTAAAGTCTTAACCAAACATACTGTGTGTACAAGCATATCTGTGTGTGTGTGTGTGTGTGTGTGTGTGTGTGTGTGTGTGTGTGAGAGAGATCTGAAGGACAGGAAACAGAAAGTGAGGCCTCCACACGTCCCTCAGGGCCAAAGATATTGAAAGAAAAATCCAGGAGCATTCCTCTGATTCCAGGGTGAAAGACTGACCTTAAGTTAAGAGTAGACGTTTCTAACTGGAAACACACGACAGCAGCTAATAAAACGAGTATAAAGCTGAATGAAAATACTCCCTCAGCATTGTGATATAGCTTCGATCATTAAAAGGCAATGATCCACTTTGCATACACTTACACTTTATTTAGTATTTTTGGCCACTTGTTTACACTTCAGATTCCAGCCAGAGCTCCCGTCCATCCAATCGCATTCAAGAATGAACTTCAGCCAAAACTCATTCTGAAACTCGCCATGTTCACAGATGTATGAAATCACGATTGGGCATCAAACAGCAGGAAGCTTTGTGACATGAGGCAACTGGTTTTAATGGGAAACAGAGCTGAAATGTTTAAGTTTTAGTTTAAGTCACATTTCAAGCAACAGTGGCAAACATTTCTTAATCTCAGTTTCTCCAAGGAGAGTATTTGCTGTTTTTTTCAGTTTTATATCATTGGACATTGAACATCTATTCGGGTTTTTTTGTTGATTAGACAAAACAAGACGTGTGAAGACGTCACTTTGGGTTTTATTCACTATTTTCTGACATTTAGCAGCATAAATGGTTGATTGAGAAGAGATTAATCTTCTGCTTTTGGTTTGGTTTTATTTTGAAATAAATATTCAAAAAGAGAAAAAGAGACAAAATCATGGATTCAACACAACATGAAACATCAGAAATAAAGTAGAGACAGTAAAAATGATAATTAAAATAAACATAATCATAAGTCGCAGCCCTGACGGGAAATGTAGTGTTAAATGTCTAGAATCACAGGCATGAGTATACCCACTAGTGCCAGATACATGTGATTGGTCACCATGGCGACCTGTAACTTTTCAGCTAAAAAACCTGAAGCTAAAAAGTAGCTGTGTTTTGATTTTAAAAGTTCAGTACAACATTATGTGAAGCTGCAAACAGTGAACTGATGAAAACTGGCACAAAACACAAACACAAAATGGAGTAAAATGCACAAATAACCCACAGCCGTCTGTCTCCAGCTCTCAGTGGGAGCCAGTCTGTTGCCTGGTATAAACTCACACTCACATACACACACACACACAGTAACACACGTTCAACAAAAGGTTTCGCTGACCCCCCTTTTTATTCTGCAACTCGCACACACACACCCCCCTCCATAGGATTTATGGATTAGTAGCGGCCTCCCAGGTCAGCCTCCCTGAATTGCCTGCAGACCCATCAATCAAACCGCCGTTACCATGGCAACGGGCAGCCAGCAACAGGTCAGAATAAGGGGAGAGACAAACAAACACAAGATGTTGGAAGAAAGAGGCAGAGAGGAGACAAAGACAGAAACTGGAAAGTCGCCTCGGACACAGGTGGAAAAAGACAAGAAGAAACTAGAAATCTTTAAAAAGCTTTACATGCTCTTAATTAAAGTTATGAGTCAGATCTGAGGCAGCTTTTCTCTCTCATCACTCACACTTCAAAGCTCGGCACAGAACTCCAGCCATCACAGACATCGAATGAGCACTTTATCTCATACAAACAGACGGACACTGCTAAAAGTGCACTTAGTGGACCGAAGGCAGACACGAGCTCTACTTCATCACGCAACCTGGCAAGGACACGGCTCTGAACAAGTGTGGCGCGTCGAGCTCCACCTGTCGCCTAAAGAATGACAGGTGGAGCAGAGGTTCAGACCCACGACGATTTATGATGTGTGATGACAGGAGAGGAGGGCGGAAAAGAGGAGGATGAATGGAAGCAGAGAAGCTACAGGTGAGGTAGAGTGACCCAGGGTCAAATGTTTCTACTGCATTTTTACTATGTTAGGTACACGGGACTGCATTTAGCCTATGTTCATTTACTGTACTGGAGAACTGATACACATTGATGGCAAATAATGTTACTGGCTGCCGTCCATTCAAATGATCCACAAGCTTTTAAGTGGAAATTTCCTAATAGCTCCATGTTTTTAAATGTCTTACTTTTATTTTCAATTAGTTTTCAGTATAGAACTGAAAAAGCAGAAAACACACAAAATCATCAACAAGACAAGACAATAGATTTTAGGTTTAGCTGCAAGTAAATTAAGTGATACTGTTCATATGTAAACCTATTAGCTCAACACTGAACCAACGTGCCGGCAGATACTGTATGAATGTTTAGGTATATATGACCGGGTGTCTGAGGAATGCAGGTGTGTGTGCATGTGTGTGTTTGGCCCCTGGCTGGTTTAATAATTGTACACATTCCTTGGTGGCACCACATTCCCGGTGCCTCAGGTAACCATGGAGATAAAACGAGGGACATACAACAAAGGGACAGAGGGAAGGATGGAGAGAGGGAGGAAGGGAAGGAGGGAGGAGATGCTTCAACACGTAGAAACCAGACGGATCAACTTTAAATGTCACCTGCTGAGACAAAGTCAAAGTTTTGGTGATTTCACAGCTTTTTATGGAAGAAATGCTGCAGAGCTGAAACGACTGGCCGACAAATCAATTTAGCCAAAGAACAATTTGACACTAAAAAAGATTCATTTTGTGTAAAAAAAAATAAAAAAATAAAAAAATAAAAAAAGGCACTATTAGGCGCAAATGGATCATTTCCACCTTGTAAATAATGTAAAATTGATTTCTTTTCCATCCAAATGAACCTTTGAGGCTTCAAACAATGTCTCAATTTCCAAGAGAGGATAAAGATCTAATGGCTGGAATCCAACATCTGGATCAGCACCAAAATCTAATCAAGTGTTCTTTGGCTCAAATGCAAACTGGTCTCTGTGGGACTAATGGAAAAAAAACAAAAAACAGGTGAATGTAAATTAAATGAAATCAGAAAGTTATTTGAGCTCAAAAATCCAATCTGAAACTGATATGATTACTGAGAGGAAAGGTGATGTTACAGAGGAGAAAACACATGAGGGACGACGACGACCCTGCTGACCTGCAGAAAAAGGACACTGAGCTGGACACTGTTTTTATGCTGTGTGTGTGTGTGTGTGTGTGTGTGTGTGTGTGTG
>NW_019525479.1:564083-564511 GCF_002814215.2 Seriola lalandi dorsalis
CACCTCACGGCTGAGAGCTTTTCTTGGGGGCCTGGTGTTCGACCTTTCTGAAAATATCAACCGCTCCATCAATGTTTTTACAATTAATTTTGAAGCTGTGATTTTACATTAGTCTGCATTTAATTGCACTTGTTCGGGAAATATTTTGCTGAATTCTCTCACCACACCCATATTTCAGAGCAGTATAATCTCCTGTCCTTACAATATGTGTCACAGCTTTAACATGTCATTCATTCGGACAAGGCTTTAAGAATCATAAAATTTAACAAGGCAATATAACACTTCATAAGAAGGTGTGTAAAGTTAAGTGTTACCAGGTGTGTCTCTCCATGTGTGCAGTCCAACGGGATATTAAAGTTTCTCTCTTCATTACAGTAAGCGGGGGTTCAGCAGTAACAGATGCATGAAATATGATTTTCTCTGCAGGT
>NW_019525479.1:564561-564924 GCF_002814215.2 Seriola lalandi dorsalis
GGATTTCTGGCATGAGGGACCTTCCTCAAAGCTGTTTATTATCTACAGGAGATTTAGGAAATGCTTTATTTTTTATGTCAACAATTCAGCTGTTGGTGTGAGTTGAATCTCATTTTGAAATTTAATTTTAAAATGAAAATGTGGTTTGCTTTTATGTTTTTGAGAGTTTTTTTTGGTCCAATTTTGATTGCTTTCGAAATTAATTCAAACTTTGTATAATGCTGTACTCGCAAGTGTGATTTTCCTGCTGAACGTTAACATGCATTTCTTGAACTGTGCATGTACACACACACACACTAGGGTTGCACGGTATACCGGTACCAGTATAGTACCGCGATACTAGAGTTTTGAAAACGGTACTAT
>NW_019525479.1:564944-572701 GCF_002814215.2 Seriola lalandi dorsalis
TGTGTGTGTGTGCCTGTGTGTGTGTGTGTGTGTGTGTGTGTGTGGCAAAAACACACCTCAACCTCTATCTCAAGCTTCTTCTGTGCAGTGATGAGATTCATTTAAACACTGATTAGTAACATTTACCAATCGTTAATGAACATGTGTTGCTGTCTAATGAAGTAATGTAATCTTAAAAAGAGACACATTTGTCTTATAACTGTTGAATGCAATGACTGGAACTAGTCATTATTTAATAATTATTAATATAACTTATGCTCACTTCTGTATTTTCTTTCTTTCTTCAGTCATTAATTGATTAATTGACGACTAATTTCAGAACTGATGGACTAAATTAAATGTAACAGGAATCCATTCTGAAGGTTTATGACCCTGGAGAAAAGCCTCTAATCCCAGCTCTCACACTGCTACACCAACAACAACTACGTGTTCCGACTCTGAACGCAACACGGACAGATGTTCTGGTGTGTGTGTATGTGAGAGCGATGTGTCTTTACAGTAAGCCGGGCGGATGGGCAGATTATTCTGGCGTCTTGGGGGCGTCAGGAGGAAGAAAGTGCGTGTGTTAGGGAATGTGTCCGGAAGATGAGGGGTGAGGAGAGAGGGAGGGAGGGAGGGAGGGAGATAAAAGAGAACAGGATAAGGGAAAACGTCAGTGTTGTGAAAGGGGAGACGTTGCTGTAGCTGCATCTGTCAGGATGGAAGAGATTTGAAGGACCAGCCCGTGATCATACGTGTTTCTGTTTGTTTCCTGCGTCCAACAAGAAAAAGATCTCTCAAGATCTGTTTTAAATTTTTATTATTAAACATAGAATAAAGAATATATATTATTATTAATATTCTTATTCTTTAATAATATTAAAGAATAAACACAACCCTCATAACCCTCCTTTACAGCTTTAATCTCTCCATTCACTGTGTTTCCACTGAAACGCTTCTTATCATCTGTCAGTCGCTGTGTAATCTGTCTCTCTCTGTCTCTGCAGGAAGATCCAGTGATGCCAGACTGAGCAGCAGCTGCTGCGTCCGTGTTTTTTTTCTCTCTCTCTCTCTCTCTCTCTCTCCCTCTCTCTCTCTCTCTCTCTCACAAGATCAGTAGTAGAACAAAGAATTGAAAGGTTGATTTATTCCTTGTACAGTCCATCAGTGTATCTCTCTGGAGAGATGGCAACTGGTGTGTGTGTGTGTGTGTGTGTGTGTGTGTGTGTGTGTGTGTGTCAGGCTTGGACAGCTCCCAGAGAGCGAAGGTCATTCCTCACATTCCAAGTCAATCTCAGTATCTCCAGTGTTGTATCTCTCTTTCCTTCACTAATCTTCCCCAAACATGTAGTCACCTCTCTTGCTTTGTTTCTCCCTCTTCATCTTCCCCTCTCCTCTTTCTCTCAATCCAACGCTCCCACTATCGTACGCTGAACGGCTTCATTAGCATGAAAAATATTCCTCTGTTGCTAAAGCACTGATGGACGCATCAAAAGAAAGCAATAAAGGAAAAAAAAAGTTTTTCTCCCTCATTATAACTTAATTTAAATCTCCCATTTTCCATCCGTCTGGTTTGGAAATACAACATTTTCAACTTATCGTAATGGAGGGAAGCATTTCCTGAAAATTAAATTTCTATACTACTAAATTGAAACAGAAAATAAGTTTTGAAAAACATGTAATTCTGTTTTCAACTTCAGGACGACGCATTTTTTTGGTAACATATCTGCAAAGATGCTTCAAAACCCTCACTCACAAGACATATTTATTTAGCTGCAGTATCGGTTGGTGGAATGATTTCATGGTTTAGCGTCCTAAACCCATCCAGGCAAACCGAGAGCCAAAGCCCTGCATGTTGAATGATAATATTTTCTCCAAAAATATACTGAGTAAAACTATCTAGTAGCACATAAAAGTAACAGTGTTGTCTGCATATAAACCAAAAACAGAGTGAGGGCTGGTCTTCACAGAGACGTAGAGCTGTATTGGAAGAAGTACATTTCAGCTGGTCTCTGCGCTGCCCCCCCCCCCCCCCCCCCCCCCCCCCCCCGCCTGCCTCTCTCCGGGGGTTCGGGAACCTCCATCTACTCTTCCTACTGAATTCCTGCCCAGGATTCCTGAGGGAAAATCCTCACAACTCATCTTCAATTTCAGTGAGAACATTTTCTGACAGTTTCAGGTAAATGTGTGTCGATGGATCAGAAGGGCTGAAAACAATACTGTCAAAATCAAACCCTTTGACTTTTCCTCTGTTATTGATTTATCCTCTCGGAAACTGAGAGGCTCTTTGGAAACCGCTTCGAGTACATTTGTATGGCAGTATGTTCGAAATGAACCAGTTTAAACAAAGTGTTGTCTGAACATGTGTAAAGGTATTTATTTTTGTTGTAAATGACGCTGATCAAAACAACCATCCGTCTTCATCATGGATGGATGCAAACCAGGGTTGCAACAGCATGAGATTTTCACGGTAGAATTATTATCATCATAATTTTTTTTTTTGATTGAACAAACATGTTATTGTCATTTGAACTTGAAACCTTTTGTGTGGAAAGTCTCTTTACCTCCGGTTTGAAAAAGGAAATCGTGGAGGATATGCGCACGAGCAGGTGAGTTTCTACATCTGGTTGCACCTTTTTTCTTTTTAAATTGTAGATAAGCAAATGTTAAGTTTCATTCCCTGGTATACCGCTGCAACACTAATGCCAACACCTTGTCAGGATACGCTCGGCTTGGGCTGAATATATCTCAGCTGCTGTGTTTCAACCTACTTCTACCCATGACTTAAAATTTCTCAATAATTTCATGGCTATTAATGTTGTTCACATTTACTGTGTATGGCGATGGGGTTGAGTTAAACTTATTTCTCATTATCAACACTGTATTTCTTCACCCAGGGGTTACAGTAAGACCCCACAGATAACCTTAAAAAAAGAGATAAGCCTGCTCTGAAGTGGGTTATTTAGTTAGCCCCGGGCGAAGGGCGGGGATATCTCACATTTAAAGTTACAAATGTCAAAGTTATCCCGGGGCTTTGTGACCTGTGAACCTCTTATGATCTGCTGCTGTGATTTAAACTGAGAGAGAAATAAATGGGACCTCAACTCAAATAGCTTTTTTAACCGTCAGTTGAGTTCATTATGTCTTGGGTCACCTGGAACTACACATTATCTACATGGTTGTAACTGAAAGGGAGAGAAACCCTATTCAACCTAATACCTAATAGCATCCTGCATGCTCCCAATAAACAGCTGATATTCCCACCACACACCTCTCCAGGTGGCATTTCTCTGCCCAGAGGCTAAAGACATACAGAGGCAACCTGCAACCTTTGCACCTTCATCACCTATGCATCCACGCAGCCGGCCTGTACACGCTCAGCCACTGATCTCAGTGTTTCTAAAACACTTGAGAAATGTGAAGATTACAGACTCTGTCTTCATCCCTTTCCATCTTCACACTGGTGTTAAAAGCTTCTGCACAAACCCATATATTCCATCTCTGACAAGTTGGGGCGAGAGAAGAAAAGCTGGGTTAAGATGTGGTTATATGGTGCATTCCAGGGATGTCAGAGTCGGAAATACGGACTTCCCGCTGGAAAAATTCAAGCAGCAAGGCCCCTAAAAGATGGGATTATGAAAGATGACAAAGACATCCATCTCAGATTTCTATGGTGTAATAGGAATGCACTTAAATTTCATTTGAAGTCACATAAAATGTTTGAAGACAAAAAAGCCAAATTATTTCACTAAAGACTATAATTGATATAATTAGACAAACTTTGATATTCTTGTAACGATGATGTCTGCATCTTGTAATTATGGCTTTTGAGGTCGTTTTTTCTCATGTTGTAAAATCTAAATGCCGCAATTTGACATTTTCTTATTTAAATTATCTCAAAAACAGCTACAGCACTTTGCAAAACAAAACTGAACTATGCTAACTAGCCCGCTAAGCTTGACAGGTAACAGCCATACCATTAGGTGTTGCATACTGGGACAGGGTTTATTATTGGACGCAAAGATTTCATGATGATGACATGTTGTCAGACGCAGCTCTACAGAGGAGGAGCAAAGAAAAAGGTGACAGAGAGAAGGAGAAGAGGGGAAGACAATGAGAAAAGTGGTGAAGATAATGAGCATAGAAAAGCAGACATGAAGAAGATAGGAGGAGGAGGAGCAGTGAGAGGAAGAGAGGAGATAAGAGGAATCACTCCTGTCATGGAAAAAGTGTCTGAAGCCTCTTCTCAGGGAATTCTTATCAGAGTAGACAAGGAAGGAGGGAAGGAAAGGAGGGAGAGAGAACAGAGAAGGGTGGTGGAAGCAAAGGAGGGATGAGGAGCGGTGGAATGGAAGAGGAGGAGAGGGAGGCGAAACAAGATAGGGGAAGCCAAGAGGAAAAGTTGATTCTTAGGGTTCCTTCTATAGATTGATGCCTTGTTCCACAACTGACAGTTGTCGAACAGTTATACAACCCCGCTGGATGTGGAAACTCCCGCACAGTGTGTGTAGAAAAAGCTGTACTGTTGGATGTCTCTCTAGAGGTGTGTGTGTGTGTGTGTGTGTGTGTGTGTGTGTGTGTGTTCTATTGTGCTGCGATCTTTGTGACTATTAGACCCTGACATTGAGGACATTTTGCCTCAAAGTCAAATTCCTGGTATGCATATAAATACCAGGCCAATAAAAGCTGATTCTGATTCTTCAAAGGTCTCTCTGAGGGTTGCGACTTGGTTTTAGTTGAGAATCGAAAGAGTTTATAGAGTATTTGCTCCTAACAGCTACACTCGAAAGCGGAGGATGAAAAAGCTAGGTATCACAGAAAGTGGCGAGACGCAATGTTGTTTAAATATGGAGATAACAAAACTGGGAGGCAGGTAGAAAGAGAAGGTTGAACCCTGGATCCTTCCTCACCTCCACACACAGCGGACCAATCACAGCATGAAGTGGGCGTGAATGTTGGGATTGTCAGTTACAGGAAGTTAGAGACATGGTCAAACACAGCTCCTTCAGTAATGACATCAGAAAGGCTCCCAGAGATGTTCCACCATCCGACTTAAACCCCTAATTATAGGATTAGGGGCTGGAGATTACAGTGGGACTCATCTGGCAGATTTCTGGTTCAGTTGGTTATTTGAGATATCACACCTGACATGCAAACAATGCAGATAAATAATACACATAAACAATAATTCCAAAAGCAACAACTAAATGGGATGTGACACACTTGGTCCCAATTTGTGAAAAATCTGCCAGAGTGATTAGATAAAACTGAAGAGCCTTTCCAAACTCCATGTAGCAGCCTAACAGATTTACAGCCTGAGATGATCATAAAAGTCACCTGGGAAAAAGATGCTGAAAATGTTCCAAATAACTCTAAACTCAAAGAGGAGAGGAAGAAAAAAAAAAATGCTTAGAAAAATGATAAAACAGGCCTAGAGAGGGAGGACAGGAGGAGGAGGGAGGGAGGTTTCCTCTCCTGTGACCTTGAGATTTCTGCACGTTCCTGATCCACTCCTGCTTTCATGTTTTTCCTCCATCTCTTATTCTAACAGACAGTGGGAGCAAATTCCATAATTAGTGAAAAAGGGGAGGAGGAGGAGGAGGGCGAGTGATAAGGGAGGAAGAAACGTGGGAGTGCGGGTCATCCTAATGAAGAGCGAGATGGAGGAGGAAAGAGAGGGAGTTTGTGGAAAGTCCTCAAGGTGAAACACTGATGAATTACACACAAAAAACTGGAACCAGTTCACTTTTGTATCTGTCTGCCAAGTCAACAAACACCCAGAAATCACATCTTTGTTCTTTTGTTTATCGAACAATAAAACCACATAAGGTGAGATCACACTTTACTACAGAAACTTGCACAGTACAGTGATTGCATCATTATCTTGTTCCGGCTCCTAACATATAATTGTGATTAACTGCGTTCACATGATGCTGCAGGACCTTACGCTCCAGCAACCACTGGATTCTCCAACACACAGCATCAGATATATGAACCAGGACAGAACCATAAATTAATTCTTGAGCATAAATGTTCGTTCTTGACCTAAGAAACATTAGTCTGACAAAAAAATCTTAATGTAAGACCCTGAAGTAAGATCTCATTTTTTACCTAATGTTCATTCAGCTTTGTCAAAAAGTTAAGACAGTTACGATTTGCAATGCAACAGTAATTGTGGGCACAGCTGGTCATGCGAAGCTAAAATCCTCCATAGGCGAGACCGTCTCATTTCGGTTTGGCCTCTGACGTCTACGGCTACGAAAGGCCAAACCTTCGCCACGGTGTCAGGCCCTTGAACTGGGACACAGCTACAGAGTCTTGTTCAAGGCCGACACTGGACAAACTAATAAAGTAGTTCCAGACTGGGCTGAAGGTGTGTTCAATCACAAAGTCTAATGTGACTATAAAACTGCACAACATCATTTCAGTTTCTACTCATGAGATTAAAGCAGATTACTGAACTAGAATGTGATTCTGGAAGATACAAGTTCATTTCTATTGAGAAACAGAGGAAATAATTTTACCCACTTATTGATTTGTTCTAAGAAAATTGATTATAGGCCTCTGTTAATGGACTACTTGGATATTACCTAGATGTTTTTGTGTTATGTATGGTGTCCATCATGCAGACAGGCAGACAGACAGAAATGTTCTCTGCCATGCCAAATATTCCAAGTATGTGTTACAGTATGAGACTGGATGTCACTGGTGACGGTGTGCTGAGGATCTCCAGCTGCTGGCTTTAATGGAAGCAGTCACAGCTGCTGCAGCTCTCAGCTTGTTTCCCTCATTTTCTGATAAACACGTCCTCTGTCTGTCTGTGTGTCTGTCTGTGTCCCTGTCTGCTTCAATGGCAGGGTGACCCGCTGGTGAATGGTGACCCGCTGGTGTTCACAGGGTCACAGATTCAAACGCTGCCAACAGCTGACGGTGACTCATTACCGGGTCCAAACCTCATGTAGGAGCTTTTCAGAGAGATATGCGAATAGGTGCAGAGCTCAGAAACAGCTAAAAACACACTCATATTTTGACCCCACATTACACACACGCACGCACGCACACATATCCTCTCTCTGTCAGGTCATCTCCATGGTTTCCCAGTGTGATGAGGTTTTAAATGTGGACTTTGCCCTGTGGAGCGCGTCAGTCACAGCCTCTGGACTCGAACTAAGCTTCATTAAGACACTGCTGAGGTGGACACGCACACATGCACGCACACTTGTTTAAACACACATACAGTAATGAGAAAAATGCACACTCACATAAAGTTGAACATTCAGTCCAAACACTCTATTGTTTGTTTCTGAGAGTTATTTAAGGTGTTAAAGGAGTATTTTTCAAGGATTTCTGGCATGAGGGACCTTCCTCAAAGCTGTTTATTATCTACAGGAGATTTAGGAAATGCTTTATTTTTCATGTCAACAATTCAGCCGTTGGTGTGAGTTGAATCTCATTTTGAAATTTAATTCTAAAATGAAAATGTGGTTTGCTTTTATGTTTTTGAGAGTTTTTTTGGTCCAATTTTGATTGCTTTCGAAATTAATTCAAACTTTGTATAATGCTGTACTCGCAAGTGTGATTTTCCTGCTGAACGTTAACATACATTTCTTGAACTGTGCATGTACACACACACACACACACACACACACACACACACACACACACACACACACACGCACACACACACACACACACCTCTGTTTCACTCCCATACTGTTTTATGACTTAACTGTGGGAAAACACCCTTCTGTTTGCTGTCCTCCCCTTCTTCTCTCTCC
>NW_019525479.1:572721-596897 GCF_002814215.2 Seriola lalandi dorsalis
AATATTTAAATAACCCATTAAGGCAATACATAATATAATGAAATATTTTTTACAAAAAGTATCGAAAAGTATCGAAAAGTATCGAAATACATATTGGTATCGGTATCGAAACAGAAATTTGGTATCGTGACAACCCTAACACACACACACACACACACACACACACACCTCTGTTTCACTCCCATACTGTTTTATGACTTAACTGTGGGAAAACACCCTTCTGTTTGCTGTCCTCCCCTTCTTCTCTCTCCGTTGACTCACACTCACAAGACTGGTAACACCGTTGGTTCTAATCATTTTACTGTACAACAAAGATGACAAATTGTGAGTCATTGTGTGACATCACCTAACAGCACAAAAAAACCACACCACTAAACCAGTACGTTGGTGTGTTTGGGTCGAGTGAAAATCACGTACCAAAAAATCCCTGCGACAACATCCCTGAGAGCTTCAGCAAAACCTCAAACTTGTTTCTCAGATTAAACTAAATCCCTAAAAATATGCAATTCTGATATGAACCCTTGAATGGAAGATTAATGTGTAACTTTCTATTGCAAGAAGGTGGAAAGGTTTAACATGAACACTGGTGAACTTCCACTTGTGTTCATCATTGTAACAAAGAAGATGAACTTTAACTCAATGACCTTCCTCTACAGTCCCTCCTCCTCCTCTTCCCTCTCTCTCCTCCCTCTTCTCTTTCATTTCATTCACCAGCAAAGAAACTCAAACAATCTGCTGGGGTTGACCTGGTTAAAGCCAATATTTACTGTCACATTAACAAGGGCAAACCTCTCTCTCTCTCCTCCTCCCACTCTTGTTTCTTTTTTCCCTGTTTCTTAACATTTTATCCTTTCTGTGTCTGCCTTCCTTCCTCTGTTATTGGGAAATACTGATATGTTAGTATGGGAAAAGATAACTGATGAACTGCAGATAGTTTTCGAGGCAAACTAGATCCCAGACTTTAAAAAGTGACTTTTTAGAAAGAGAAAGAAAGAGAGAAAAGCCAGAGTAGTTGATGTTCTTTGGGTGTTTCTTTGCTAGCATTTGCTAATTAGCACTCAACACAAAGTACAGCTGAGGCTAATGTCATTAGCTTTGCAGTTATTTTAACATAAACTTAAGTTCAATAAATCCGACAGCTGCTGAGATATTTGACTCAAAATCACAAATGTCAATCTCATAATGCGGCAACAGGAAGTGTAAAGAGGTCACCAAAGACAGTTGCATTCATCCTCTGGGGACCATGAAAGTTCATTAGAGGTTGAGATATTTCAGTCTGGATCAAAGGGGTGGACTCATCGTGATTGCTAACGTGACTAAAAAGCAAAAAGATGAGATTAAAATGAAGCAGCGAAGAACAGGAAAATGGTGGGAAGGTGGAATAAATGCAGAGCTAAAGTATGAATCAAAGCCTGAAAGAGAGACTAAGATGCGAAAATACCTGCTGGTTTATTCCGTTTTAATATATGACCCTCATAGGTATGAAAAACATCATCCTGATGTTGAAGGTCTGTTTCTCTTCAAGTTGTTAAGTTAAAGCCAGATCAGACGACGGCTGAATGTGAAAGTGTAAAAATAAGTCTTGGGAGGTTTTACAGTAAACACAGTATCAGAGTAAAATCCAGCCTGTCTGACTCCAGTTCTTCTATCACACTAAAATGAGCTCATTGTGTGATAGCGGGCAGACATTAGCATCAGTCTATTCTTAGTCTGGCTTGGCAGAGCAGGAAGAAAACCGCTCAAAGTCACTGGTGTCCTTCAGGGAGGACGAGCCTGGCACAAAGTGTTTTTCTGTCTGGGTTTTGTCTAGAGAGAAAGCTGCACACACTCGTCACGCTGCAGCTGGACAGACTGCACGACTACAACCTGACAGATGTGCGATTTGACGTCAATACCTCAATCTGGAATTACAAAAAAATCTGATAATGATGGTTAGCAGGGGGAAGCAGTGGGAAACTGCTGGCCTGACTCCATCATCATTCCCTTTCATGTCCAAGTCTGTCTTTTTTTACACACTATATTTTAATACATTTAGAAACAAAACAAAGACATTTCAGTTTAATGCACAGTTGGCTTACACATTTTCGTACCAACGACAGCTGGTCTCACTGACTCTACGTACCACTGCATAAATCCTGTCCTCATACTTAAGTTGCCAGCTTCACTCACTTTGTTAAGGTTGAACAAAACCCAGTTTATTCTGGGATTTATGAGTGAGTTGCTTGCTTGCTAACAAGATACAACACGTAACAAACAAATTTGAGCTGCCAGAAGGTGTATTACTCCTCTCTCCCCTCGTTTCTAGTCGCTTCATCATCAACAATCCAATAAAATAAACTAACAGTGACGAAAATATCTCCCTCGATTGTGATTCCCACTTCAACCAGACTACAAGTGGGTTAAAGTTGTGTCTGTGTGAAGGACCTTTGGTCTAACATGGTTTAGCCCTCTGTGAATGTGTCAACAGCTCACAGAGACCTGGTAAAAGATAAACATCCTACAAATACCAGGAGAGGAAACCTCCTTTAGGACGATCTTTCTCTCTTAGTCAGGGAGTTTTTTGAATTCCAAAACGAAGGACTGGATTTAAGGAAAATAAATAAACAGAAATACAGACGTCCAAGCTGTTTGTCTGCATGTTTCTCAAGTGACTGATTAACCAATCTAATATCCCCCTTTTAATTTATTTCCCACTGAATCCCATTTCCTCTGCCTCCCTGTGAAGACACTTCACCAGCCATTCACAACCAACTGTTTCCTCCATGTTTGTTCTCCGCAGTCTCTCTGAATGGGCCGAACACTCTCACTGACACAATGGTGTGATAAAGGGCTTATTGAGGAGTATACTGAATGCTAAATCTTTGGGAGGGCTCAGGACCACTGCTGCGTCAAAAGGAGGTTGTGAGGGCGAGCAAACAGCAAAAGACAATGGGACTGAGCTGAATGGACGTCAGGGGTCGCTCTGGCTGGTGGAGAGAGCCGACATGTCTGAACCAGATCGCAGAGGGCTTGTTTAGAATCACGTTTCCCTTTAGATTCTCGTTTACAGCAAGCATTAAAATATGTCCTCTAGGACTGAATCAAAAGTTGACAGCTGTGAATACAGACATAAATATGCGCAAATGTATTGAAGAAGCATCGAGATCCAGGAAGTGAAGCCACATTGGACTAACTAACTAACTTTTGGTTGATCAGGCTACAAAATGTCTGTAATTGGGTGAAAAAATTTTCTTAACAGTTTTGAAGAGTCCAAGAAAAGGTCTTGAAATAACAAATTTTGTCCTACTAAATATCCAAAACCCAAAGATATTAATTCTATAATGATGTAAATTATAAAACTACTTCCTTTACTGATTATCAATTGATCTTTTATCTATGAAAAAGGTCAGAAAATATTTTAAAAATACCTGTCGCCATTGTCTTCCCAGATCAAAAGGTAATGTCTTCACCTAGTTTTGTTCAACCAAAGGTATAAAACCCAGAGATATTCTATATAAAACAGCTAGTTACATTTGATTAGCTTGGACCACGAACTGTTTAAAATGATGAATAATCTAAACAATTAATTATTCAGCACTGCCAAGGACGAACTTGTCAACTGCACACCTGTGTCAGCTGATGTTCTCAAATTAGCACAAAAAAATGCAACCTTAATACATCCATGTTTCTAGACGTTTCTTTTGTAACGAGATTTTCTAAGCAATTACGTGACAATTGTAAAAATTAATTTAATCAATTTAATTTTTTCATTTACTTATTCTTTCAGGCTGCCAGTTTCACTATTTTCCCTCCAGTAGCAGGACAGGAGGAAACTCCAGCTGTCTGCATCGGTGATAACACACAGCTGATGGAGGAGAAATGGAGGGGAGGGGAGGGAGGGTGGAAGACAAGACATGAGGAGATGGATGGGCAGCAAAACAGAGAGAAGAAAGGATGGGTCGATGGAAAAGTGACAGACAAAAAGAAAAGATGACCAGGCAGGTAACAGGGGTGAGAGGGAGAGAAAACGAGGAAGATGTGGAGAGAAAATGTGAGAAAGGTTAACAGATAAGTTCTGTGTTGACAAGGTGAACAGGCCAAGCAACAGGCAAGAGAGACAGAGTGTGTGTGTGTGTGTGTGTGTGTGTGTGTGTGTGTGTGTGTTTGTGTACACGCACTGAGGGCAGTCAGGGAGTTCAAAGCAGCAGGAACTTAGGAACTGAAGAGCCTGACAATGACCTTTGACCTGTGACAGATCAGCAGGTTGGAACAGTCATTATGCCTGACAAAGGAGCAACACACACACCCATGTGTGCACAAGCATCAAATCAAAACCGAACCACTGACAGGGAAAAGGGTGGGAGGCGTCATCTTATAATCACTTCCTCTGCTTTGATAATGACACACACACACACACACACACACAGAGCATTTGACATTTCAATCAAAGATAGAGTATGAATGCCCTCCTTTCTGTTTCTGTCTTTCCCAGCTGGAGTCCTTCTCGTTCTTCCTGTCCTCTTCCTCCTCCTCCTCTTCTTCTACTATTTCTCTCACTCACTCGCTCCCTCTTTTTTTCTTACTTTCTCCATTAATTCCCACAGCCTCACCATCACACACAGATGTTAGATGGCTAAACATCACCACATTAGCCATCTACTAATTTTTTTCCCCATCTTTGTTCTCTCTTTATCCATCATCCATTTTTCTAAATGTTACAACAACTAATTTAATAAGCAATAGGATACTAGAATGGAGTTTTAAACTACTCGAATTACTCTAGGTACTTAAATGTGCTTGAGTTTCAGCATTTTTGTATTTTTTTTTTTTAGAAATGTAGAAATTTTAGGAGATTTTGGTGTAGACATACTGGAGTTTTAGTCTGCTTTATTGGTATTTTACACTTCTATGCAGGAACTTCAGGCTATCAAAGGTTACAGCATCTAAGTTTTGATATGATATGATTATGATAAAGTTTGAGAAGCTACCATATTTGTATTTTAGACAATTTTTGGCTTTAAGGCAACTAAAATGCCTTTCAAGATAACTAAATTATATTGGAATTGGAGACTACATAACATTTTGAACCTTCTTTGATGACCAGAAAACAGAGCTGCAGACGATGGACTTTAATCATGGAGTGTGATCACACAGTCATGCTGTTATTTACTTAATGGATGTTATCAGGTTTGAAAGAAAACAGAAATTAAAAGCCAAGTCATAATGATTGCATCACGCAAAAGTGGACATATGAAGTATTTAAAATAATGGATGAAAGAGACAAAGGTCCAACAGAAAATTAACAGACCTGACTATAAATAAAACGTACAACAGATTAATGAACTCCAAAGCAAGGCAGGGGCAAAGATAGTTCATGACTGCTGTTTCATATATTTCAGCATATTAAAATGGAAGTGGCACATAATAGATTGTGTGTTATTTCAGAGGATGAAAAATATATTCATTTTACTTGGATCCATCACAGGGGAAAATGAAAATAACTATAATGAAGCATTTATCTAAATTTGTCAAAATACCAAACTGAAACTAAAAGAGCGGGGTGCGTTAACCTGCCAACATCAACACGTCCTGATATCAGCTACAACAGAAGCAGCTAAAAAAAAATGACCCCTGAAATATCAGCCAACTATTTTGAACAACCAATCCACATTCCTTTCCTCCCTGCCTCCATCCATCCATCATCCCTCCTTTATCCTGGTTTAGATACGACATCAACATCTCGTTTTCCTCTTTCTCTCCTTTCACTCAAAGCTGAATCACTCCTATTAAGGTCAGATTTGTCTCTCTCTTTCTCTGCACCTCTCACTCTCCCCCTCTCTGCTCATTTTCCTGCCCAGTACACATAATGAATGACTGAAAAATGTGCGCTGTGTGTCAGCGTTTGTGTGTTTGTGTGAGGACAAAGTGTCAGAGGCAACGTTTAACCCGTGAACGAGAGGGACAGACGGGAAAACAGGAAGATGAAGGCCGATGGTGACTGAAATAAGAGTCACTGAAGAGGACGGAGGAGTGGAGAGAGGAATGAATGAGTGCAACTGTTGATCCCTCAAAATGACAGCCAAGGAGCTAAAGAGACCTAAATAAAGAAATAGAAAGAGGGCCACTATTAAGGGATGTGACAAAAACGTGTGGTTGACTGAGTCACTGTGGGAAATGTCACAACAGAAAGAGAGAGACACAGAAATACATCACTTTCCTGAAGACTTAATGATGATGATAGCATATAAATCCCCTATAAGGCTGACAATGTGGTACATTCACGCTAAAAAGATGCAACACAAAAGCTACTCATGGCTAAAAACCAAAACACTGATAAGTTATGGTGCAATGGCTCTGACAAGGGGCCATAAAACACACTGAAGTTACACAAAGCAATGTATTTTTCATTTCAACATTGACACTGAAATGTAATGGTCATGTAAAAGGGTTCCCAGTTCTGTTTCTGCTGGATATGTGAGCAGCTAACACATTCGCTATAACATCTTGAGAAGCTTAATAGAGATTGCGTATCTGCTAGTTTTTGAGATTTTTGGTCAAAAATAACTTAATACTGCTGATAATAATCAAAAAACATTAATTATTGTAACCTTTGTAATAGGCAGAAGTGTGCTGAAACCGGAGCTTAGCATAGCTATTGTCGCTCTATCTTCTTGCATTATTTCTTGCTAGTACAAAATGGTACAATATCTTGTTGACTAATTGCCTAAAAAGCTCACTACAAGCATCATTATACGGTGTAAACTTCATCATGTATAATATAGAATTGGGACAGAGATAATAAGCCATATCATCATTTTAGCTGAATCCATACTAACACTTTTTGCTTCAAAATAAAAGATATAATTCAATCCAGGTTCAATTGTGGACCTATTTCATGAGTAGTTAACTTGAGGGTTACAGTGTGTTTCCACTGCACAGATAGAGACTGGCAACGAATTTTGTGAAGGAGAGTAACGCAGAAGAAGGGGGAAAGTGGTTTGATGTGCATCATATCTATCTTAATCTTTTTTTTTTCTATTTCTTTCCATCATTACTGTGTCAGTCAAACACCACAGAGGAGTCTTTGTGGCTGGAGAGAGAGAGAGAGAGAGAGAGAGAGAGAGAGAGAGAGGAAGGGAGAGAGAGAGAGAGGAAGGGAGAGATGGGTGATTACAATGCACGGGTGTGAGGGCAAAAACAGAGCGTGAGACATTACAGTGAATAAGAGAAGATATCTTGAATAGTCTCAAACATGAGAGCTGGCTGCTTGACTGGATGTTGTACCAGCTACACACACACACACACACACACACACACACACACACACACACACGCATCACACCTGAGGACAAACAAAAACAATGGAATTGTCTGTGCAGAGCCAAACCACAGGCAAAAACACACACACACACACACACACACACACTGGACAGAGAGTGTGGTTCCCATGCCCGTCACTTGTAAATAGCAGCAGAATTGGCAGCGAAGCCACTGATTGTAATCAGGAAACCACACACACACACACACACATCCGCGCTAATACAAAACACACACACAGAAGTGATCTCAGACGGCTGAGAGGACACAACATAATTCTGTCAGGTTGTATCCATGAAAAATAAGCCTTTGTGCGTGGGGGTCATTTTGTGCAGCAAGTTTGAACTTAACTGAATCCCATCACCGCTTCTTGTTAGAGCACCATTTTCAAGTGTGTCTCTTATTTCTTGATGGCGCCTACAGTTATCTCAGTTTATTAGATTTTTGACGACTAAACCACCATACTGTCTGTTTCTTTATGCAACTGCTATTCCCCATCTACATCTTTAAGCATGTTCGGTATGTGAGCTCAGCTTAACCCTCAAACAAACCGTCAGAAACTTCCCAAATATAAACGTCAGTGTAACCTCCACCCTGCAGTTCAGAGCCGGCTGGCACTTTCAAGCTAACTCTGACGCTCAAACCGCATGAATGGCAGGAAGCATTCAATCGGGAGCAGTTGGCACCACACTCGCTCTTACGCACGGTGAACAATGGAGCTACCTCAACACTCCAAGAGAGTCTGTGCATCTGTGTATTCGTCTCTTTGTTAGCGTTTGTCCTGGAGGGAAATCTGTCAGCACACACAGGAAATTAAGGGCACACGGCAGTGAGAGATGTTTTAATTTGTTAGAAACACTGAGTGAATCTTTAATCCTGGAAAAACACATGATTAGTATTGAGGTTAGGTCAATTTTGAATTTGATTTAAAGGGTGAATTCACTCAAATTTAAATAAGAAAAATATATTTTCTCACTCAATTCAATCGGAAGAGAAATTTGACAGATGAAATTAAGAATAAAATGGCTCTGTACGAGTTATAAGTGTGTAGCTCTCTGCTCCTACATTTGGGTGAACTGACCCTTTAAATATCTGCACTGAGACACAGACACTTCAGAGAGTCTAACGAATCTTTGACAGGTGTGATGACAAGGACGCAGATTTTGTGACTCAAGAGGGGATGAAAACAGAAAAGAAAGGACCTCACCTGAAGAACACACACACACACACACACACACACACACACACACACACACACACACACACACACACACACACACTGAAGTCTATATTGTGCTCTAATAATAGGCTGCTGAAACACTCATCTCCTCCTCTTTCCATGCCCTCATCCTCCTTCCTCTTTTTCACCTCAGTTTTCTTCCACTTAATACCTGCTTCCTGCCTTCCTCTTCTCTCCTTCTGCTCCACCTCCTCCTCATCCTCCTCTCTTCCCATGTTTTGTTTCATCTTGTATTTATTGCTCCTTCATGTCACCTATTATTGGTCTCTGTGTTTTTTCAATCCCCCCTCCTCTTCTTCTCCTCTATCTTTCCCCTCTCTTTTACCTGGGATACCAATCCTTCCACTATCACACACCTGAGGAATGAAACTGCATGCCAACACACATCTATGCACAGAAACGCACCAACGTTACATCACTCTTAGCTTATATACAAGACAACGGTGAATTGTGTTGAACTGGGTATGACCTCATCCTGGATGATTCATGTTCTTCCTACACTTCATCAGGAAGCTGTCACTCCTCTTCCATCGCTCTCCCTTCTACTTCTCCACCTTTGCAGATAAAACAGTGATAAACAAAGAGCCTGGCAGGTACAGACAGAGATACGAATATGTCTAATATAGATATGGAAAATAATGAGGTGAGGTGTTTTACTGAATTTCAAACTAAGATGAGAGAAATGAGCTGTATCTAAGTTTTGAGATATTCATCTCTGGGGTTTCTGCTGCCAAGCCACCACAACGGGAGTGAAAGTTATTTTGTTAATGCTGCACTGAAGTTCAGCAGCGACATGTCTTTCTGGAAACAATGAGTCTCAGGCAAGAATGTTTTCATATTGTCTTGTTTAGTTTGGATAATCCACAGATTTAACTGTGCTAACATTTTTCATAAGGACTATTTCTTCAGTAGAATGTAACTACATTTAAACCTGACGTCAGTGGATTATTCAGAGCAGTGAGAGAGACTGTAAAAAGACGCACTGGTGTTGGGCTTTCAAATGTCATTTTAAAGCACAAAAGACCTCGTAGTAGAAAAATGGTGGACGAGGAGAAGGATGAAATAAAGCTTGAGAAAGAACCAGACCTGGAAAGACAAGGACGTGAAGGATTAGAGGTTGGAGGAGACTTTTGAAGAAACACATAAAGATGAGGAGCAGGGGTGATGAGGAAGAGGATGATGGTGAAGAGGAAGACGGAGATAGCAGAAGAAAGAAGACAGGGAGGGTGGAGGAGATAGAAATGCTCTATATTGGGCTGTTGCTATCTGTAGAAGATAGATAGGCTAAATGGCTGCTTCAGATATAGAAGGTGTGTGGGTGGGGTGGGGTTGAACTTATCTTTATTTAAAGAATCAAACAGATAGTGGAAAGAAAAAAAAAAGATTAAATAGCAGGATGAAGAGACGATGATGATGGAGAATTAAATACTGGAGAGAATGATCAACAAGGGAGTATTAAGAGGTGTTAATCGTTAGTCGTGACGATGTGTTAAAGACATTTACACATTGGGGCAACATTTCTTGGAAATGGTGAATATCCCATACTGTGGACTGATTCCAGTGAAATGTGTTTAATACACTGAGTGTTGGGTGGGTGCAGTCAGTGCTTGGTACACACCTGCTGCTGTAAAGCTCTGATAAAGTGATACTGATAGTGACTGTGCCAACTGAATGCACATTATTATTGAGCTGCTTCACCTTTTGAACTCACATTCACCTCTTAACCCATGTACTTTTAGTCTGTGAAACCAACCCCACATGAGACAATCAGAAAAGACAGAGGTGTCCATAAACTTCTGGCCAGAATGCTATACCTACACTTAAAGGAAAGGTTTAACATTTTTGGAAATAAGTTTATTCACTTTCTTTTCTAGAGTTAGATGAGAAGAGTGTGAAGTATGAAAAATGACATAAATAAATAAACAAATCAATGCAGAAATGTAGAAAAACCAAAATAAATAAATAATTGTAGAAATGCATACATAAATAAATAATAACAGCATCATAATAGAAATTATTCATTATCAAAATGTTTTTATTTTTGCATTATTTATGTATTTAATTATTCATTTCAGCATTTATTCATACTTATGTCATTTTTTTATTCTTCATAGAGGAGTTGTCTGTACGTGAATATGATGCTAATTTTGCTTAGCATAAACTACAATAAAATAAAACTAAAGACTGGAAACAGGTAGAAAACAGCTAGTCTGGTTAGCATCTCATTTGGTCAATCAGTGCAAATTACGAATTGACAGTTCATTATGCTCTTTCAGCATATTTGCTAAGCTAATTTAGCAAACTGCTCGCGGTAACTTCATATTTTTGCTGTGCAGACATTCGAGTGGTATCAATCCTCTTGTCGAGAAGGTGATGTATGTATTGGTTGTGTATTTCCTAAAACAGTGAACATTCCCTTTAAGTGTATATACTATATGACTAAAGAGATTAGAGAACATGACTTTTCGTATAGAGACAGAGGAGGGGAGGGGGAGAGAGAGAGAAACAGAGAGAGAGAGGAGTTAGGGGTAATTTAACAAGACTTCCCCTCTGCGGGTTGAGACAGGTTAACTGACATTCCAATCTCCCTTCCCTCTTTCATTCTGGCAGAGGGTCGAGGGGTGCGTTAGTGTGCATGTGTGCTGGGGTCTTCAACACACTGTCACTCACACGCACGCACACACACAAGCTCTCTCACACTCACACACACACACACACAGCACACACAACACACACACACACACACACACACACACACACACGTAATCCCTGTCCTTAGCCCACCTACATTCTTTTAAGACAAAACTGCAACCTGGTAACTGGAGACCATCCACCTCTTTTCTCTCTCTCTCTCTCTCTCTCTCTCTCTCTCTCTCTCTCTCTCTCTCTCTCTCTCTCTCTCTCTCCCTCCCTCCTTTGCCCATGAATATTCCCATGTGATGTAGGTGGTAAACATCAATTTGATTAGCTATAGATAAAGTATCCTGCAACACTGGGAATGCAGCAACAAAATAAAAAGTTCATGTTCATGTATGCTTCCTGCTGGTTTTGCACAGTCAGGACTTATGCATCTTTGTCTATGTATCTTCTCAGTAGTTTTCAGTTAAGCAGTTTTAAAGTTGCTTTATAATTCGATACATTACAGGAATCTGATATTGATTACTTTATATTTTTATCTTCAATTGATTGATAATTGTGTATAAAATGTCTGAAATTAATGGGTTAATGGGTTGCCCATCCCTCCACCAAGTTCAGCACAAATCGGTTTAATACTTTTTGTTAATCCTGCATGACAGGATTTATCAGGGATATTTTTGGCAAAGAACAGGTAATCTGACCTTCATTTGTGAAACTGAATTAGCTGAACGACCCTTTGATACTTGACTTTAACGATTATTCTATTATCCAAACTGTTAAAGACTGATTTTCTGTCGATTGACATCTATCCTCTATCAAAGTTCAAAGCTGAAAAGACGAAGAAGAGCATTTAAAGTGAGTAATACAAACAAATAACATGTATGTATGTAAGTCTAAAGCTTTATCAGAATCAATACACTTAACAGCAGAGCTGATTAATTGATTAGCCAATCAACTGGAAAGGAATGGGCAACTATTTTGATCAATTAATCATTTCAGTCTTAGTCAATAGTGAAACAATCCAAAATATTCTCTAAGTCCAGTCCCTCAAACAGCAGGATTTGGTGCTTTTCTTTGTCATGTGTGATTGTAAACTCAGTGTTTTTGGGTGTTTGGACTTTTGACCAAACAAAGACATTTTTTTTTCCGCACTTCATGGATTAAGTGATTTATCGATTAGTCTTGATCACTGGTAAAAGCTAGGAAATCAAGTATTTTATTTGTTGTTGCATTGCATTTATTATTTTGTTTATTGGTTACTTTATTATCAGGACACATTGGAAAAAAAGATTTTTAGGTCCCAATCCCAAAAAAAAGTCAGTAGGTAGCCACTGATGTCATCCAGCCAACATCTATTCAGTGCCTGATGATGAGAACAAACTCTGCTGGGCTCTCATAGCATTCATATTGTGCTTTAAAAGACTCTTTATTCATTCTTTTATCACTGCCACAAGGTAAACAGGCTTATAAAAGCTTTTACAAGCTACACACACAGCGGCTGTCACAGCTCCCTGCTTCTCTATTGAGCCCTTCAACTGAGAGAGAAAGACAGGAAGAGGGAGGAAAGTAAAGAGCGGAGAGAAAAGGGACGAAAGATGGAAACTGAATGCCACGACAGAAAACACACTCGTCGGGAACATGAGTGCACACACGCGCGCACACACACACACACACACACAGCGAACATCTCTCTACTGATGAACGAGGGAGGCACTCGAGCAGGAGAGCCCGGCACAAAAGGGCCACATTCAGAAACATAAAAAGGTTGTTCAAGAGCGACATTCAACAACACAAAAAGATTAACTTCTTGAGCACAGGGAGACAGAGTGAAGCTTTTCTGTGCTGCGTATCTGCCTGAATGTGTCCCTGTATATGTGAAAATAAATGTACAACACCAGCTAGAACAGAGCATCAACAGCAGCTCTAAGCCAACTCAGACTGAAGCATTCACGGTTTGATTCTTTGGGAGGCTGATTTATTTCACTTTCATTATCAGAATAGAGAAGCTGGTAGCAAGCAGAATTAAATTCAGCCAACAGATGTTTGCAACTTTACAACCAGTGGCTGCAGCTGGAATCCAATCAGATTCATTTGCAGTTTAAAAAAGCAGCTGAGATTAATGGAGATGTTGGAAACTACCAGTGTGTACGGCTGACAACAAGCTCCGGCACAAGAGGTGTATGTACTCAATATGAAACACGCTGATCTTTAGAATCCTGCATCATTCTATCAAGATTTAATGTGATTAGAAAACCTTTGCATGAACCCTGGTAATATGGAGGACGTTACACAGTCCACAAAAACTATTAAGACTTTTTCCCAAATCCGAGAGAACGCGACACATCCGGCACTTTGCCAACTTTTTGACTCATTCACATCACGACAATCTTACTGGCTGAAACCTCTGGAAAACGATAAACCACAACAGATCACAAGAACACAAGATCAATCTGAGGAGACATGAGATGAAACATTTCTGCTATACAGTATGACTTTCCTTTACTGAATCAACTCGCCTATTCGTGCCTCTAAAAAGTATTCAGATGTGTGGAAGACAGGGCTTCATTATGAGGGGTAACAAGCCAAAACGGTTGAGGACCACTGCACTACAACAGCTTTTTTTTTTTGCAGTGCAGCCAACACTAAAGTTAGATAGATCACACAGATCTTAGACATTCAGAGTCCTCAGAAAACATCCTGACACTCCAGAACACATCTCAACGCAATCAGCAGAATGAAAAAACATCAAAAGACACCCATAACTGCAGAGACAGACAGAGAGTCTGTGTGTGTGTGTGTGTGTGTGTGTGTGTGTGTGTGTGTGTGTGTGTATATATATCTAAATCCAATGAGTCCTACCTGTCCGAGGTCCAGGGTGACGTTCACCTCGTTGTACTCGGTGCTGCGGGACAGAGGCGGGCTCTGCCACCATCTCTCTGTCCCGTCGATGGCGTTGGTGATGGGATGGGCGCGATCGCTGTCCCCCTGGCTGCAGATGTCACAGTACTGGCCCTGAGAAGACAAGAGACGGAGGTGTGTGAGGTTTCAAAAGGCACTGTGGCAGGAGTCTGATACTTTACTATGCACAGTATCACATTGGAAAGCCATACTTGAGACCTTGAGGATGTAGTTTTTGGGGTCCAAAGCACATGTGTTCTTGTCAAATTATTTACACTTGACTTGCTAATATAAGATTCTGATCAGTCCTACATCCCTCCGTTTTGTTTTGTTCTTTGAATTGTACTTTGATGATCAAATCTAACAAAAGCTTCTGTGAGACTCTGCAGGGATTGACTCCAGTTGGTAACACACCAGGTGCTTCCACTGAGTAGGAGAGGAGGCGCTAATCAGTGCAACACCTGCACTTTGGACACAAAACTTCCTCTATCATTATATCTAAATCTGATGAAAATAGATTCTCAATCACATGTTACACTTACAGATCTACTGTTGAGAATGAACTCCAGGGTCTTGCTTAGAGAAACCTAGACAGGATGTTATTGATTAACATACATTGCCTATTGTGGAATCTGACCCTTCAGCCTTTAGGTTACAGCCCAGAGAGAAACTGAGCAGTAACTTAAAGACTAAACTGCTGCACAGTCTTTCAGAGTCACCGTAAACACCTGTGAAAGGACGAGATTTATTTCACAAGTGTCTGTCCCTGAAGCTACCTGGGTCAAGTTTCTTGCTTTTCCACAGAAAGGGCGACTCCACGCAGGTTTAAGTAACAGTGAGGCTCCGGCATGTATTAAATATCCGCTTGTAGGTTTTAGTTGTCTCATAAATTAAATCGCTGTGCAACAGTCTGCCTGTTTAGAGCTAAATTCACACGGTTTACAGTCTGCTATGACAGCATAGTGTACTGTATGACAAAAGGAGCAGGGGCTGCCGCCCTCAGTAATGAAAAACAATGCACTTTCGCTACTATAAAGGCTCTATATCTATTAAGTCTTGCATGGTACAGTAGTATCCACAAATTCAAAATAAAACAATTTTCTCATGTGTTTTAATTTGCCACATATTCATGATCATTACATCAGGTTTAAAGGGTAAATTACCCTCAAAAAGAATGAGGTTGGACAATGGGAACCAGCATAGTAAAGCCAGGGTGTATATATGATCTAAAATGGCTGATCAGTGCAGAAAGCAGGCCTCACTCTCAGGTGTTTGTTTTCAGAAAGTAACAAAAATTTAAAGATGCAACTGTTTCAAATATCTGCCGGCTGATTTTCATACTGTAAAACTGTAAAAATGAATGGCAGCAAATGGTCCGTGCCCGTAACCACTTGAACCGGCCTCTCCACCTCTTTGCTTTCTAAAGCTTCTTCATTCTCAGCTAATCCCAGTTTGGTTGTCCGAGCATTTAACCCCACCACTGGCCGGCCGTGTAAGCGTTACCATAAGCCAAACAAGCACGGACCTGAACAAAAGGAAGGGTTAAGAGATGTTATCACTGCGGGTCACTGGAGGTCACAGGTCACTGCTCACTATCTGACTCCACCCTACTAGCCCCCTGTCCTCCCACAGATCAACCCGTCCATCCACCTTTTTGATTTTGTGTTTTTCCGTTGATTTTATTCAGCCTGATATTAGTCATCAATGTTATTGTTGAAGGGCAAATTAAGTTCATTTAAGAGCATGATGCAGCAAATTGAGGGACGATATTAACTGAGTGAACAAATGAAGTAATCTCAGATTAAAAATTAGTAATCTGAGGTAACAATTTATCAAATAGTCACATCAGCGACACCTACCAGAGTTTGCAATTTTGTTTTAAAGATAAAACAGACACTTTCAATCAAACTGATTGAATTCTTGCTTTTTTTCCTCTTTTCCCACTTGTATATTCTTTTGTAATCGCCCATTTCAATCTATTTTCTGCATTCCTTGTTCTCTGCGTATTTGTTATTAACTTAATATGTCATTCAGTATTAATTGCTCTCATGTAGTCATGTCAAAACTTGGTCACAGCACCTTGAGAGCATTAAAGAGAGAAAGAAACCACTTCCAATCAACAGCTGAGTACAGAAAAATGAAGGTCAATAAAGGAAATGAAGCTGGTGGTGCACAGAAAACAGCGGATTTCCCACCCTGTCAGTGACATCTCTAAAGGACAAGGCAGGTGTTTAGTGCAGTGAGACGTCAGGGAGGCTGCTTCTGTATTTCTGCTGGGCTGTCTAACTCTCTTTCACACTATTTCTTTCTCTTTTTCTCAGTTTTTCCTTTTCTCGACACCTGTATTCCTCTCTCGTCACGTCCCTTTAAAAAGCGAGGACGTCAACAAAAAAGGCCACCTGGAAATGAACATGTAGGGCACAAATCTAGTCTCTCTCTGTGTTACACAGGCTTTCATTCAACCGTTTTTCATCTCTCTTCCTGTCTCTTTCTTTCACTTCACCTCTCGGTCTCTCACTGAGGGAGGAATCCATGTCCCCAGGCAGAGCCAAAGTGTTACTCAGCCCACACCTGCCACTTTGTGTAATTTATCTTTTCTCTCTCTTCACATAACGCGATTCTCTTTCTCATACGGTACTTACTCTAACTCTTTCTCTTTATGCCTTATCTGTTTGCTTTTTCCCTCTCATAGTCCTTCCACTCTGTATCACCTTTGCCTGCATCCATCATACATGACACCAGTATTTCATGTTGTTTAACAAAAATTTTAAGCTGCATGCGCAGCTCAGATTTTGAGGTGAAAACACAGCCTACATTCCCGATGACACAATCTGGGGCTGGTCACACCAAGGCCAGCTGAACCTCTGTAACACCTCCACCCTCACGAGAGGAAATTGTTAATTTAATGATATAATCCTGGGAGACTTTCTGGATAATTTAGCCAAAGGAGCATTCACGTCATGTGTGCAAAGCTGCACACATGACGTACAACTCCTCTTATCAGTTCCAATTAGCTGTACACTTTAGTGTTATAAACAGCAACAATATCAGTTTTTGTAAAATCTGAAGGTGTGCCTCACACACAAGCCTAAGGAGTGAGAAGTTTATCCGTGGCGGGGGATTTCTGGGTAACGAAATCCTTACAATTCAAACATCTACTTCCTGGAGCTATCTGGGACCACAACTGTGCAAAAAGTGGATTAAACCAACACTTTGGGTCCACATTCATGCTAGCGGCTCCGAGAAGCTGTACTACTGTTAGCATGCTAACACAGTCACAATAACATTGTTGACTGATGTTTAGTGGGTAGCCAATATTTACCATCTTAGATGAGCATGCTAGCACAGAGTACAGCTGAGGCTGATGCTAATGTCATTAGTTAAACATGCGTTTTGGTCATAAACCAAAGTACTGAACAAAATGAGACAGTAAAGTCAGAATAATTCATCCTCTGGGACCATGACTGTCGACATTTTACAGCAATCCATGTAATAGTTGTTAAAGTACTTCAGTCAGGACAAAAGTGTCTGACTGACACACTGACATGAAGCTCAGGTGCTAGCATGGCTAAAAACTATGTTCAGTATTTCAATGATAAGAGAAAACACAGTTTGTTTCTATAGAGATGACAGTAAATAGGCCTACATGTTAATTAGTGAGGACCGCTGCAGTTTAGTCCCAGGTCAAGAAAAAAAAGAGATTCTTAACCTTTTGTAGCCATTTTCACAGGCGCAAACAAACACACACACACACACACACACACACACACACACATTCCAATCTCTAGTCCTCCTCCTCCTGCTGCTTTTAATTAATAAAAACACTCTCACATCTTGCTGTCAAATCAAAACAGGATTAACCTCAACAACAGAAAAGGGTGTGTGATTTCTGCTTTGTGTGTGTGTGTGTGTGTGTGTGTGTGTGTGTGTGTGTGTGTGCGTGCGTGCGTGCATGTGTGTGCTTTGTTCTGGTGGTGGTGGGCCGAGCCACAATAGCTCAGCAAAAGTGGGCTAAACCTCTTAGCCCCGAACACATAATGAACCATTGGTTGAGCTAATGACCAGATTTCTTGGGTTCATTTTGGAGATTTCCTGAGCTAATTATGCAGCAGCGTCGCCACTTGAACCAAACTGACTAAATGAAAACAGTGATGAGGGAATATTCGGCCTAATCCAGAGTGGAGAAGAGGAAGTGGTTGAGATCACGTTCAACAGCAGAGAGGCAATTTGTCAACTGAACCGCAGTTAATTAGCAAAATACATAATTCCTTCTTTCTCTCATTATTAAGCTAGATGATCTAATAAACAACTTAAAAGCTTGAAAGTATCTTTAAAACCCTTTATCTCTCAAGCCCCACCCCCCCTCTCCCCAGGGCACATGTTTTATTTTGTTGGGTCTTTACAATCAAACAACACCTAAGACCGCCTGCTGCTCATCTTCTCCCTCCGCTCACAAACTTTACACCCCTTTCTTTTTGTCTGATCTCTTTCAGTTTCAGTAGCATGTCACTTCAGAGGTAGCACACGGGTTTAGACATGACAGACTTTCTCTGTTCCTCCACCTAAATGACCATCATCATCTCCAGAGGAAGCATCGCTCGGGCCTTGATGATCTCGCAGTCACAGAGAACGGATAAACCCGGTCTGATTGGAGGACACGGGTCAGTCACCGTGAGGAATGCGAGGAACAGGTGGGAGAGAGATAGAGAGAGAGAGAGCTAGAGCATGAGAAGGCAATCAGCCCGTATGTTCTTACCCAGAGGGTTGATTTAATGGTTAACCCACTAATAATCCTTTGTATGTTAACTAGTGATACCTGGAAGCTTAATTGTCGAACACACAATTGGCTGTTGGTTTAGTTTTACAAGCTCACAAACTCATCATCACATTAAAAACTCATCTGTAAAACACACGAAATGATTGATGTAGGAAACCAGTGGTTGGATTACTGCTGGAGTCTGTCCTTATATAAGTGGCCTGTGTTAAGTGTTGCCAAGTCCTACAAAGGAAGCAGTGCATGAAATAATGACTGGGCAGAGCGGTGGGAGATTTGTGCACACTGCTGACCCCCTCTGTTCAACTCTGTACTCTGAATGCAGTCAAGTGTGCAGGCTGGCATCTGCAGGAGGTTTAACATGAGAGAGGTGGAGTTTAACATGAAGTTTGGTGATAGAAACAAAACTGCAGTAAAACACTTGAAAAAATGAGCTGTAGTGACTCTGTAGGCTAGTAAAGTTTAGAGAGGTGCTATAAATCATGACGATCATACTGATATAATGTGAGATAAATATGTCATTATGTCAAATAAATTAAGTCCTCAAAGTATTATAGAAAATTACTATCGGTTCATTAAACCTCCATAGAAAAACTGAAGAAATACAACTGAGTATTTAACGCAACCATATAGAAATACTATTGACACAGCAGTCACTTTAAGCCTAATAGTGAACACCACAGGCCCGCTTATAACCTATAGAAATACTATAGGAATATTGTAACAATGCAAAGTCAAATAAAAATACAACTGAGCATACAACACAGACATACCACTAGATTACTAGGAGTTTTACAGCAATTAAACAGGGTCAAAACATCTGTAAATTCAATTATAGGCAGCTCAGATGCATTAGAAGCAACTAATGAAATATTGTACAAAGAGTACAACAGTATTACAATGCTACAAGAGATAAGAATGCAATATACCAAATAATGCATTTACTATAGGTTTAGGCAACTATAGAACTAATAGACTATAACGGGAGATAAAACTCACTGTAGTATGAGGTAAAGTAAAATTAAAACTCCATTGGGGCAACATTTCTGAGCAACGTAAGTAGAAATCAGACCTCTACAAGTGTTTTTCCCTGCTCACCTGGATGGTCTGGCTCGGGTCTCCGGACACCGGGCCTCCGACCAGCTTGCAGTACAGGTCCTGCACGGTCCTGCCGGTGTCGTCCTCCCCGCAGGTCGCCGTGGCGGTGATCTTGGTGCCCTCGGCCAGGTTGAAGTAGGGCGGGTGCAGGCTGTACCCGTTCACCCCGTTGGTCGGCAGCTCCTGGGCCGACGCGAAGTGGCAGCAGGTCACCAACAGCGGCCAGAGCAGCAGCGGCACGACCCGCGTCCGGGCGCGCTGAGCCGGGGAGAGCGCAACACCGAGCGGCGCCGGTCCGCTCGCCATCATTTTTTCCACCTGTCCTCCCTCGATCCGGTCAGACTGGAGAAGTTTGAGGAATAAATGAAACTGGTTGGAAACAGAGGTGAGTCGTTAACTTCTGTAGCAGAGAAGCATTTGGAGCGAAAATAAAGGGAAATGTTGCAAAAAGAGAGAGGAAGGGGAGAAGTTTGTAGTCCAGGAGAGCGGTGCGTCGACGCTTTTCCTCTCTCTCTTCCTTTCTCTCTCTGTATCGCTCCACCAAGCACCTATTCCAGCTCAGTGTGTAAGCACCCCTCCCTCCCCTCTGTGTTGGCCCGACCCGTGGTTGGAGGAGGGGACAGCTCCTTTCAATGCTCAGTGTTTTGAATTGGTTTAGTTACATCATTCTCTTTGAGCAATCATCACGGCTCATTAATTGGCTCAATTAAATGGATCTTAAGAGGCGAGTTTGGCTCCATTGGGTTCGTAGATATTTTTATAGGCTAATGTTATTTAGCAATTTCTTTTCCTTTCCTCACTCAATTCCTCCATCCCTACTCCCTTCATCTTTCTTTACCCATCCTGGTCTTCTTCTTTTCTCTCATTCCTCTCCTCTTTTCCTTCCATCTTCCTTTCTTCAATAGTATGCTCACTTTCCTTCCCTTTCCTTTTTTCCTCCGCATCCTTCCATATTGGATGTTAAATTGGACTATATATTGTGTTTTTTTGTTTTTTTTTCCAGGGCATCCACAAAGTAACCAAACAACAAATGGGAACTCCAAACACACACACACACACACACACACACACACACACACACACACACACACACACACACACACACACACAGTAATAAGCATCCAGACTGCCCATCGAACAGACAGCAAATAAAGTCAGACAGGTGCTCAAGACAAACAAACACACACAAACATAGACGGCCACACACTCAGACCATCTTCAAACCCTGTAAACACACTGGAAAAAAGGATGGACAAAATCTAATTGCAGTTGAAATGTGGGATGTCTATGTCACTGTTTTAATTTGAGTCGTGTACGAAACACATGTAGACCTGAGACACTAGTAGTGTGAGTGAAAGGTCATTTTTAACTCTGGGAAAAGCAGTTTTACAAAACAACCACAACTCAAGGTCCACTTACTCGCTTTTTGTCATTTTCTACAGAAACATCATCAGATGGTTTTAGTATATTCCCCAAAAACCTTCATCAGTGGATGTAGTATGCTCGATTGTCCTCATGTGACCTAAGTATAGAGCTCTGGTCATGTGATAACAGGTGGTCAGACTGTATAAATATCACATGACCCTAGTTTCACACTAAAGGTCACGGAATGGCAACTTAGCGAACCCTATTTATTAACATAACATAACATGATTATTTAACATGGTCAGTCCACTGAAACATGAAATTTGGTACAGATGGCCACGATGTCCAGAGGATAAATCCCACTGACCTAACCCTCACCCTGACTTTTTCTCTCTAGCGTCATCTGCAGGTCATCTCAAGTTTTCACTTATCCTGAGAACATCTCCCGGATGGACTGGTTCTCAGCCGGTTTATTCCGAACATTTTAATGATCCTCCCACTTTTCTGACTTTTCCTCTAGCGCCACCACGAGGGTCACCTTTGTGTTTCTGAGTGAAATGTCTCAACAACTTTTAGATGGATTTCTATAAAACGTGTCGCACACATTCATGTTCCCATTGATCAAGTTTAGGCACAATTTCTGGAGAGTATATAGATGTGTAATAACAAGCCAAGAACTGTATGATAAAGTTTTTGACTTTACGTTTTTGGAAAATAAAATCTTATTGCAAGCACAGACTATATTTGTATTTGGGATACACCTCGAGGAAACACCTGAGCAGCTGTGTGTGTGTTTTCTCACGGGCTCTAAAGCACACCGCCATCTAATTAAGCTACAGGAACCACTTTAGAAGATGAAAGAGTTTCTCCGACACACACACACACACACACACACACACACACACACACACACACACACACACACACACACACACACAGCTGCTCAGGTGAGTCAAAGTAATGTTTTCGGGCCTTTAAGTTTCAAAAGGGTTTTTACATCAAAAACAAATCCCTTCACTGATGATGATGATGATGAACATGCCAGGAGGCAGAGAAGGAGACAGAAAGTTAAGATACAGATACCTGAGTCAGGCAGGTGAAATTGTCGCCATGTTTGTGCGTTGTTTACACTGTTCAGAGTCCAGAAACCACTTCACACATCCACTTCCTCCATCATCTGTCAAACACATACTGAACTCTGATCTGCAGACTGATGTGTCTGCCTGACACACACACACACACACACACACACACACACACACACACACACACACACACACACACACACACACGGGGGCAGGGGTCAGTGACCTCCTGTAGTTAAAAGCAGTCTTGAGGCAGTGTGTTAATGCAGAAGAGCTTCATTCACTGACACACTAGAACATTCCACAGGCTGTTTGCAGGCTCACAGGTCACACTGTGGTTAGTGTGCTCTGGTCTGGGCCTGAAACTAATGATAATTTACATTATCGATTAAACTACAGATTTCTTTTTTCTATTAATCAACTAATCATTTAATCTACACAACGTTAAATGTGCTTGTGACAGTTTTCCAGAGCCCAAGGTGCCCCCTTCAAATGTCCAAAGACACAAAAAGGTTTTCAGTTTATAATGATATAAAACAGAAAGAGGCAGCACATGTTGACACCGAACTGTTACTGATTCATTTCCTGTTAATCAACAACCAGATTTACTGTCTAAACCACCACATCACCACCTTCACAGGCAGGAAAACTTAAATACGGCGGCAGAGAAGGATCAAACAGGGAAATAAGGGCTTAATAAAAGAGTCACATTTTGCAGTCTGATGTTGAAGTAAAAGCAGCTGCATTAAATCAGCATCACACAGTTTGGCTTGAAGGAGGGCTCGTCGTTTCACCTCACTAATCCTCTCTTTCTCTCTGTCTTTCTCCCTGAACTCTATAACTAATCTACTTCCTGGTTACCGAGGAGACCAAAGGCAAAGTGAGGGATTGGCCACTTGTTGTCATGGCAACTGCTAACTGCTCCATCAATTGAACCCACTTACCGCAGCAGGGGGTAAGTGGGTTCCACACTTACTCACACAAATGAAGAGGTCAGGAATTTGTCTTAAAAAAAGAAGAAAAAAGTAAGAATGAAAGGGAGAAAAGGAAGGAAGGAAGTGTTGAAGTGATGATGAGGAAATTTGGTTGAGAACTGTATCCGTTGAAGTCCTCATTATCCCAAGAACCTTTTTTTATTTGAACTACATCAATCAAAAAGTCACTGCAGGACATAAACACTGGAAGTCAGGTATAAACTCTTGGTACCACTGTCGTTTTTCCTACTACCACTGGGGGTGCTAGAGAATTTATGTAATTCTAGTCGCTCAGGAGGTCGAGCAAGTCATCCACTACTTGGAGGGTCGGTAGTTCGATTCCTGGCTCTCCCTGTCCGTGTGTCGAAGTGTCCTTGGGGAAGATAGTGAACCCCAAATTGCCCCGATTGTAACATCTGGGTGTGAATGTTTGCGTGTGGTAGCAAAGCGCTTTCTTCATCTAAACTTCTCTAAGACTGTCCTCCTAGTCATCCCGGCCACAATTTGTTGGTTCGAGGACTTTTTACTGAGTTACGAGGGCCTGAATCCACCTCTCTGTCACTTTTCGTCTCTCAGTTGGGAAGCAGCCCTGAGGATCTCTAAGAACCAGCTACACGTCACTATTTAAAGGTTGTTTTTGAAAACTTTCAAAAACAAAATCATGTCTCACGGACAATTACCACTGCTGAGTCTCAGGAGTTTAAAAGCACCAGTATGCTCTGAATGAGAAATGCTTGTCAGATGGCTGAATAGCTTCAGAAACTCCCTCCACCCACAACTTTCCGACATCACATTGAGAGGGGTGGGGG
>NW_019525479.1:596944-621918 GCF_002814215.2 Seriola lalandi dorsalis
GGGGGGGTGGGGGAGTTGTGTCTGTAACTTTCTGAACCTGACCATTCATGCCCATTTCATGCTGTGATTTGCCAGGTGAGCGGAGGTGAGAAACCAGCTAGAGTTAGACCTTCTCGCTCAAGCTTGATCATTTGTTAGGGTTTACTGTTTGAGACACTTTTCATGTGAACAACCACAAGTATAACCTGTGTCATCTGACAAAACTAATACAGGTTAATGAAAACACCTGCAATATGTGACCAGCTTTACCGACATTCACACTAAAACACAGTGGTGGGTTTTTTTTTTTTTTACCACATTTCCTCCACACAGACTCATGTAAGCTGGTGTAATATGGAAGGAAAGCCAAGTGGCTTCATTGGGAAGGGTGTGAGTGTGCACAGTCCATTTTGTTTACATGTCAAATTGGATTGACATGTACAAAGTTTTAAATTGGTCTCTGAGGACATTTATTCATGTCCTTATCCTCAAAATCAGACACTTATTTAAATCCATCTGTCTGTCTGTTTATAGTCAAAACCTTGCTTAATGCTCTTATCATCATATACTAAACACACATAGGCACGTACACAGACACACATACACGCATGCACGCAGATACACACACACACTTCATGTTTTCCTCTCTGGCAGCCATAACTTCAATACATGCAGATGATAACAGTATTGAGTAAATATTGTTTGTCTATACCCAGCATTCCTCAGATTCTCCACCTTCCATCCTGGATCAGATAGGATACACACACACACACGCACACACACACACACACACACACACACACACACACAGTGCTGTGGGCGGATATGTTTGAAGTGCTGTAGGTTGGGGAGGGGATGTTTTGGGTTGACAGACTAAAGTGTGTGTGTGTGTGTGTGTGTGTGTGTGTGTGTGAAGCAGGTACCTACATGCCCTTCTCTTTGTCTCCTTCAACAAAACACTTCAAACCACACACTCTCCTGGTGGGCCCTCTCCTCCTCTCTCTCTCACTCTCTGTTTTGTTCCTCATATAAGTTTTGCTTTTGCTGCCTAAAAAGGGATCCGAGCCTGAGGTTACTGATGTCTGCATGTGAGTGGGTCCAACTGTCCTTCCAACACTTTTGTGCCACCATCATGCTAAAGGTCCACTTGTCCACACACTCCTCACAACTGTATGAGCTCTTCTCTGATGCCGACCTCAGAACATAAACTTTAGAAACAAGATCTTTTATAAACCTGCCACAATATTCACTGACCACATTCGTGCTCCTTGAAATTTTTTGAAAGTCTGAGCGACCAGATGACGTTTTCACATATTTAGCCCTATTACTCACTGTGTCTTAAGCAAAGACTGTAAATATAGATGGACATAGCCTCCGCGCTGTCACCCTTAGGTTTCTGGTTTTCTAGGTAACATACCATACAGTATACAATGTCACCATAGGTACAAATGAGGATTCATTTTATTTTAAACTGCAGCCTACTCCCACATTCACTCTATCTCCATCTTGTCTGATTTCCTCCCACTACCACCACCACCACCACCACCACCCCTCCCTCCCTCCCTCTCACCAGTGTTTCTTTCACCTCCTTTCCCTTCATGGATCTCACTGCTACTTTGAAGTCTGCTGGCATCTGAAAGAGGACAAAGAGACACAAAGAGATGAGCCGGGCTGCTTCTGAGGACAGACAAAAGGACGAGGGAGGGAGATGGAAAGATAGAGAGGGGAAGGGAAAAGAGAGAGATGTGACAAAAGAAAGGGAGAGAGAACTAGGTCGAGTATAAGGAATGAAAGACATAGTTCGATGTAAAAAAGTGAGTAATATAGGATAGATGGATGGGATCTAATAAAAGGTTTTATATTCAGCTATAAAAGTCATTTATTTTTAAAAGTACACATATTACCACAAGCTGGGAATTCACCTGCTCCCCCAAATGTAGTCCGAGTTTTGTTCTAGCCCCCTAGTGGCCTTTACAGGAACTGCAGGTGGAACTGGAGGTGTTCGTACAGTATACTGCTGTCAACATGCAGCCCTGGTTGCTCCTGCACACTGCCAGTGCAGCAGGAAAGCTTGTACTAAAAGAGAAAGTGCTGTGATGCAATCAGAAGTGACAAAGACATCCATTTAAATGAAAATGAAGCTGCGCTTCAGTCATTAAACAAAGCTGCTTCACTGACTAACAAAAAACCCTGAAGACATACGACACACGACTGCATCTATTACTACAAACCACTCAAATCTACACATAAGTATATACTCTTAAACTGACCCTCCGCTTCCTATAAGACCATGTTGGCTTTCGGTCCCTTGTTTCATGGCTGAGACACAGTGTTCTTTGTCTGCATGTGTGTGTGTGTGTGTCAAAGGTATGCAGGGGGCCAGGTGAGGGAGTTCGGGGGGAGCGAGAGGTGCTTCCATCGCTTCATGTTAAGATCATTGTTTGGCAAGCTGCGACTCGCTGTGCGTTCCCTGCCACAGGCTGAGAAACACCATATATGTTTAGCATTTCATTCAGATAAAGAGTTTGGCTCCAAAAGGAGATCGTTAAATAGACCAGTGGTGGAAACTGAAACAAAAAACAAACTAAGCTTTAAAAGTCTTTTATTTTAGTGATATCAAATGGAAAACCTCTTGTTATCAAGTTGCCAATTATCTCATCAAATAATAACAGCCCTCTATTGTGGATGGGATGTGCTTTACAGCTTCAATGAAGCATTAAATCTGCAATCCAGACCTTTGTCAGATGTATTTAAATACTTAAATACTTAAATACTTCTGACAAAGGTCTCAAGAGACTGAAACATTAGGATCAATATTTATAAATAATATAAATTCCTGAATTTCCCCTAGGGGATAAATAAAGTATGTATGTATGTTTGTATGTATCTATCTAATAAATTGTGATTCTGAGCAAGAGCAGTGTGCGGGATAAAATCCAACCATCCATCATCCATACCGCTTATCCTTATAGGGTTGCTGGGTCATTAGTGGTAAGAATCTAAGAATAGCTTTCTTTATCCATCCAACAATTTTGTTTTACAAAGTAATGAGCATTAGAGCCCCACAGGGCTCATTTAGCCATGTTATACATCATTCTGACCTACTCCAACTTCAATATGGCCTTTTAGCCTTTTTTGAAAAAACAAAAAAAACAAAAACAAAAACGTCCAAGCCTCTTTCTCTCTCTGAGTCTCCACACGCAACAGTTACCTACCACATGAGAGACGAGGATGGTCTGCAGCTCATGAGAGTTTTTCTCACGGTACATGTTTGGGGCATGTAATTTTCCCGTCGACGGGAAGTGATGTAACTAAAAGGCTTAACTGCAGAACACATTCACTGGACTCTGTCATTTCACCTGAGAGAAAAGGGGGCGGAGAGAGAGAGAGAGAGAGAGAGAGAGAGAGAGAGAAAGATAGAGAGAGAGAGAGAGAGAGAGAGAGAGAGACTGTTCAGAAGGTGAGAGCTAGTTACCGATCAACCAGTGCTGTGTGGGTATCTTAAAAAGCTTAAATCATAGCAGCTTTTGCTACATCAATTTCTTCCGTTAATTTGTTTTTTTCCTTTTGCATTATTCTATAAAACTGCATGGTGAGACTCAAACTATTATGTTTGAGTGAGCAAACAGCAGAGTCACAGGTCATATTTCAGTATATGTGAACTCAACAGGGTAAAGGCACTTTGAGTGTTTTTCAGTGGAAGCACATGGGAGATGAGGTAAATATTCACATACCTCGGTGCACAGTCCAACCAGCGCTTCTGGGAAAAAGCCATTGAAGGGAAAAGGAGAGGAGGTGATGAAGACAATTATGAAATACTTCTTATCTGCTGTCTACTCACCTGACGGAGGGGGAAAAAAGAGGGAGAATGTATGGGAACAACACCATAAAGCAGCAGTTGATGACAGCTATCATTAAGGTTGTGCAAGGTTAAAGATGCCCTCAAACCGATCTCACACACCACTGGCCCATCTCCTCCACATTGTGTTTAGCCTAAATTACCACTGTAAGCTCCCTATGCCTTCACTTTGCCCTGTTATTCCCACTATGACCTCTATTTCAATTGCTCGTTCATTCTTTGAAAGACAGATGGTGCAGAGAGACAGTAGAATATAACACACCTTGACTACAAGTAAAAAAAAAAAGTAAAAATCCACCTGCAACAGGAGTCCAATATTAGTGTTATTGTAACTGTACAGCCATCAATGTTAACGGTGGTGAGCTAGGAGAAAGAACTTAAAACAAGATCCAATACAATTGGGCAGTATGCTCACATAATCACAACATACTACACAACACGTTAACATACAAAGCTACAGCCGGACATTTGGCCATTAGTAAAGCCAGAGTATCCAGAAAGAGCATTAAACTAAACTTATTTGAAGAGGACTGGTCCTTCAGAGCAGCAGTGTCTTTTACAATAGGGAGTCCCATTGATATTTAGGCTGATTAGTAAAGTGTCTTCTGTCAGTTGTCCTAACTTCAAATACAGTTACATTATTCTATGTAACATTTAACAAATCATGTTTTCACGTGTGCAGTGCAGTTTTAGATTTTAGTTTAGTTTGGTTTTGCCCAACGACTACAGCTTCCACTCATTTAAAAATGGTATGAAAATCTGTAGAATCTGAAACACTGAAAACAATCAAAATCATTTGTGTTGACATTGTGTTTAAACGTGGCACTGGTTTACAGGCTTATGTAAGTTTGCTTCCAAACTGAATTTAAACTAAAACCATATAAACGTGAGAGGAAGCAAATGGCTGCTTGGAGAAACAAGCTACATCCACAAAACTAGCTAAGGGGCTAAAAAGTGCAAAACCACCGGTATGATTCCTCTAACTTTACTTACTAGATAGGTTTCTTCTATTTTATGTTTGTTTGTCGCCAAAATGCATCGTCCTTTAATTGTCTCTCGCTAACTAGCTAAGCTAAGCTAAGCTAAGCTAAGCTAAGCTAGTCTAGTCTTAAATGTCCGGTAGCCATCATCATTAGCAAAAACTAACCAACTCTCCCAGTTGTGTTTAAAACAAACTTTCATTACTGGAGTAAAGTCGGACTGAGGCTAGTTTCCACACCAATTACACTTTTGATGTGGCATATTTATGATATGCTGATACTAAAAACCTCACACCTGTTCGTGGTGAAACCCTCTTCCATCACACAAACTGACAATTAGCGGATGTGTATTCCCCGGGAGGCGCTGTTTTACAAATTTGAGGGGAAATTGGCCGCCACAACCTTTTTCTATTAGTAAAAAAAAAAGTTTAAAAGTTTTAAATATATTGCAAGACAAAAAATATATAAAAGTGATATGAATGTGAAGATGTAGAAGTTCCCCTTCTGTCTGCAATCCTTTTGGAAACATGAACAGGTTTCTCTGGTTTTGAAGGAAACTTGATTTCCTGTCACATGCTGCCCCCTGCTGGTCACAAAGAGCTACAGCGAGGGTGGATTTCTGTTAATAATGTGACTAGTTTATCCTCCAGTAGTCTGTAATTGTTGAGGTTCATTCAGCATAAACTGGATGTTGAGCTGTGAACATGTAAGTTACACATTTTGTAGAAGTGATGTAAAAATGTTAAGTCTGTGACAAATTTTGGTTTCATATCCAACTAGATGTAATCAATTTCTAACCTTTTTGCATTGTTAATCTGCGTGAATGTCTCTCTGTAAAACCTCACCATACAGTTTGTCTTAAAACTCAACTGGATCTTTTCTCCAGCTTTATCACTTACAGTTCATGAGCAGCACATATCACCTACACAGCATGGTGAATAGTCAATAATAAACCACTGTGTATCAACATTTTTAGAGTTATTGGAAACTTAACTTCACCAATCAAGAAACATCTCATGTATCAAAAATTAACATATTTCTCATACGCATCTTTTCTTCTATCATTGTACTTTGTATCAATACCTGCACTTACTGGTGAATTTTAGAACATTTGATGCACAGATGATGTTGACTTTAAAACGGGACTCGGATAAAACATTTTTGATCTGACAAAAAACCCCTCTAAGATAATAACACTAAACTTAGCATTTGTCTGTATACCTTGGCAGTTACCAAATTAAAATGCTGACCACATTGTCTGTCCTCATCTGGATATCTTTACAATTTTAAACCAAAAGTTAACCAGTTTATTCCACTGCTTCCACATCTTGGTGCAACAGAGGAAGGCTGTTGAAAACTGATGACAATCAACTGATTTGAGATTGTTAACTGACATACTTGCTGTAAGGAACACATGACCTGTTCATGCCTTTCAAGAGTTATTAAGAAATTACAACAATGGCATCAAAAGTTTTTTTTTTCATCCATTTTATTTTACAAAGTCCCCATAGCTCCAGCGTCACTCAAAAGGTCCTGTAAAACAACAGCCAGAAAGGGAAAAGGGTTTTAGTTGCCAAATCCAGTTCAGCAGATACAGATTCTATACTGATAAACATCCTGCCTGAATTTACTCAGTTAAATTTCATATAGATACACTACACAGATTATTAATCCCTGTATTTATTCATGCATGCTTCAACTGTAATTTTAGGACGGGTTCTTACTTTGCGACAATGGTGTCATTCTTTGCCAGCCTCAGGATAGAGTCATCAGACTCACCCTGTAGAAGGAAAAACAGTCCGTTATCTCCGTGCAGATGCAGGTTTCAAGTACAGAGTATAGGGTTTGAGACTCCATCTGGGTCAATAACCTATAAAATTATTGAGAATTGTCAAATTCTGAGGGAGCAATTCTGTTTTAACCAGCTTTTGTAGCCTTTACAGTACTGGGCACATGGTGCTATTCAGCCAATCATTGCGACTCAAGTCAGTGAGTGAGATACACGAACAGGAGAGATGAGTCTGAGAAATAAGTGCGGGGAAGTTGGACATATGTGGGAAAGAAAGTTTTAAGATTTGCATTTTCAAAAGCTCTCATGATGCACTTATTATAGTCCTTTTAATTATTAGAGAAGTTTTTTTTATAACCCAGTCGCTAGGTTGATAATTTAGAAAAGTGTCACCATTATAAAATAAATCTTAGGAGGTCCATGTCAAGATTGTTTATATATATATATATAAAAACCAGTGTCCCTGCACACTTGCCTAATTCTGTCCTTAAATAATTATATCTGAAATTACTAAATATTCCAAATTATGTTAAAACACTACTTTCTATCATTAATTAATTAGTAGGTTCCAGAATAAATCACACCCTAGTTAAATACTTGACAAAAAGAAAATAGAAGTTAATGCACACTTGGTACACTGATATTATGTCACAAAAAAAAAAGAAGCGAAAAGAAAAAAGTATATTTGACAAACCAGATTTGACATATTTAATCTACCTGTTCAGTTTTCTAAATAGGGCAAATTGATGAATATTTAAAATAATGACTTCACCCCATAATTAGAACATTTTACATGAGTCTCCAAGTAAAGATAATCCTGATGACTTTTCTGTCCACATATGACAGCAGGCAAAGTACAACACAACAGACATTCAGCTCCAACTTACCATTCTGCGGATGGCGCCACAGATAGCGTAGGTCTTGAACTGACCGTTGAAACGACCGGTCACCTTGTCAACCTGCAGAGGACAGAGCACAGAACAACATTTATACTTCAAAACAACTGCTGCAAACTGGAAACTTGTGGGTTTTCTGCTAATTTAAGCTGTTTTGTGTTAATACTCAAGTTCTTAAACTTCACAACAGTTTTGCATCTCAAAAAAAAAAAAAAAAATCCTTGAAAACAGGACAACCTGCTAATATCTGAAAAGTACGACACCAGTGGTTTGGCGGGTTACAGCTACTGACCCCCAATCATAATTCATCATAACATTTTCACCATTTACAAACGCATGCTTGTATGCATGCATGTATTTCAGTGTAGACCTTTTACCCCTATCTGTATTTCAACTTAATCAGCAGACAACAACAATGTAACATACACAAATTATTTAGGTTTAATCTTCACTGTGATGAATTACACATAAACCATGCCATTTGATTTTCATCACCAAAAAATAAAAAAATAAAAATTTGCTGCATGTCAATGGCAGGGCAAATATAACAAAAATCTCCAACAAAAAGAGAATCCGAACAGAATCAACATACTGACTTTCTGTAACTCTTTCTTAACTGTCTGCAAAAATGTGTTAGCAACTGGTAACATCCACAAATAAAGCAGAACATATCTTTAATGTGACTAAGACTTAAGTTCTTAAACAGAACAGATTTTTACCTCAGCAATGTTGATCTGAATGGAGGCATGGTCCTTGGCTCCAATGATTCTGTTGCTAGCAGAGCTGCAATACACAAATAGTATTATTAGTATCACCATCATTGTAGGGTTTCTGCAGAGGCCACCAAGATTAATTTATGACTTTTTAAGACCTTTTTAAAATCACTTAAAACACACAGTTAAATGCATCTTAAATAATGATGTATCCCAGAAGAATTATTTTAATAGTTTATCATCAAATCACACACCACACTTTTCAGTAGTATTAGCCACATAAAATAAATAAATTTTTTAAATTTTTTTCTTTTTTCCAAAGATTTTGCAAAAATTGACATTTGCAAGTTAAGAAATTTTGAGCTTCTTGGTAATGTAATGTTGCGTTTATAAAGTGTACTGGCAGCCAGCAATCTAAGGCTTTGTATTCATATTCTAGAAGCTTAAACACAAAATAAATTAATAAATATTAGCTAAACATTTTTGCTTGTGGAGCTGATGTCTTCAAATGTCTTGTTTTGAAAATCTGAGTGCAAAAACCCAAAACATCTCCAAATACTCAGTTTACAATCTTGTGGCATAGAAAAAGTGCAAATCTTTATAGTTCGCATTTTCACTAGTTTTGATTGAAAATTATGAAATGTTTCAGCTCTACTGCCAAAATAGTTTTCTAAATAACATTATAGCTTGGTTAAAATAATTATATAATAATAAAATAAAAGGATAACTTTAAGGGCCACTGAAGGAAACTCAATTTAACACTCTTTGAGACTTCAGGACTTACAGATACCCTGTCTTTCATACTGTCACACTGCTCCCAACATGAAACAAAGCTTTCAAACTGAGCCTCAAGGAAAACTCAAAACATTTTCTCTTGCTAGCCAGGTGTATTTTCCACTGTGTAACCACAGACAGTTCCCCAAAAATCCTCCACCCCAATATAAATGTTAAGGCACTCACCATTTACGTGGGACGTAGAGGTCCACAAACTCACCAGCGTCGTTCTGCATGTTTCAAAGGTTGTATAGGTGGTCGCCTACAAATCTGAAGGAGACAAATATTAGATTAAAAAGACATCAGAGGACCAGACGCGTTGTCTCTGATGCTAACTAAAAACCGTAACCCTGCTAACAAACAAACTAGCCCATATAAAAAATAAGTTTTAACAGCCGCTTCTTTTTTTAATAAAATCCAACGTTAAAGCAGCATAAATTAACACTGTAGATATAGAAATTGCAACTTTTTCTGAATGTGACTCAACGCTGTTCGCCAGCTAGCATCAGCTAGCATCAGTTAGCTTAGGGAGCGCACAGCACGGCCGCATGTGGCTGCTCACACTACCCGACAAACGTCTGTTATTTACGCACAATTTCTGCAAAAACCACCATCGACACACAACCTTCAGTCACACAGTAACATTAACTTTGACGAACCTCAAAGAAAAAACGGCTATGTGCGGATATATGATCAATTTTAAACGTTTTAAGACGAGAGCTCGTCAGAAACCCACCGTATACGACAAATGGCCGACAGGAAAGGAAGAGTCGTTGACCAGGAAATAAAAGTATCTCTGTGTGACTGTTAGTGTCGCCACCTGCTGGATTTACGAATTTAATTAAATGCACTAACTGGCGGAAAGGATGTCGATACTCTGTCCAGATACTGTGGTTTAGGCGACGCCCATTAGTTCAAATTAAGGGAATTTGTAATGCTACATCATATTATGATATTTCAGACAATGATTTAGATGGAAGCTTTGTTGCAACAGTTTGAAAGTCCCTTTCATGTTTGAATGTGACAAAATATTAACTTTGTGCAAAATGGTCTTCGTCGGTCTTCACTAATAATTTTATTTATTTATCAAAAAAACTACAATAAGCAATTTAGGAAGTAAAATTGGTCGTTCAAAATAAAATCAAACAAAATAATATTGAGTAAAATACCCCAAATATAAAACAGGAAAATACCCGTAGGAAAATGTTTTTTATGTCATGTCATAAAATTTGTTATAAAATTGCAACCAAAAGAATGGAGAAAACAAATATTGCCAATATTGTTCAGCGATCGCACATGGGTGCAATGTGTAATCTCCTAATTCTTCTTCTACAGATAATTGTTTTAAGCAAAAATGCCACAAGTTCCCTAGTACCAGCTCCTCAAAGGTGAATGTTTGCGAGTTTTTTTTGTAGTTTTCTGTGGTTGTAAACTCAACAGTTTTACATTTTTGACTGTAAAGTAATGTGAATATGTGAATGATTGGCATTTCCCTTACTTTCTGACATTTTAAACACTGAACAATCAATTGATTATTAAAAATATAATGATCATAATTGCTGGTTGCAGCCTTACAGTACTAAGAATAATACTAACATTCCCAAGGCATGGCCGTCTCAAACTCCTAGGTGGCCCTAAGGCAAAAATGTCTTGTTGGGCTCCCATTGACCTCCACTGTAAGTGGCTCTTTCATAACTCCCTCACACACCCAGAAACCAACTAGTACTCTAAAACTGATGTTGGGCAATAAAGCTTGACTCGTAGTCAGTGTTCCAGATCATCCCAAAGGCGTTGGATAGGGTTGGAACAGGAAAGTGCCTTCCCCAAAATGTTAGGGTCTCTTCATTAGAACTAAAGGGCATAGCTCTGATCATGAGAAACAGTCCCACACCAAAAGTACATACACGGCAGTGAGTAGCATGTTTTGGTGTATAGGTAGGTACAAATGTTTTTGTTTCTAAAAGAAAGATATAACAAGTCCAACTAATGTCGATTTAGCATGAATTTATTAAATTTTAGTGAGGGTACAGTAAACACAAGCATGGTAACATTTTAGAATGCACATAATGCATAATCATTTTCACATTTGTATTGAACACAAATATTCTGAGCGTATTATATTGTTGTTATTTCAGATTACATGATACATGTAATAAATGTGTGATATTCATAGGCTGCATATCACATCTTACAAAGCATGTAGAAAATTGCATTTCCCCCATGAAAACACATCACTCTGAAGTTTTGGATACTGCCAAAAATGCAGCAAAGTATTACATTTTTATCACATGTAAAAAAAAAAAAACATGTTCTAGAGTTCAATTATGTCACTGACATACATACAACTGTGGCTTTGACCGTTTCCATAACGAAATTATATTTAGCCCATCACAAAGGGTGAAATTATTATATAGACAGACGGGTGACGGGTGAGATTTTGGAGCGACATGTTAGACAGCGCTCTCCACCACCATCATCAAAACACCAAATGAGGGAATATCTTTTGGAGGAACGGTGTCCATCCCTCCAGTAGAGATCCAGAGAATCATTGCCAAGGAGCACTGAAGCTGTTCTGGCAGCATGTGGTGCCTAACTAAGACACTTTATCATGTTTTTTTTCCTTTAATTTGTCACCTGTCTGTATCTATACTGTATATAATCATAATCCATCAATAAATAAATAAAATAAATTAGATGTATGCACATGGATAAAAGTAGAGGTATATTCAAGAGCTTGACCAAAATAGACCAAAGCTGACTGGTTTACTGATGCTAAAAATGTAGGTTACTGAAAAAGGTATACCATGATCTAACTACTCTTCCTACAGATAAAACAGATGCTATGACATCAGACACTATGACTTGTTCTGATGTCCTGTGGTCATTGCCACTATTTAGTGACACACGTACATCCGACAGCAAGGTTGTACGGACACCTGCACCAGACATCAGGATTGCCTGCCACACGGTTCCGCCTCCTCTGGTAGACGTAAATCCGGAGGAAGATGGGCCTGGAGATCATGCCCGTCACATTGCAGTCCTTGCACACAGCATGGGTAATGGCATAAGGTTCTCTACCTTGTTCATAATTCTCACTGAAAAAAAGGGGGAAAGAACATGTCAATGAATAAATGGAGGCATATGTGGAAGCAAGAGAGGCAAACAAATGATGAAAATTATGGATTTCAGCTTTAATACATTTGTTTGTTCCACAACAGTTGCATCAACTACTGATTTGTTCTGTATTATTTTAGACAAATTTCCCTGCAAGTCTGCAACTACATTTTTTAGCTACATTATTAATTATAATGATTTTGGTGATCCCATGACTTTACATCTGACACAGACTCACCCTGTTTCAACATCAGAAAGGTGAAGTGATGTTACTGTCACTTTCCATGTGAACAGCCAAGTGCAACATTATGAATGCCTTCCAGGAGAGACTATCTGTTAATTAAAGTCTCTGACAACTTGCCTGTCTGCAATCACTCAACGGATGAGACAGTAATACTGTTGACTGGCGCCTATGTCAAAAGAGATGCATTTTCTACCAGGCACGGACACTTAAACCAGCAGAATAAAATGGAAGTAACAAGTCTAGGAGTAACTTTAGACTCTGATCTAATTAAAGTAACCAAAACAGCTGGTTTGGACTGGTCTTCCAAAAAAAAGTAAAACGAGAAACTACACCTAATTCAGAACTCTGCTGCTAGACTTATACCGAAAACAAGGAGGAGAGCGCACATTACTCCTGTACTGGCTACACTATACTTGCTCCCTGTATCCTTTAGAATTGATTTTCCTTATATTTGTATACAAAGCCCTTAATGGTTTGGCAACCTCTTACAACACTGATGAAGTGTCCCTCCACGAGCCCTTAGATGCTCTACAGCAGATCTTCTAAATATTCTGTTATATACCTGTTCACTTTAGCTTTTAATTATCTCTTAGAGTTTTTTTATTATTATATAATATATAATTATATTATTAATTTCCAACAACACTTTGTTCAAGCCAGTTCTGTTTGAGCATAATGCAACCATCAGTCTGGTTGGAAACCTTGGGACATCAGCATAAAATAAACTTTTAAAAGAGCTGTTTTAACTTTTATTCATTTATACAGTAAGTTTAATTGTTTAATTGTATTTGAGTAAGATGTTCTCTTCCTCTACTATTTCCTGACCAACACAGAGAAAACTCACGTCAGGTTCCAGGGTGCAATGGAAGTGTGTTGGAGGTCTGACACATGTTGGAAGTGTGGCTCTACATGTTCTTCAGTGTCTTTGCAGTGCTGTGGACAGACCGGGCTGCTGCACGCTGTCCCCATCAGTACAAGTAAGAGCTGGAAACACAGTATAGATATAGATATATTTTAGAGTCACATAGTCAGTCATTCACTTTCACAAAAAAAAAAACAGCTAAATAACTAGCGGATGACTTTCTGAGATCATGTTCCTCTTGGCTGCATTCCAAATTTCTGTTTTCTTTCTTTTCCAGTCTTCACTAGCAACTACCAAATAAAAAAAGCCAAATAATAATCTTTAAAAACGTTAATAATCATATTGTTTTGAAAAAAATCTTCTCATTCTACCTGCTTTTATATATGCAATAAGTTTTAAGTTTTGTTTTGTTTAATGAATTCAGTCAAAATTATTCTTGGATGACATTTTTAAGTTATTTTCAGGCCTTGCACAGTATGACACTTAGGTGTCCTCTTGGGCCAACTAACTGCTACTTGACCAATCAGGATCAGGACATCTGAGCATAAGACATACAGTCTAACATTCTCACCCTTCAAGTATTGGCAGGCATGAACACTAAAGTAAATAAACGAAAAGCCTTATAAAATCACTCAAATTCTTAGACTGGTACAAAGTTTTTAGTCTACAGTGAAAAAAGTTTTGGAGTACTTACCACAAGAGCAGTGAAGTTCATAGTGATGATGAAAAAGCAAATGCCACTGCCTTGAAATCTGAATGAAACAAGACCCGCCTTTCCTCTATTAGCTTGTATGAATGAGTGTGAGTGTGTTGGTGGAAACCTCCCTCACACAGCTGGTGGTGTCTACTTCTGTCTCTGCGCACCTTTGCTGTTTTATCCACTGTTGCAGTGGTGACGAAAGAGCACATTTGCATAAGGGAAAACAACGCAGGCGGACAGGGGTCAGTGCCAAGAATACAATGTTATCTCCATTTCATATTCAATTTTTGACTTCTTTATATTGTGTGTGTGTGTTTTGTGTGTTGTTGTTTTTTTTTTGATTGATTTAGTTTGAACCTCCAGGGTTTCTACAGGGTCTTTAAACAGTGATAAATTCAATTTAGTAAACATCAGGCCGTGAAAGTCATTAAAATGTCTATAGTATGAATTCTTAGGTTTCACTCTCAAAATGAATTAGCAGAACTTAAAGTTTTGACTTAAAACCAAAACTTTCAATAACTTCAATAATATAACTTGCAGGGATTAATATAGTGAACTTTCTAGTCCATTTTCCTCTTGGGAATTTTATATTATACAATTCTACTTCAATCTTTAATTGATTTTTAGATTATTTCATATTTGAATTCCTTACTGTCTGAGAAAGTAGGATGAGTATATAAAACACACACAACCAGATTAAAGGAAAAAAGCGAACTCATGTTCAGTATCAGTGTACATTAGAAGTAATCACTTTTACTTTAACATGTGGTTTTCCTGATAGACTGGTTCCAGGCAACAAACCACAAAAGCCACAGGGACACTGAGAGGGATTGCTCCTGGGGGCGTGGCGGGGGATGCCGCTATAGAACAACTCAGCTTCCGCTGAACTTAACTCAGGGGAAGCCTTAACAACACGCCTACACGGTAGTATCCCTGTTCACTCTGTCAACAGGTCTGATGTCAGCGTGTCATGGCTGATCCCCGTTTCATCATCAACTTACCTTTCTCCCTTGCTCCCAGTGAGTAAACAATGGGAGTTAAGCATGACAAATCAATGGTGAAACACGCAGTAGCAGAGGTTAGAAAGCAAGCAAGCAGAAACTGAATTCGGAGCCTAATTGTTTTGAGTTCACAAGAAGAAGTGTGAACTAGTCTGTGAAAACAGTGACAATCATGGGGTCAACTTTTTCTCCAAGACTAAAGGGAACCCCATACAGTGCATTACAGTCCTTTGCTTGTTTAACTGAAACTGTCAAATAAATGTAATGGAGAAGAAAGTACAGTATTTTCCTCTGAAATGTCGTGGGAGTGGAAGTATAAAGTAGCATAAAATAGAAATACTCAATTAAAGTAAAAATACCTCAAAATTGTACTTAGGTACAGTACTTAAATGTAGGCTACTTAATCACTTTCCACCACTGCTAATACAATTACACATGGATTTTAATATTCAATAACCCAACCAGATAAAACAAAGGGGGTGACTATCATAAAAGCTGATATCAAAAAGGTAAAAGATTAACTAAACCACTACACCCACACAAGACCTATTAAAATTAAATAATAAACTATATATTGACGTCAAAACGTATCTCTACAACTAAGCCTCCATTGTCTCAGTGCTCATGACTGAACACCAGTGTTTGCTAACATTAGATAATATATGACATCTAATATTGGTAATGAAATGCCATGAAAGATGTGCTTTCCACTAGCTAACATTAGTTAGCTAAACTGTAACATAAGGCTATAGTTAGAAACTAGCTGACATTAGGGATCATCCGTAGACAAAATAAAGCGTAGCTACTGCTGCATCTATCTACAGTGCCTTAATTTGCTTGTGCAATGCAGAGAAAACTCACGTCAGGTTCCAGGGTGCAATGGAAGTGTGATGGAGGTCTGACACATGTTGGAAGCGTGGCTCTGCATATATGTCAGTGTCTTTGCAGTGCTGTGGACAGAGCGGGCTGCTGCACGCTGTCCCCATTAGTACAAGTAAGAGCTGGAAACACAATATAGATATAGCTCACATCACACTGAGTCACATCATCAGTCATTCACATTCACCAAAAACACCAGCTAAATAACTAGTGGATGACTTTCTGAGATCATGTTCGTCTTGGCTGTGTATTACAAGATTCTTCCAGGTATGAATATGGGAAATATATTGTAATATTTACAATTACAGGTAAGTACAATAAATGTTTAAATATCTGGCTTTTAAAGCTGCTGGATGTTCCACTTGCAAAATTAAAACAATGCTTGTTCATTCTTTGCTGAAAGCTGGTTGGAGTTGTACAGTTTTTAGTTTTGGCCTGAAATTTTCTGATTTTGTTACGGATTGTATTACTGATATCATTTGCATCTAGACCTGTGTATATTTCCTACTGCATTCATTGAACAACTCAAATTAATTATTCTGTACACATTAAAAGTTTTACCATGGTACCATGGTGATTGTTGCATTTCAGCACAAACAAAGTAGTAGTTTTCATCAAATCTAAACCCGCTGAGATTCATTTATTCATTCATTTTCACACTTGAAATGAATTTTCTGATTTTTCCAACAAAGTGCAGACGAGATCTCAGATTGTGAAAAGCATGAAAAAGACAAAAGGCAGGATAGGTCATGTCCACTTGAAATGTCAGCTCAAATCTGGCCCTTTTTCACTTTTTCTATAACTTATATTGACCTGTGAAGGAAATGTGTAATGGGTAAAAGAATCACTAAAACTGTGTCTTAATGGATAAATTTATTGATTAATCATTAAGCATATTAATATTTTCAGTATACAATCAGCAACTTTCACGTATTTTCCTATTATTATTGATTCAAATTATATAATAATAGAATTTAGATCAAATTAAATGCCCTTTGTTGTCAGATTCCTCTGAAGTTAGCAGTGAGCTGCTGTGTCATTTATGTCTTGAGTAATTTGACTGAAATTAAAAATTTTTCACCGATTGCATCACCTAGGGAAGTTTTTACCCATCAAAGTTATTTTTAATGATTTAACCACAATATTCCTCAACACAAATACAGGAGTGTCCATGACATGGACAACTAGACTTTATCATTTAATCAATGATGACATAATGTTGTTTAATGACGTGATGAGAAAAATTTAGCATTGATTACTTCATCATTACAAATGAGAAAGTATTTTAATTGTGGCATTTGTATACACAAGTGCTTTGTATTGACTGTACTTAACCAAAATTAATCCCTCCAGTCTTGTACTTCACTTGACCGCCCACGTGCTCGACATTGTAACCTGCCTATTACGTCATCAGTATATCCTCAGGCTCCTCAGTGTAGTGACTCTTTCCCAATCTAGTGTTTCTAGAGCAGTGTTTCTCAACAAGTGGGCCGACAAATCATTGCAAAACATGTATACTGTATATATGCCGATATATATGTATATATTTATATATACTTGTTTGCTATCTCAGTTTCATTTCGCACTGAAAGATTACATCCATGCCAAAAACTTTAGTATCAAAATGGATAGCTTGTTAGCAGCAGGTCAATATGAATGTTTGATTGTGCAAACCCTGGATTGTGTTCAACACCAATCTTTTTTAGATCTGTCTAGTGGCAATATTTTTCAAATTCGTGCAATGTCTCTGCATGGCAGCTATGGCACTTGAAAATCTGATGATTTGTTTTATCCATCCATCCATCCATCCATCCATCCACCACACCCAGGAGGCATCCCGATCTGATGCCAGAACCACCTCAACTGGCTCCTTTTGACATGAAGGAGCAGTGACTCTCCTCCGAGCTCCTCACCCTATCTTTAAAACTGGGTCCAGCCACCCTACAGAGGAAACCCATTTCAGCCACGTGTACCTGCAGTGTCATTCTTTCGATCTTTACCAAGAATTCATGACCATGGGTCACAGCTTCTTCTTCACCACAACTTTCCAGAACAACTTCTGCATAACTGCACAATGTTTATTTGCTGATTTGTTTCCTGGCTGAAAGTTAAATGATAAGATACCAATACCACTTGTGTTTGTACATTCACTAAGGAGCTACAGCCAGCAGCTGGTTAGCGTAGCTTAGCACAAAGATTGGGATCTGGGGGAAAAAGCTAACCTGGCTCTGTTAACACAGCCCATCTACCTGCAGCTCTGACGCTCAGAACTCAACATGTTATAACTTGTTTTTGTTTGACGAGCTAAATGTTTCAAAAGGGTTTGACTCAGTTTCATTCCCTCTGTAAGGGAGCCACTCCTTTGACACATGATGTTTACACGGTACAGGTCATCACGTCAATCCCTGACGAATTGATCTGTAACACTGAAATTTGATACAATTTGATGGCAGCAAGTGAGTCAGATATTCCCCTCTATTTTCATCACTTCCCACCAGGCATCGAGCCAACAAGATCAAATTTAGGCATATAATCCAGCTCTCTGTTGGCAAGATAATAAATGAATGCTGCTGCACAATAACATGCGGATATTACCAGAAATTTAAAAATAAAAAGTTATATCATATGATGTTGCAATTTTTGTATAATAATCCTGTTTTTACAAGCTTGTTATGGATATTTGGAAAACTCCCTGGGAAGACCTTGTGTACACTCTCACTTTTGCATGAAAAAACAAACAGATTGGTGGATGGAGGAAGTAAGAGAGAGGACAGGAGAGCAGGAAAGTAGAACAAAAGATGGGCTCACACTCTCACACACAGCATGGAAATTATATTGCACAGTGCTGCGGTGGTATTGTTGTTGTGGGTAGTATTTCTCATTTCAATGAATGCAGACAGGGAAATCCTACACGCAGGCCCACACACATGGAAAGCAGGACGCAGCACCTTGCTATTATTGTTTGGTCACTTGGAGACAGAAATGTTGCTTGGTTGGATCTGAACTTTCACTGATGGCAAAATCCAAAATCATTTGAATAAAAATACAAACATAAATAAATGTTCCCTGCCACATTAGTCATTCACTTTAAGAGTTTGTTGCTTAGGCACCAATGGCTCAAACTTAGCTTTATCTCAGGGTGGGAATCTAAACAAATTATTGACTGTACCTGTCCCCAACTTATGTTTTTATCATTGTAGAAAAATGGCACAGCTCCATGGCTCCAATGAAAATGATTTTTTGGGGGATTCGTTCAGACGTTCACAGAGGTTTTGTTCTGTTGAATGCCCTTGTCAGAATCAGAGCTGTAGAGAATACGCTGTATTGTTAGGTGTATGTAAAGAATGGTTACGGTTATGGTTACTCATTGTTACAAGAACAGTTTTCAGGAACATGGATGACACATGAGGAAACTTAAACAAGTGGGCTAAAAAAAAAATAGACAAGGAATCAATACAGTGATGCATGCACGTATGCACGTACGCACGCATGCACGCACACAAATATATGATTGAAGAATTGTATGTTATAGCACAATGTGTTACTGAAAATAAATTTGTTAAATTCATGCAATGTCAACTAAATGACCTCTGACCTCTCATTTTTAACAATTACAGTTACTTTTCTGTTTGAATAGCAAAGACCATGCAATGAGAGGAGCATCAGTTGTTTCAGTAAATGTACCAAAACAGCATATGCTTACCTTCAACTGACAAAGCTACCTAGTACCAGTAGGACTTTCAACTCCTGTCTCCTATCAGGAGACAAGGTGACGTTGATATGGAGCCACAAAGTCTGCAGATTGTGATAATTTATTTTGCAGAGCATGGACAACAATGTCGCCCTGTTGATAGCGGTGTCAGATCACAAAACACTGACACATGGACAGTGACAAACATCATTTTGTTGTTTTAATTTGGAAGAGTTGTTCATTTCCTATCGCTGCAAACATATCTGATAAATTTTAACGTCCAAGCTCACTTACTAGACTTTTTGTTAAAGCTTTCAACTGCATCCCACAGCCTTCTTCATTCAGTGGAACTTGAAGTGTAAAACATCTTTATTTGACAGTTAAAGTCAGTAATTCTTTTTCAGATTAAGATTTTACACACAAAACATTAACAGCATGATGTCATTTATTATTATATTATTTATTACTATCCCATAGAGAATTGTAATTTATGACATGTATGTCCCTGAATCAAGAGTGATGTTGCCATATACGTCACTTATAAGAGGATATATTATTATCACATATATATAAATCTCCACAACATAAATGAAATATCTATAGTAAAATTTGTATATGTATATATATTAAAAATATTAAGAGATTATGAGTCTTTTAAATTATAAAATGTTGCGACCATATATGTTAACGATATTTAATTGATATAGGCAGGTTTATAAAACAACATACATATAAAAATTCTATATATATTGTATCACACACTGACAGGCTTTGGGATTGATATGTACGTAATGTATGTACATACATAGGTAAACATACATATTTGTATGGGCTGGACATAAATGCAAAAATTGTTACCATTTAAAATAGGCTATATAATTTTATATATATATTTACAGTTGAAACCAGAAGTTTACATACACTGTATAAAAAGACACATAACCTTTTTATTTCTCACTGTCTGACATTAAATCAGACTAAACTTTTCCTGTTTTAGGTCAGTTAGGATTACCAAAATTATTTATGCCAGAATAATAATTTTGTATTACTTTCTTCAAAGTCAGAAGTTTACATACACTAAGATTACTATGCCTTTAAACAATTTGGGAAAGCCCAGACGATGATGTCATGGCTTTGGTAGCTTCTGATTAATTGACAACATTTGTTTAATATAAATAATTTTGGTAATCCTAACTGACCTAAAATAGGAAAAGTTTAGTCGAATTTAATGTCAGACAGTGAGAAATAAAAAGGTTGACACAGAATGACAGAATAGAAAGTTATTGTTGTTGTGAAATCTCTTCTAGAACATGAAGTCCCTCTAAACAGGAAATGTCTGTGCAGTTTCTCTACATCTGATAAGCCGCAAACAACAATGCAGCAACTTATGTCTTTACGTCAGTGTTACTTTAGCCTCACAGGTTAGTTTTAGCTGTGAGTAATCACACTTTTGCTGCATGTGGGGGCTGACGGAGGAGACTAAAATAAATATTTTGAGGGGATCACAATATTTAGAATTTCACGTGTTGCTAGCATTGTTTTCTGCTAGACAGTGACTGTAATGGAAACTACCACAGAGGTGGTTTTGAGTACTTTGGAAGGTACTTTGGTCTGTTTGGGTCTATGCTATGGGTCTGAGTAACGAGTGCTCATGTAATAATTTAGTAATAACTACTGACTACTCATAGGTTGGTTCGTTAGCATGTAGACAGGTGTCACGGTTGGCGGTCTATAGTTTGGTAATCAAATGTGTCTGATTGTAAGAAAATGTAAAGATACTGAATACCAGAACAAAATATCAGTAGCTGGCAAGCTTCATTTTAAAGGACCATATTTTCAGCCATGAATTATACAGCCTCACCAACTGTCACAAAATTATTTTGAGTCATAATATAATAGTATGTATTGAGTAAATTTTAATGAATGAATTGTAGTGTTTGCCTATTGGGTCTCATCATTGAACTTTATTGGTAGACAGACAGACCTCCTTGGCACCAACCTCAATACGACTTTTGATGTCATTGATCACCGTATACTTTATGTGAAATAAAGAATACCCCAGGGCTCTGTTTTTGGTCCTCAGCTTTTCTCTCTTTGTACTTCCATGGAATTAGTCTCCACTGCTACATTGATGTTCTACAACTGTATGTGCCTGTAAAAGCAGATGGACTTTCTCAAATGATCAAACCCTAGGCCTGCTTGAAAAACTAGATGTCAAAAAAAATTCTTGCCCCTAAACTCAGATAAAACTGAGATGCTGGTCATGGGCCCGGTCTGACAGACATTGTGTGATTTCTCAAAGTCTGACAGTCAATAACTTTGGTATTACGTTTGATCCAAACCCCTCCCTTGATCATAACATTAAAGACATCACCAAAAACCTGGTAGGTACAGTCTCTCTTGTCAATGCTCTTCCTGAGCCTCCTTTTCTTTTCCTTGTGTTAAAGGGGTTTTTCTTCATCCGATTCATGGGTCAGAGGACACAGGGTGTCATATGCTTAACTCACAGGTGAAAACAGACAGGGCATCCTGTTGTAATTGCATCAATCATTTGTCTTAATATATAATTTTGTCCACATTTGCAAATCAACTAGCCTCAGTGACTAAGCCCATTGGGCTTTTTGCCTCTCCCTGCACTATATGCCATTTGTTATCTTTGTCATTTTCTATGTATTTTAAATTGTGCAAAACCTTTCTTCTCTGCACTTTCTAATTATGCATTTGTAAATCTAAATATTTTTCCTTCCCTTTTTCCATTGAACTACATCTTCCTCTTTGCTGTCTTTCTTGGTTTCTGTCTATTCGATGTGGTTTCTATGCAGTTTTTTTTCTGTTATCAGCAGCAGCGTTACACAATACAATACATGCAATATCATCAAAATGTGCCTCAGGTTTCGGGTTTTTTTTTTTTTTTTTATGTTCTATAAAGATGATGTGTTCTGCTGTAGGCGTTGCTGTTGCTTCACATGCTTCCCCCAGGCAGAAGTGATTCCCTGGATAAAAATACAGGTGTGAAGCGTTTTCATGTATTGTTCCAAAAAAACAGTGAGTGTAAAAACAAGTCTGATGAGGTAAGTTCCAAATGTAATCCTTGCCTGGGGTTTCACTTTCACTGAGTTGGCTAATAAGTCTACCTTTTCTCCGGTAATTCGCTGCCTTATTCCTCACGACTGAACTTCTCTGACTCTCACCTGGTGCCTGACGTGATGTCATTTTCAAGGCCGCGCTCTCGCGAGTAATTAACTCCAATAGGATCCCCCAACCACCCCTCCCCCCGCTGTTGCGCTCATCATCACACAGGCTGTGTTGTGAAGGTGGAGAGATGTGGCGGTGGCGCATTTGCGACAATTAAAAAAAAAAAAAAGTTAAGAAATTTGAAGGCTTGGCGGCTATGATTTAGCAGTGGCGGGCCGCCACTGCTTAATGAATGTAGAGGAAAAACTGGATATATTTTGACATGCTGGCCAGTCCTAACTACTTCAAAGGACTGCAGTTTTATCCATTTGACTAATTAAGTACACTGAATGGGTATCGTTGACCTTTTCAACATGTTTGAACTGATATTTGATGACATTTGATCCTCTTTGAAACAGTGCCTATTAATAAATGGTAATATACTCAAACAATTGACACATAAAACTGAAGTAAGTACACCCTTACATGCATGACACCTTCACATCCATAAAAACAATGATTGTGCCAAGATCAAAAGAACTCCCTAAGGCCTTCTCATAAACGGTTGTGGATGTCTGGCAAGGGATTTAAAAACATTAAATTTGAAAGAAATCAATCCACCAAATTGTCTCTAAGTGCTGTAGATTTCAAACGGACTGGCTGCCACAGCAAATCCAGCCCAACAGCAGACCATTTGATGCAAAAACAAGTCTCCAAGAACCCCAAAATTTCATCACAGGGTCTGTGGATAGCTTTTCCAACTGCTGGTGTCAAAGAGCATATGTCTACCTGCATTGGAGGCATGCCAGGAAAAAGCCTTTGCTGTCCAAAAGGAACATTAGAGCAAGACTCCAGTTTGCCATTGAAAACACAGGCAAACATACAAGGAATAATGTGCCCTGGACCAATAAAGGATTGTTAAAAGTTTGGCCACAGTAACAGAGGACATGTCTAGTGCATGTCAAAGACAGCTCATACAAACTGTGGAGCATGTTGGTGGAAATGTTATGGCTTGGAGTCACTTCACTGCCTCAGGGACTGGGCAGCTTGCACTGATTGATTCAACTATGAATCCTGCATCATATCAAAGAGTGCTTGACGACAACGTGGGACCGTCTGTCATACAGTTGAAGTTGTTCCAGAAGTGGACCTTTCAACAGGACAATGATCCTTAGCACACTAGCAAATCCACCAAGGAATAGCTCAAGAAGAAAGAATCAGAGGGTTATGGATCTGCTAAGTCAAAGCCTAGATTTGAATCCCATTGAAATATTGTTGGGGGATTTGAAACGGGCAGAAAACCCTCAAACATCTTGCAACTGAAGGGATTTTGCATGGATCAAAAATTTAGGCAAACCAATTGGTGGACAATTATGCAAAACGTTATTGCTATTAAAGAGGGCAACACCAACTTCTGAGGTCAAGGGTGTACTTAGCCAGGCGAGCTGTTTCTATCTGAGCCATATCTCATATGAACCAGACATACTGGTGATGTAAACATGAAACCACCGGACGAGCAACAAGAAAATAATTTATATAAATCAAGTATAAAGTTATAGTTCCATCCCACACTTTGAAAGTGCATTTCACAGAAAGAGGAAGGGATTTTGTTTCATCTTATGCAATATGTCAGTTACCTACCGAAACTGATTGAAACTTGAACCTGAGTTATCCTTTTCCTTCCCAGTTCCTTATATTACCTTCCTTAAAAAAAAAAAAAATCCAGAATTTAATGTGAAACGCTTTAAGTCAAGTCTACCAGTTATTTAATAATAACAATAATAATAATAATAATAATCCCATAATTGTCTATGGGATGGAAATTTGCCTTTGTCTTCACAAGCTGGTGAAAACACATCATTGTAACTCACAATGGCCTAGCACAACATGCACAGTACAGACAGCAATAATGTGCATGATTCCAGTGTGAATGATACCCAGTGCTTTCCAAACATGACCCCCCCATAGAGTTACCTTTCAAAGTTAGAATATTATAAAAACAGTTTTTTCTCTCTTTCTGGACCTTTTTCTAAATGTCATAAAGTCTACATCAGGGGTGTCCAAACTTTAGATTTGGTCAGGTGAAAATGTGTGGAGTCCGACCATTCAGCCTGACATTCATTGAACCATTAACATTAAATACAAATTAACTATTTTATGAAATTTTTTATTGCAAATGGCATACTTCATTTTTTTTGTCATTTTCAAGTTTTTGCCAAAATCTCTCTGCCTTTCATATTTGAAGAACATAAAATGAAGAAAAAGCCTGTCTGGAAAAAAAACTTTTGGGAAGATGAAACATATCTAGGTTCATTTGAA
>NW_019525479.1:621968-643391 GCF_002814215.2 Seriola lalandi dorsalis
ACCATAGCAAGACATGTATGCACACATGTACATGTCCTAACAGAAGTTGATCTGCAATAAAGCTATACCACTACATCCCCATATAGACTAGAATAGCTTGTAAGAACCTTTATGATATACCTTACCTGTTACCTTTTTGAGACTTATTTTGAAAGCAATATGTGAGGCTACATGGGAAAGTGGTCTCAGTCTTTTGGCAACCACTGTATATAAACTAACCCTATACTGAGAGGTGTTCCTAATTTTTTGTCCATCCCATTTATAGGAATTAGACTTGACAAACTATTAGGATCACTTCTCAGTACACTTAAACATTACCACAATTACAGCCTCCACACTGACCATTAAAATAAACCAACACTTTTCAAACAAATTCAGCAAATACTGAACATTATAATTCTCATGAAGGAGGATTTACTGAAAGGCCTGTTCCATTATACTGCATTAGTTTCATCCAGGTTCACCTAATACATATATATGAATTCAAATTAAAAATCAAGGAGACTTACAAACAAACTAAAACAAACCAGCCCTTTATTTAAAGTTTACCCAATTTACAGCAACGCTTAATAAAATGCATTCCTTCCTTGAAGTTGACAAGAGGGAGCTCTCGGTGCTGACTGCTTCGTAATTCAGCGAAAAAATACTCCAATTTCCACTTGTCCTAGAAGCGGCAGCCCTCGCTGTCAACTTTTCTTTTTTTAGTTACAGTCGCCATGTCAGAAATGGGCTGAAAGGATCACACAAGGGTCACGGCGGCGAGAGTGCGGCCACACGTCTACTGCCATCTTCTGGTGAAATGTAAAATAGCTTTTTTTTGTACGCGTGTATTTTATACTGTGGTCAACAGAGCTGTCGGGCCGCATATTATTGATTTTATGACAGAGGCTGCGGGCCGGTGAAAATTTGAACACGGGCCGTAATTGGCCCCCGGGCCGGACTTTGGACATGCCTGGTATACATGGATATTGACAACAAGGGCATTTCATGAGAAATTGATAAAATCAAAACAGCATGTAGACAAACATCCTTATCCGATCCCCTCCCCACTGGAGTGCCCCAAGGATTGGTACTGGGACCCCTTCTCTTTGCAATATACACCACCTCCTTGGGTCCAATTATCCACTCGCATGGTGTCTCATATCACCGCTATGCCGACGACATCCAACTATACCCGTCAACCCCACCAGACAACCCCAACATCTCTACAGATGTTGGGGTTGGATGAAGGGAAACCACCTTCAAATAAACCTTCCCTAGACTGAACTAGTCATCCTGGCCAATCAGTGTTCCCACGATGATATCAATATAAAATCGTCTCCTCATCCCTTGACCCAACTAACGTCTTGAGAAACCTGGGTGTCATGTTTGATGACCAGCCGTCCTTCTCTGACCATGTTGCATCTGTCTCTCGGTCATGCCCTTTGCTCTGTACATTCAAAAAATCAGGACTTACCTGACTCAGTATGCCAACCAATTCTTGGTCCAGGTCATGGTCATGGTCTCACCGCGATTACTGCAATGCCCTTCTGGAAGGGCTTCCCTTCATGCACAGTGAAACCCTTACAGATGGTCCAGAATGCATCAGCCCAAAAGGGCACGTCACTCTGCTACTCATCGACTTATACTGGCTACCCATAGTTGCCCGAATCAAATTCAGATTAAGACCTTTCAATATTATAGAGAGAAACCCATCAGTCCCCACAATGAGCAAGCAAATGGCGACAATGAGAAGTAAAAAACTCCCTTTCACAGGAAGAAACCTTCAGTAGAACCAGACTCTGGGTGGGTGGCCATGTTGTCCCTTTGTTTCTTTGGATAAAAGGGTCTGCCAAATAAGTAAATCTCAATGTAGTTTATGGTCAAATAATTGCGTCAGTGCTAATGAAGAAGGCAAAAATGAAAAGGTGTCGCGTTGTAACAATTTTAATTTCCTGTCATGAACTTGATCAAGCACGAGAAAAGCCTTTCACAACACAAGGAGAGACAGAGAAAGAGCACAATATTACAGAGATGATACATGGCATCATTCACCTTCATGTCACAGAAGGGAGAACGAACAAAAAAACAAAAGAAAACAAAAAAAAAAGAAAAGAAAAAGCAAGAATAAAAACTTGGTTCAACTTGTTTTTCCATTGTGATAAAAGCTACAAAAAAACTATCAATGTTCAAATCCTCTTGAGAACATACAGAATTATAATACAGACACACTACAATACTTTTTATCCTTCCCCACCCACCCCACCTGCCCCACCCTCTACGTTACTCCTGAAGCCAAGTATGATCACAGATGAACAAATATTGAGTACTGTACACAAACATGAGTCTTTGCAACTCCACTGAAACCCGAACTTACATCTACACCCCCAATCTGCAGGATTTTTCAAATCAAGACTGTGTCAATTAATTTCAGGAATATAAATGCTTACTGCTAAAAGCCAGAAAAGGGGCCTATGTGTTCCCCTTTTTGGTGTCTGTTGCAATAGTGACAAATGTTTACTCATCAATTTTCATTTCTTCATCTAGTTTTTTTATTTGTCACTTTATGAGAAGACACCTGACGTATTTTGACACTCAGGGTCTATAGAATCTACAGTATGTAGGAGTAACAGTATGTGAAGTTTTTGAAGCTGTAATTAATAATTTGGGGGAAGAACAAAAGTTTCTTCACTGTTTGTCAGCTTTGCTCACAACATACAAGTGGGCACAGAAGGTATTGTTTCTAATAGCCAATTCATTGGTAATTTCTTCATAGTGACGTTACACTCCTCAATGGCAGATTGGGGTTTCCAGCAGACCTCATGAAACTCACTGTTCTCTCCCATCTAACCATTACAAAGGCTGTGTGTGTGTTTCAACCATGTGAGAGTATGTGTGTGTGTGTGTGTGTGTGTGTGTGTGTGTGTGTGTGTGTGGGTGTTTAATTGAGTGTTTGAGGAGTTGTGTGTTTCAACCATGTGAAAGTATGTGTGCGTGTGGTGTGTAAAAGCCTGGTGCTGGAACATAATTCATGATAAATGTATATGTATGTGTTTACTTTAAATTCTCAAATATACCAGACCTTTACAATCTGAGACAGAGACTCTTTTTATGAGAATATTTTAACACAAAGCCTCCCTGTTTTCTGATCTGTAGCGTTAATTATTATTGTCTGCTGTTAATACTAAATTCAACACTTCGTCCATAAGTTTCACATTAAAACGGCTCCAGCTTGGCAGGGCGCAACCTTCCCTCTGAGAGCTTTTATTGTGAAACAGTGACAGGAAGTGTATTATAATGAAAACATGGCAAAGTAGAAGATGACAGAATTAATTTGCTGGTGCTAGTTGTTGGTTCAGGCGCCAGTAAATTGATGATTTTTTTTGTTGTTGAGAATTTATAGTATGTTACAGTGTGTGTGTGTGTGTGTGTGTGTGTGTGTGTGTGTGTGTGTGTGTGTGTGGTATTAACATCAGCACGAGAAGCTGCTGGGTGTATTTTACAGGGGGAATCGTACATTCTCTGGTTGAATTCAACTGCATTCTTCTCACCAGGAGTAAAGGTGATAGTGGAGGGTGGATGGAGCCTAAATGAGATGCCAACGTTCATCTTCCCAATGCTTAAACAAATCCTCCCAGACGACTTCCCGGAGACCATTTTGTGACCCTTCTCATTTGTTTACTATCAATCAATGTATCTGAGTGTGTGGCTGTTATTCCTCAGCTGTTCTGCAGCGCTGTCACTCCTCAATGTTCAGTCAGACTTCAGTTTCAAATAAATCCAGGTCGCAAAATGTCACCAGCAGCTGTACTTAGTCTTTATGTATAGTTAAACTCCTTGTACAGTAGTAGAAATCCTTCATCAGGAGGGTACGCTTGTTTCTGAGGAATGTCGGTTTCTGTTTCGCTGACAGAATTTGGAAGGCTCATTTGGATCAGATGCTGTCGCCAGCCTTTTATTGTGTCGACTCAAACTTGTTGTTTTAGTTTCTTCCTTCCAGTTTGTTTATCAACTTTTTTTTTGGTTTTTATAAGAAATCTTAAAAAAATGTGACACCTTTGAGAGGAGACTGGAACCAACCGCCTGAGTTCTGTGTCCTCTGGATTTTTGACGAACGTTACCTCAAATCACTTCCTCTCCCACATCAACGCTGTAATTTGTTTTTTGGTTGTTGCTCGAGTTTCACAGAACAAAAAACAAAAAAAAAAAACAAACAAAAGAAATGTTAAATATTCAGAGATACTCTGTATAGAGTTATTTGTCTTGAAACTTCTGTGGACATTGAGGCATTTTTGTTGGGGGGAAACAAAAGGTGAAAATGTGACTGACTTTTGAAGGGTGAAGTAAAATTGAGAACATTGGAGAAGGATCGTCCAGGCTCTGATGGTCAACAGCAGTGAAAAAAATGTCTATTTTACAATGATTTACTGTTAATTTGAAGGTGTGAAACCGCAGAGATGACAAAAGCAACACTTGAAACTAAAGATGAAGATGGTGTGTAATCCCCAATAACTTTACAGAACAGAGCCTGCTCATGTTTGACTGATGTTAATGGGAATTGTGAAAATCTATATGTGTGAAAGGATCAGGATCTAAATCCATTTATATATTAAAAAAAAATCTGCAACATGCTTACTTGATGGTTCTTTTGAAGAAAAGTTTTACTTCTAAAAAGTGTTCAGCTACATGTGAGCTCAGAGACTCCACGATGGCAACTATACAATCCATAATGCCATTCTTCTAAAGACGGTTTTACAGGCAGAGTGACCCGACAAAACGTCCGCTAACTAATCCACACTGAGACACTGTAAACACGCCTTTAAAGACGGTTTGTTAACCATATACATAAGTCTGATATTCACAAACTGTACATCTTAAACACTGGAAAAAAAAACTATACGAATCACTGTTTTTAGCTGCCGATACAAATCAAGTGATCACACACTAACCAGGCAGTGGTAGATGTTCCCATGAAATCAATTGTGAATAGTCGCACTTGTGTTAAGGAGGAGGATTATCACGCTTGCTCACCAGCTGGACCCTGTACCTGAAGAGCTATTTATTATTATTCACATGCAAACTAGTGAGACTGAAGCAGAGAAGTTTACGCGGATATTTTCAGCAAAGTCCCTGAAACGACCAGCCAGGCTGTTACTGTGAATACATATGTGCTTCTTATCATTTTAGCCTGGTAAAAACAAACAAAACAAAAAAAAAACACAGTAACATAACAGTTTAAAGATTACTAAAACCAGTCTATCATTTTTTTTTTTTTTTTGGATGTACAGATTGTTATCTCCTGGGAAATAAACTACTTTTTAAAAACTCTAATCAGCCTTATGTAAAAGCGTTTAATCTTGACAACAAATACTTTATCAGTATAAACGGCGGGTTTTCCAATTTGAAGTTTCATTTGTGACAAAACATGTTATAAGTGAGCTTGTGTTCTGTTTTCCTGGTTAACATTGTGGGATGTAAATAATACAAAGCTGTAGTAAAAGTACAAAAAATTCTCTGTAAACCTTGACACAAAAAGCTTGATTTAATATTGATGTATTAAAGGGCAGACAAGGTGTTTGATGGAGAATCTGCAGCTTTAAAAAAAAAAAAAAAAAAAACCCACTAAGTATTACATTACTTACACTTATAGCTGCTTCAGTGTTTGTGTAGTATATACTGGCTGGTGGCAGCAGTTTTAAGACAATAATGTAATGTTTTTTTATTTTATTTATTTATTTTTTAAAAATGATTCGTCGAGCTGTAAGTTTGAGGTGTTTTTGTTTCTTTGCACATTCTTCTGAGGTTGTCACACCTGTCAGCATGCAACTACAAAGAGGTCAGAGGTTGATGGACTGCGATATAAACGCCATTGTAAGAAACTGTGTCAAGAGCCAGAGATCACATTTTCACCTTTGTGTTTACACCCCAGGTTTGGGGGGTGGGGGGTGGGGGGGTTTTCTGTTAAGACAGAAAGAGAAGTTTAAGGTTTGTCTGAGGAGGAGGCGGTCGTGTCTGGAGCTGCGTTTTGTTTTGAGGACAGGTGGCGACGTTGGGATTTCCACTATATCCTGCTGCCCGGATGGTGACCAGTGTGGATTCAGACAGTCTCGTCTCCGCCTGCTCTAGGTAGTCTGCAGGGAAGACACAAAGAGAAAGACAGTATTATTTGCACAGAGAAAAAAAAATTTACTTTTTTTTTTGTTTAAAGTAACTGAAAGTGAATTGAACAGAAGCATCCAAGGAGGCATGAGTATTTCCCCTGCTTTTCTATTCTCTTTCATAGGTTCCATTGCTGACTCAAACCATTGTTTTGCATTGTGTCCTAGAGTCAAACAGCTGTTTTGTTTTTTTTATTGAGCGTGGCAACTTTACAGCAGGGTGACATTTACATAGATGACTCCCTCTGTTGACAGACTGATGAAAAATATTTACCTTGTAGTGGGAGCAGAGAGACATAACAGACGACATTCTCCATCCGTCGTGTAATCGTCTTGTGCAAAGCAGCGTGAAGGATAAACAAACACCTTTGTCGTTCTATCTATTTTCAGGTGTAGATTTTCTGTACATGTTGTGTGGAGATTTAAAACTTGCCGACCTCAATGATCACATTCATAATTTATTACCAAGTATAAAGGGCAGCAAGCACCAGCTGCATCAAAACGCCTACACCTCAATTGTTTTGTTATGTGAGCACTTTCTCTCTCTCACACACTGGCCGGTGATGACATGTCAATGTGGGTTGATGTGTGTCATCAAGATACGCCACTGTCTCATTCCCCTGCGTCAACTCTTTGGAAAAAACAGCAATTTTATCCTGTTTTTATTCTGTTCCACTCTAGATTTTCTCATTCCAGCTTCCACACTTCTGTCTTTATGGTGCTGTTAAGCATTATTTTGTACTTTTATATCACAATGTTGATATATATCATAATGCAGTAGATTTTCATCAGTGATGCTAAAATAATATAAAATATAACATTAATTTGCAGCATTGCCTACAACAGTCTGGTTTACAAACAGATATCAAAATACCCTCACTGTTACCAACAGTACAAACAAAGAATCTTTGACAGTTTAATATATTTGTGTTGTCTCATGCTAATTCAACTGTGTGATCATTTAAGATCATGTTGAATTTGCATTTATTTAGAAGGAAGGCTAAATAACACAATGCATTCTGCATAATGCGGTACAATTTAAAAGCACCACAAACTACAGCCTCCAAAATGAACAACATTTCTCTTTCAACAAAAACTGACCATTATAATCTTCATAAAAGGAGGATGCATTGCAGGACTGTTGGATTTGACTGGCTTAGTTTTAGTGAAGCAAGCCTGAGAAGGTGCATATCTCTATATACTGTATATTAACAGTTTTGATTAGCTTACAGCAAGAGAAGAAAAATTGTGGTTGAAGAGCTAAAATTGAGAACAGGCAAAGATCAAAGACTGTAAAACAATATTCTCAAATCTCAAAATAATCTGGCCTCAGGAAGAGAACAATAATTATTTTTTCTTTTTGTCAACAAATCCCATGAAAAGACCAAAACCAAAAATGAATGCATCCTCCTAGCAAGTATGATGTGTATATCCAACACCTGATCTATCTTCTTCCTCTGAGCTTCACCGTTTTTCAAAAACTATTAAAAACACATCACCTGAACTTCCTTCATTATATCAACACACACATACTGTAGTTCTTTTTTGACTAAATCCCACATACACAGTCCTGCTGCCCCAAATACTGTGGATTAATCCACCACTTAAATTAGTCACCTACAAATGCACTTTTTCCTCCTGCCCGAGTAACGTTTACTAAAAACTACAGTTTCCGGCTGTTTTAGGAAATTACTGAGTCCTTTTTTTTTTTTTTTTTATAGAAATGAGACTATATATTTGTGGTATAAGTATCATTAAACTCTGCTGGTTTAGGTCTGTTCATTTAACTTCATTGACAGACATTATGATTCAGCAATTTTAATTTATTTCTTTTTAGCAACATACAAAACCTTTCAGCTCAACTGTCAGAGAATAACCATAAATCAGTCATTCTGACAGTTTCATGTAATCTCAAGAGACATTAAAGATCCTGGGTGGTGTAATGGGAAGCAAGCTGACCTCTGCACTCTGCCTCTGCATCTTATGCATGGAGTAGGAAGCCGGGTCTTCCTCTCCTGACCCGTCACGTTCCGACTCGCGCTCCCGCTTTCCTGTGATGCTGCCTCTGGTGTGCAAGAGGAGTCCTGAGTGAGCAGGAGAGAAGAAAAACTTCATCATTATCAGAACAACATATCAGCAGTATGTTGAGTGAAGTGAGGTCTGGTTTGATGCATCTTCTGTGATGCAGAACCTCATGCTAGTGACAACTAATGGACAGGAAGAATGTCACCCTCTTGTGGCAGCATTCCTATACACTACACTAATCCCTTGATTTCTGTTTCTGAAATCCAATAAACAAAAACAAAATTGTACTTCATAAACAACTGGAGCATGAAGATAATTTTAAGAGCATCTAAAGTTTGTCAGCTTTACAGTTAAAAAAGCAGTTCAGATTTGAGGATCGATGTGGCACAGGACAGTTAGCTGCATCAGATCCTGTCTGTTTGGTACCTGGGTGTTGAGGCACAGCAAACTCGTGGTAGAGTCGGCTGCTGGTGATGGTCTGGCTGGCGTCTGGCACTGAGTGGTATCCTGCAACAGAAGAATTGAGAGGGCTCAAACTTAAGCTTCATATATTCACAATATAACCTAATTTTAAATTAGCAAATTAGCATGTATGTATGTATTACTAACTATTGATCGGTGTGGAGATTGGCACGCATCATGCTTTTTAAAAAGCATCAATTGACAACTCTATTCATGTGTATTATGCTATCAATTGATCCTGGTTCCTATCCATCGTTAACATTATTGTTATTTTTCCAGTTTCCACAGGAAAGCCAGTCATTCTGTCATTGTGAAGGTCGAGACGTGGTGGAGGAATGAAGTCACTCTCATTGTTTAAGAGAAAATGACAATTTGGGTCATGCAAGTGAAACATGAGCCATTACCAGCACTTTAACAATGTTAAAACTAGAGTTAATGAAATGTTGGTGACAGACTAATGGTTAGGCCCCTGTATTAATCTTCTAGAGACCAATTACTTTCCACAGTGAATGTCATGACAATCTGGCCAGTAGCTGTTGAAATATCTCAGCCTGCATCCACACCATACGTTTTAGTTTAAAAGCGCATCACTTTTGCTGTGTTTATGCCTGGCGTCTGGACGGTAGAAACTGAGACCTGTAGAAACGATGACGCACACATCCGTCGGTCACGAGAACCAGTGGTGAATGCAACATGGGTGATGAATTACAAGCGTCACTGACCTTGTTGTCTTTCCACATAAGCTGAGGTCCTACTACAAAGTTACTAGCAAGTATTATAGGTAGTTTCATTAGTGCATAGGCTGCTTGTAGTTCTGAGGTGCAGTGAGGAAGGCCAATAGTGCTGCTGTGGTAATTGTAGAAATGAGATGTCAGATGATGACCCACCATGCTGTTGTTGCTGTTGCTGTTGTTGTTGTTGTTGTTGTTGATGTTGATGTGGCAGCGGTTGCAGTCGCTGTTGCTGTTGCCCAACGCTGCTGGGCCGCGTCTGTTCCTCGTTGTCAAAGTTGAGTAGGATGCTCCCGCTGCCGTTACCCGTCGCAACGGAGCTCCCCGACACTCCAGGCACTGGGAAAACACCACCAAAGAAGACGTGTAACCATCTCTTCGTTCACAAGACACTTCACGTCGTTCTTTGTTCAAAATGGACTTACAATGTGAGTTGTTGTTGTTGGTCCCTGGCTGCTGCTCTCCAGGAGAGTAGGCCATCATTCCTCCATTGCCGTTCCCATTCGTGGATGGCACTGATGCCAGCAGGCCTGAAAGACACAATAACATGTGTTTGTTTTTACATCTGGAGAAGAGAGAATATTTATTTTGACGTTGTTACATTGGCTTCCAGTATATTTTAGAAATTATTTCAATATTTTAATGCTTGTTTTTAAGGCCATACGTGGTCTTGCACCTCAGAATCTGTCTGACTTGCTTGTGAGCTATGAACCAGCTAGACCCCACAGGTCATTTGGAACCATTTTATTTGTATTCCTTTTATTGGTTTTATTTGTCTTATTATCTTATTGGTCTAATTATTATTTTATTTAATCATATTTTATTCCTACTCTTTAATAGTTTATTTTACATATCTTATTTTTACTGATTGGTTGTTGGTTTTATTTTATTTTCTTAATGGTCTTTAGCCCCACCAATTATACATGGAGCATTTCGCACCACCATGCCAAATATTAGTGGTAGTAAAATTGTCAGTTAATTGTTCTCTCACCCAGTCCTCTGTATCGGCTAAGTTGCTGGTAGATCTGTTTCATTCTCTCGATGTTGAGTCGGCTCGCCTCGGCGTGATGCACCATGGGCTTCGGGTAATGGACGCCGATGATGCACTTGGCGGCTGCCTGCACGGACTCCGGAGCGTTCCACGGGTCGTAGATGAACTTAGCGGGGAAACCTCGGAGGACAGGTAAGTATCGTCTGGAAGCACAGGGAGACATTAGATACGCCAGCTTGTATCAGCAGGACATGGACGGCTACACCGTTACATGTGGAGTAAATCAGGGGGTTGGGGGTGGGAGTGATGCAGGCACGCAAAAGGTTATTCTTTAAAAACAAGTTAGAAATATATCTTAGTAGTTATAATATTCAAAACTAGTGAATAACTACAACTTTATTAATACTATGTCAACTACAAAATTCAGTACAAACTGTGTTTTTGTAAGAAAATTATAACTTACTGAAATAAGATACATTTGTTTTATTTTTACAGCCAGTGAATGTACTGTAACTGAGAACAGCATGCTGGTCTTCAGCACTTCATGCTTACAAGTATTATGGGAAATAGTTGCAACAAAATGAAAGCTACAAACAACCACAACACTGCACAGTATGGCTGCAGTACATGAGAGTATGAGTACAAAGTCACTGCTCTACACTTTTGGAGACTCCGGCACTGAGGCGAGTTAGCGCCACAGTGCACAGTGAGGACTATAGGTCAATAAAAACAAGGGGCTGTGCTCCCGAACAACTTTTTACAATAAGTTGGTGTGATAGCAGCCACACCGCAGACCAAAAAAAAAAAAAAAAAGAAAAAATGTGTGAACCTCCAGGAGATGAAGCCAATGAAACCCTGACTGCAACAAAGCAGAGAATTCAGCTCACAATACTGTTCCAACCTGCTGAAGTTTTTGTGCTTAGGTTTTCCTTTGGGCTGTCGTGGATTTGCTCCGTGTGACAAAGAGAGGTAACCTACCTACTGCACTTGGTCCGACCTTACCGAGTCTGAGGAGGGGAGACAGACAGGACAGAGGAGGGGGCGAGTGGAACTGTGGGAAGCGGCACAGTATGGCACTGACGGGCAGAGAGAGGGCGGGGCGTGGGCGGGGTGGTGCAGCCTTGTGGACTGGCACGCACACATGACGGACAACGCTCCGGTTGCTTACGGAGATCGCCCAGTCGCTAGAGAGACCACTGCCGATTGGGTTGATGATGCTAGGAGACGTCTACTGTAACACGCCGTTAGAAAACAGAGTGTATTGAGCCCCATCCACCCGCAGCCCTCCCCCCACCCCCGACCAGAGCAGGTGTATGGTGGAAAAGTTCTGCCATCGAGAGATCTGTCCTTTTCTTTCTTTCACATCACCAAAAAAAAAAAAAAAAAATGGCAACAGTGGCAAATAAAAAAGTAAATTAAAAAAAGCTCAGCACCAATGTCCCTGTGTCCTCAGTTTACGTCAGTCTTTAAAAAAGGAGACTAAAGCTACATGTATACATAAAATAACACTTAAACTTCCTGGTCGATGACAGAAGTCTTCCATTATACCTCACAGCTCCAGCCCCCCCCCCCATGATCAGACAGTGGTGGACTGAGAAAAGAGCTCTTGCCTGCCTCTCCTGCCCCCGTCCTTCAGACTGTGGTGGTTGTCTTTTAAGTGGTCAGCGGGCCGACAGCCCCCTTGCTGACTGTCCCCTCCCACAGCCACAGCACCACGCTCTGGGCTGGCCCACTCGGGGACACCCTCATTTCACCAAAAGGAACCACAACCCTTTTGCCAGGAATACCCGCAACCTGCCAGTAGTAGGCGGTCCTAGTAGGTGGTGTTTCAGGAAGTGAGTGTGAGAGGTGGTGTGTTCAGATACAAGGTAAAATAAAATTTAATATCCTTTTTGCTTTATTGTAATATTTTAATATGATGTGCGTTTGCTGCTCATATACTTTTTTTTAATTAGTCTTGTGTTGTTTGCATTATACTTTATATAAATATATACTATGGATAAGCATTTGAACTTGGACCCATGTCAGTTTATTGACAGTAAAGTGGCTAATTTCATTATTTTATCATAATTTTACCAGTTTCTTACTTTGCATCATGTCCTCTTTCTGCGATGCATATGAATACAATTCAGGACAGAAGTTCTACTAAGATGAAAGTTGCATATATGTGTGTGTGTGTGTGTGTGCGTGTGCGTGCGTGCGTGCGTGCGTGTGAGTGTGTGTGTGTGTCTCAGGGCGTTTATTAGCCAGCTACTGCTCCAGGTCCACCTGAACTGGCAGGGCTGCATTCAAATAAGAGAGCACCACTGAACATTTCACAAAGGGTTGGATGAGGGGCTTTGCCCAGAGCCTGGACAATGGACCGGCTCGCGTGGCACAGCACAGGTAACGAGTACCGGCGCCAACCGTGCATCACTGCTATGGCAGCTACAGCTGGTCCAACACTCTCCTCGCTACCCTCCGGGGAATGTTTCATAGTTCTCTACCTAACGAATGCAGGCAAGGCGTTTGATTTCCCTACCAAACGGTCAGAATCCCTTTTTGACGAAATGAGACGCTACCGAGTTACAAACCTGCCCAGAGGGTGCTGCTGGGGTGCAAGCATGTCCCGTCCCTCAGGGTTGATCAGGTAAGTAAAAAACAAACGGCCACCGATGTCTCAGCTCGACCCCCGACTTCCATCCAAGGCAGCCCTGGCTGGAAGCCCGGCTGCACCTGGGTGGAGGGGCGTGAGAACGGCCAATCATCTTAAAAGCAATCAGCTACAATCTCCGAAGGGGAGAGGGATAGCTGAACTTTTCCCCCAGTCCCCCCAAAAAACAGATGAGCCAGAACACAAACACAGAGCCACATCCAGAAAGAGAAAAGAATTAATCTACGCCTTTGCAGTAAAAAAAAAAAAAAAAAAAAAAAAAAATCATCTGGTGGCAACAGTAACTAAAGATACGCACGCGTACAAAATCACCAAACAGATATTCACAAACAATTAAAAAATGCACGCAGAGAAGTTCACTGTGAACACTGAGATTATTACAAAAGACATGCCTGATTCCAAAACTAAAGTGCTGAAGTTTGAACAGAAGAGAAAACAGGCCAATGGGCAAAAATAAGAAGAGGAGAGGAGGGATGTTTATTCTCTTTTCATTCACTTACCCAAAGACCTGGAGGTCTCCCTTTATCCCTCCCTCCATCTCTCGCTCTGCCTTTGTCTGGTAAATTAAGCCTGTCACTGTCTATCAGCTGTGTGTGTCTGTTGGTGTTTGTGTGTGCATATGAGTGCGTGTTTACTCTTAGAACCATCTAAATACGTCACTCAAAAGATCTGCACTCTCTACTCATTTTCAAGTCTTTGTTGCCCTCTCAGTACTTCTAAGTTTGTGCAGTTCAGAGAGACAGAGGGAGGAGGGGTGCCATTCAGCATACAGATGGGGTGGGGGAGTGGCGGGGTTGGTTGGTTGGGGGCGTGGGGGAGTGTGGGGTGTGTGCGCGGGGGGGTCAGTTGTTGGCACCAAGGGGTAATGCCGGGAAAGGTACCCACCTGATGAAGTCCCCGTTGGGGTCGGTGCGCCGTCCGAAGCCCACGGGGCAGTAGCAGTGGAAAAACTGCTGGAAGAATGAACTGCAGGACAGCCACATCCAGCTGCCTGCGTTCACGCTCCAGTCTGCATCTAGAAGCAGCTCCTCAAAGACCTGCAGCAGGGCGGAGACAACACGTTTTTGCTTTTTCAGCATTTACAAAATGACACTGACTCGCTAAATGTGTTTGTTACCGGAGGCGCCATCCCATTCTCGTGAACGCGATATTTCAGTAACGCCTTGAAGGAATTTCTTCAAATTGGGCACAAACATTCAAATTGGAAGGGATTTCCTTGAGGAGTTCCCAAGATATTGTGTACACAAGGCAAAAACTGTGTTTTGTGACATCATAGTAACCTTGATCTTTGACCATCAAAATCATATCAGGTCATCTTTGAATCCAGGTGAACGTTTCTACCAAATTTGAAGAAATTCCCTCAAAGCATTGAGATATGCCGTTCATGACTTTCTTTTCCCTTTTTGCATCATCCCGCCTGATCCACGGTTTTCTCACCTTCATCCCTTCCTCCCAGCTGATCCACAGGTCGCCCCTGGTGAGGAAGCAGGCCACTGCGTGCCTGGCCAAGTGATGGATCCAGCCCTCCTGCCTCAGCTGAGTCATGATAGCGTCTATCCAGGGAAAGCCCGTCTTGGCCTCGGCCCACTTGGCGAGCGCTTCTGGGTTTTTGTCCCAGGGGATGCGGACGCAGATGGGGTTACCCTCCATCTTGTCAAAGCGTGGGTTGTTCGTCGCCGCTGTGTAGAAGAACTCGCGCCATAGTAACTGGCCGTACAGAGAGAGCGGAGGGGAGCTGTTCTTCTTCACCTGGATACAAACAAACACACCAGGAATAAAAATATTAGGCCAAAATGACGATGACACAAGTGCAAAATGTTGACTTAAAATGACTTGATATCCTCCCCAGCCCCAAAGATTTAAGATCACGTTATAAGACAGTGTGTGGCGCATCAACGAGGGATCCTTCTCGATTGTCGTAATAATTTCACACACTGCCGTAGCAGCTGATATCAGAAAGCCTCACTCTAAGTGGGGGAGTTGTGCACTGACCTTGCGGTAGAGGTCAGTCAGCTTGAAGTAGAAGAGGCGACAGGAGAGGCATCCGAAGCGCAGGTAGGGGCTGAGGCCTGTTGGGCTGGCCAGTAACGAGTTGGCGTTCATCCTGGGGCGCTCAAAATTAGCCACCCATGCCTGGAAAAGAAGAAAAATAGAAGAGGAGAGGGAGGGAGAGATGGTAAAGTGGTGAATAAAAGAGCTGCACGGGACAATTTAAATAAGTTTTTAAAGGTTACGAATGAAAACTATGTCAATACGAGAATGAATGGAACTTACTTTTCTCTCCAGGTGGCGCTCTATCCTGGTCAGAGCCTCGGTCTCTCCTCCTGGCCACACCGCTGAGGGCAGGCCCTCAATGTCAAAGCCTGAAAACATTCACATGAATCACTTCTCTGGTTTACAACTGCGTCGTACCCGCGTGTTGAATGATTCAACAATCCTTCAGTTATGTCACAAACACTAAATAAAATGTTACACAACACGAAGGCAACCAGCTAATACCCACTACAAAGCATCACTGCGCGGATCGGGTCGCCTCGCTTCATCTTTTGATAATCGCGGAATTAGCTGGTGACCTGTCATTGTACAAGGAATACATAAGCTTGTGTAACTGTTGTATAATTGCGTTCATCTCTGCACCGACTGTGTAAGAGTCACATCCTCAGACCAACAGTGGCAGCAGTTCCTTTATCAGAGGAACAGTGGGAAAACCGAATGAAAACATTTCCACCACACTGCACTACAAAGCCGAACAACATGAGGTTTTCCAGCCCGGCCTGATCATATAATATCTACAAAACTAAAATGAAAAAGAAGTGTATGAAATTTAGTGTCTGAGCCATCTGCAGGTGACGAGTGATCAGTACTGGTCAATAGCTTTAAATAGGAGCTCTTAAGCAATGACTCCCATCCCACACTGTCATCTTATTATTCATGAATAAAACTGATTTTCGACACTAAATCCACTCTTATGAAGTAAGAGATATAAGAGATGTGTATAATCACTTTGATCCCAGTCACATTCTGTAGTGTTCAACACAACAAGAGGCTCTTTTCACTTTTTGTCCTTTGGAACTCAAAAAAGTTAAGATTAGGGTTTAAATCTACGCCGGAGTTTGAATTAATTTTTTTTTTAAATTTGTGAAGCTTTTGGTGAAGTGAAAAGGAAGTAGATTATTTATTTGATTATTTGCCATCCAGTGCGCTACATTTCCATCCTTCCATTCTAAGTGTAAAATCAATGCGCCTTATATGGTGCCCTCAAAACTTCCCACAATGGAAATTTAAAAGATGAAAACGTATCCATGACAGAATAGAGTACTCGCATTGCAACGGTTCAACATTCATAGATGTGTTACTCTACACACTCACCTTTTAACCTAAAAATCTAAACTAGACAAGCCTTGTCTAGCATTTGAGAAATTATAAGTCTTCTAAACTCTACACCGAATGTTTCAAACTGTACTTGATTTATTCATATTTCTACACACAATCTATCTTCATGATCTTGTCAGATAAAACTTATTCTGGGTGGGTGTCTTTCTTAGTTCACCAGTTCTTAGCAGGTCACCCATCAGGTTCATTAGGGACACTGTGTACAAGTGTGAGCAGCAGATGGTGGCAGCACCATCAGATTGTGAATGGGGCAGCGGCCGTCTGTGAATGGAAACCAGACAGCTGGACTGGCCGAGCACTTAGTATGTTACCGGGCTAATTTAGGGGACAAGTAACAGTTGGTGTGGAATAAAACCTTTACAGAGAGAAACCAGACATCTGCACTGATGGAATTAGAGGGTTAACACTTTAAATATCTTATTCATTAGTGCAATAGCTGCACAGGTGTAAGCAGCAGATGGCTTTAGTGGAGCTAATAATATGAATGGACTGTAACCTTCTGTGAACGGAAAGAAGAAAACTGGACAGAACCTCGGGTACACCTGATTAATCCAATAGGGAGGGTTTAGAGATGTACCTTTAAATAGAGAAAGTGGATTAAGGAGGGCTAATGAGTGCACATCGTTAATTATTTCTTTCTCACTGGCTCCCACAGTGTTGCATTATGGGTTGTTTGTAGCCTTAATGGAACTAAGCTATTGAGCTATTATATGTCTATTTTTGTTACTACAGGTGTTGGTCTGAGGTGGTATGCTCTCCAACTGCTAAAAACACACCTGCATTTTGTCTGTGCAGGTCTGCACTTGTCTACATTCAGGAGTGTGCGTTTGTTTTCTTACCTAGCTCCTCCAGGGATGGGACCCCATACTTGTCTCCGTGGTCCTCAGAGATGGGGGTGACGCAGTGGCCCATCAGGGTGTCTGACAGCGTCTCGACGGGCATCTCCGGAGGATCCAGTCGACTGATCAGGGTTTGGAAACGCTTGTAGGTGAGAGGAGGCTGCCCGCCATTCAGCTCTATGATCCTGGAGAGGAGACAGGGCTCAGAGATCAGGGATCGGTCACATTTGAAATTTAAAATCAAATTCATTATCTGCACAAGAGAGAGATCACATTTTTTCTGATGCTGAAAGAAAAAGTTAACGATTTTCTGAACAAAATTCATTTCAAATTGTCATTAAACATTTTCACAACATTTTGACCTCTCAGAGCACGACATGCACAGGTGTACTAGGTCAGGCTTTTCATTTAGGTGAGCTAGTTCCCTACTGGAACTGAGCCATTAGTTCCATTGGTTTTAGCTGTGATTTCTCTGCCATGCAAAGTCAAAATGTGTGATGACAAATGCCTAAAATCTGAAGAGATCATCATAAAATAAATAAAGATCTGTTAAACTGGGTTTCCATTGCCATCCACCATCTGCCCCCTCTCTGTTACAACAGGTGTCAGAGGAGATTTTCGTGTTCCTGTCTCACTCTGCATGGACTACAGGTGGCACTGCTGCCCGCAGTGGGACTTAGCCTCAGGCAGGGAGTTCTGCCTGCTCTCAGCTCACATGGTTTAATTTAGAGTTTAAACAGCATTTTGGAAGATTGTATTTAAAATATACAGTTAATTAATTTTAAAAAATAACAAAGGTAACACTTGCATATGAAGTAAAGTTTATGCATGAGCTTTCAGTGTAAATACATTACTACTGCCGTCAGCTTTGAAACACATTAAGGAGCTGATCCCAACCTTAAAAAGAAAAATGTATAGATGCTAGATGTTGGTTGACATCCTTATAAGATGCATAGAAAATAATATAGAGGCTGCAGGACTCACCACAACAATCCAGCATCATGCCATGTATGTCTTTCCCACTGTGTTTGTGTGTGTGTGTGTGTGTGTGTGTGTGTTTTCCTCACTTGTCCAGGTCATAGAGGGTGTGCGATATCTTGACGTTGACCTCCACCCCTGCCTCCATGGCCAGCTTCTTGATGGCAGCGTCCCTCTCCTTCCCGAAAGGCTCCGAGTCGTATTCGAAGGTTAGCCGAGAGATCTTCCACTCCTGAGACAGAGAGAAAGACGGGTTTGCTTGTCAACACTTCCCACAACCCAGACAAGAAAACACATTTACAATGATATATAACAGAAAATCTCAATGTTAAGAGAAGCTGGACCCAGCAACTTTTTGCCTTGTTTAAATTGTTGTTCATTTTCAGTGGCTGCTGACCTTAAAGAGCCGTGGGAACACGTTGGCTGGTTGGCCCCTGATGACAAAAAGGCGGGAGTTCAGTTTCCGAAGGTTGGCGTCCAGATCCTCCAAACACTGGAGGAGAAACCTGAAGAGAGAAGACAGCGAAGAGGTGGACAAAGATTTATAACCGACCTAATTTTACTCCTGAATCATGAAGCAAACAGCTGAGTTTACTCGTTCCACTTTTACCCTAAGATCCTTCCCTTGTTCACGTGCTTGGTATTTTTTGGTGCTCAGGTGTGCGAGTCCCTGCTTGACGTCAAAAGCTTCGACGACAACAGAACATCAACATTGTTTTGAATGGGAACTCTGTTGGAATAGTTCATGTTAAAAATAGCCAATGATAAGAGTGTGTGTGTGTATGTGTGTGTGTGTGTGTGGGGATGAAAAAGTGTCTATGTGTGTGTGTTTTGGACTTCATGACGCATGCCACCACCCAGTGAGAGCAGATTCCCCTCACTGTCAGACACACACTTAAATGGATCAACATGCATCAGAACTAAATAATAAAATAAAACTTTGTTTGTCTCTCCCTCAATGAGCGTGCAAAGTGCTAGTGCAAACCCTGAACATGTGCTCGGAATGAATGCATTTTATTTTCAGTGAATGATTATGAATATGGACATGAAACAGTCACCAGGGAGCACGTTCCTTTATAAATACAGAAAATATAAAACAGCGAGGGAGCACGCGTTCAGACACTAACCGCTACTAACCGAAAGGTCACAGAGACATTTGGTGTTTCTGTCTGAAGGTTGGTTGTGACACACTCAAGACACACACACATACACACACTTCCGCCTGTTCTCCAAATCGCTGCTTCTGGTCAGGAATATTTTAAGTCTGGTTACTGACGTTCACAAGTGACGCAGGCAACAACCCTGGACCTCTCAGTCTGCAGTGCAGAGCCAGTGTTTAAGAATTTAAGTTTTATTTTGACTGGCTCTGCACTTTTGGTCTTTACAATAAAAATGATGCTACGAGAGAAATGAGTGAACAAAAAAAGTAAAGTTGCGGGTCCAGCATGAGTCCAACTTATTATAAAAGCCGTTAAGACTCTTTTGTCAAGCAAATGATCTGTGCAGTTTCTGTTACCTGCATCTGCAGGTTACCAAAGGTCAAACTGTTGAGCACCAGCAATCAAGACTGAGCCTCAGTTTGTTGTGTCTGACCTGCAGTCCTCATCGTTAGCAAAATCAGGCGGTCTCATAGACTGAGCAGACAGTCGGCGAGCCGAGCAGACACCCTGGCAGCCAGACGATGTTCTGCTCAGTTCTGTTCCCTTCTGTCTGACCCTGTTGGCCTGATCATTAAACCAGGGGAGGGCTCACTCACAAGCAAAGCCCCGTTTGCTCTCAATCCGCACACAGACAGGCAGAGCTAGGCAGCAAGGTCGCGCACACTTGAGGCACGTGCCTGCTTTTGCATGAGCTAGACAGAGTTATGAGGCCCGTGCAAGAGCCTCCACACTTGACTGTCTGGATTGAGCTTTTTGTCCACTCGGGTTTTTGTCAATACATTTCAAATTTCAGCTCCGCAGCAGACAAAACTGGTAGTGGGCACAAAGTGGGTCAACAGGAGAAACTCTAGTAATGAAATCCTGAGTCTAGAACCACACACATAAACAGAGGGTGAAGTATGTCAAAACTGACTTCTTAAAAAGAGTTTACTTCCTGTCATTTTGACTTTTATGAACAAGAGAGAATATTTTCTATGGGGGAAAACAGCTCTAATAATTTTACTTTTCAGGTTGGTGATTCATTTCAGGCAGCAGGGGCTGTCACTTCCGCTGTGATGACACAAAATTGGTTTTGTGTTTAACACTGCTACACAGAAACTCCTCGATCTACCTCTGAACTTCAATAAGCTTTACTGACACATACAAACACTGTTAAACTGCTATTTGCCATAAAAATGAATCACAGTTATATTTCTCAATCTAAACTACGCAGCTGAGCCACGGCAGTAGTCAGCAAAATTCTAAATCATATTTTCTGTTAATCTTTTTTAAATCTTCCTAAATGTTTATTCTATCTTATTTTAATTTAATTTTTTGCTGAATAGTCTAAGAAATACTGAAATCAGTCCAAGGAGCCTAAAAAGTAAAATGAGCAGGACGTGCATTTCTCTGCTTTCAATCTCACTGTCATCAACAGTCCAGACGTGTCACATCTCCACTGCCCTCCTTCCATCTCAGTGGACAAAAAGCATTAAAACTATATCAGAAATGCTCAACAGATCATTCTGTTGTTACAGTTTGTGCCTGTGTGCATGTGAGCATGCACATGAGCCCAAACGTGCAGTGGATTAACATGGATGCCCACGTGCACTCATGCAAATCTTTCACAAGCCAACACATACATGTTTGTGTGAGTGCGTGCACAACATATTAGGCGTGTGATGGTGTGCATATGCGTGAGCATTAGTGTGAACTTCCACATTAGAAAGACAGAATGTTCTCCTGTGTTTATGTCTGCGTGTTGCTGGGTTAGTCACTTCCTCCTGATGTTCCTGGCTGCCTGCCTGTGTGAGTGTGTGTGTGTGTGTGAGATGTGTATAAGAGACAGCATTTTAACTTTCTATCTTGGTGTTGTAAAGCTTTTAAGACCTTTTTAAGAGTGTGGTGAATGCAATTTAAGAATATAATTGAAAAGAAAAAAGAGCTGTGCACCAAAATAACGATTCAGTTACCGTCTTTGTCATCTTTGATATATACACACACACACACACACACACACACACACACACACACATATATAAATAAAAAAAAAATAAAAAAATTGTGAGGATAGA
>NW_019525479.1:643441-691881 GCF_002814215.2 Seriola lalandi dorsalis
ACACACACACACACACACACACACACACACACACACACACACACACTTTGGTGTTATTTTACTTTTTCATGGAACGTTTTTGTGATTCGCCTCCTGTGACTCACAAGTCCTTTTCTCACAAGCAAAGAAAAAAAAAATCCGAATGACAAACTCTGAATGGGTCCTTTTCATTGTTGCCTACACAGCTGATTGTTGTCTATAAAATCAACTGTAAACACAAGATTTGACTGTGTTCCTTTGGGATGCTAGAGATGGTGTGTTGCACCTGGATCTCCCCTGACACATATAGGGACTGGGGTTTCATGTCACTTTATCTGAATCCAGTATCAAATTTGCTTATTGGAGCCGTTTGCTTCCGTAAATGTTTATGTGCAATTTTCAGATTCTGAGTTCAATCTGTAATTCAGCTTTAAGCTTTAGAAATGGTTCCTGCTTCGCTTGTTCTTATTCTATTTCCTTTTAAATGTGTAACGCCTACAATATCTCATATCTACCATACATCTGTCTTATAACAACAGTCTTTTGTTGATATTGTTGCTTTGATAACCACACATTGTAAATCAAACAACAGCAGGAGGGTATAATTCACATTGTCACACAGAGCCCATTTATACACAGACAAGTATAATAAAAGCGCCACTGAATGAGCTATCCTTCATCCTAACTTCAATCAAACCACTGCAGAGAAGTCTTTTCCTAACAGTTCTGGAGCTGTACACAGCACAGTTAAGTCTTGTATATACAGTACATCCAGTACTGTGATGTTTAGGTGTTGTCCACAGCAACAAGCTGGGATGGCATCCTAGCCATCCCTAGAGTAGTTTTAGGTCTCCAAGTTTGTGGTGACATACTGCAGTAAGGAGTAAAATCTCAAGTGTTTGCCAGCCTGCATCCTTTTCCAGTCAAGCGCAGAGTGATCATTACAAGGGCAGAGGTCGTGGTACAGTCGATATCCTCGGTCACTACTTGATGATGCGTTACCTCTGATCTTTTGTGTTTTTTAACAGAATAAACGACCACTTGTTTCATGTAGTGGATTCTGTTCATTTATTTTTGCTTGCACCTCCATTGTTTTCCAATGTGTATCTGTTGGGTAACAGGCCACGCGGGAAACCCTAACCACAAGTAGGTCAGGATCACATAACTGCTCAGAAGTTTCATGCACTGGCACACTAACCTACATCTCTTGCACAGACTATTCTCACATTTTCCTTTAGATGGAAAAACAATTGATTATCCTCAAATTTTAATGGTTTCTGCTTCTTCACCTAGCACTTGGATTTTACTCGTAACCACACCGGGGACACAGAGTAATCCCATCTGTTGTCTGCTCCAGATCTTGCACAGATAGCATTTAATAATGTTTTTATTTGAAAATGAAGAGTTTTTGGAAAAAGATTTTCTTTTGCGATTTAACACGTTGACATCTTATTAATTTATTGGTAAAACATTATGTTTTATTAGAATAGCTGTCAAGTTTTTCCAGTTGTCAGTCCTAATGGACTTTACACAGAGATGTTTAGTCAGAAAACAACTGAATACACAGCCTGAATATGTAGGAAATGTTTGCAAGACACTGCCACCAGAGAGAAAGAAAGTAGGGAAAGTGGGAAAAAGATAGGGAGGGTAATATGGTTCTATTTTCTTCTTTAAGGCCTGATGAGTCTTCAGCATGGGAAAGTTAAAAGTTGAAACAAGCTGAGGTGTGTCCTAAACCAAATAAAGGTTTTACCACCTTAAAGGAAACAAGGGACTACGTGTCCTACGGTTACTGATAAAGAGACAACAGCAAAAAGAGAAAAAAAAAACAGTTTATGTCTCCTTTTTCTTACTTATTTGAGAAGGTATTAGTAATTGGTGGTTTCAAGAGATAAGATTGTTTTTCAGTCACGTAAGCAGAACCTAGATTTTGAAGAGCTCTGTCCAGTGGTTAATCTAAAATTACAGTTTTTTTTTTAAATCATTTCTGACCTTTACATGAGATTCTTCAAAAACACTAAGGATATGGGTCAAAAATTCAGTTGAGATTATAATTTGGGATTTGTGGCACGTACATACAACTTAACTATAACGATACAGATTATACTGGATAATTTGTTTACAATTACTTGACTGACTGATCCAGTCAGTCAAGTAACTGTAAACCTCACCAACAGCACCTGAGGAAATCATTTACAGGAACTGTGGAATTGACATTATCATATCTGTGAGGAAGACCAAGGGCAAAGTAGGTCATTACAGAGCAGTAAAGACATCTGTCATACATACAGTTTGTCTCGTTTGCACAGCTCTCACTAGAGGAAATGAATGAGCAAGAACAAACAGGAAAGATCACTATCAACTGTAGCTTCTTGGTAACCATGGAGCATTTAAATCCCTGCACAACAGACCTACGAGACATTTTAAGTCCTAGTTTCAGGTAAAAATAACAGTGCTAATTGGATGATGGTCTGCTATAGACAGACCTGCAGGTGTCAGTGCAGTTGGAGGGGTTGGCTGTCAGTGCTGCAGAGTGCAGACATCTGTCTGGTCTGCCTCTCCTGCTGTGTGTCTGCATATGGGACATGTCTGATTACTTTCTAAATTATTTTAAAATGCAATTTTCTTGTAGTGTATGTGCGACACCCACGGATATGAAAATGTGCTTGTGCACATATCAGTGACCTAATTTTTGCTTGATTTGTCTCAATCTAACCTCAGTGGATCATCTTGTGACCTTTGATGCAGCTTTTTAGCCTCTGCAGAAAAAAAAGGGTTCTTTCAGCCTTGAGTCTGACAGCAGTGCGTTTGTTGTGCGTCACTGCCTTAGTTCTGATAAGAGGGCCTGGGTCAACAATTTTCTGCCCATTTCACTCGAAAAAGTGAAGTAAGATGCTACTTTTCCTCTCAGGGGAGAAAGCAATCAGACTGAGAGTCTAACCAATGCGAACTTCACACGACACATTCCCTGAAATAAATTTTTTCTTTAATGGACAGAGCTCTAAAAGAAATATGAATTACTGTTTGTTTCTCCCTCATAGGAGCCACTGAATTACTTTAAATTGCCTTGGGAGATTTTAGCCTCCTCAGCCCCGTGGTCCCACCTATGAGAGCAATAAAACTCATGCTGAACCGACAGCAACTGTTCAACCACAAAGAGCTGTGTTATTTGCTTTATTTCATAGGTCCATAATTTTCTGATGAGTAAATTTACCTATGAAACACTATACACACATACACACATATATATATATATATATATATATACACATATATACATATATATATGCATAGAAACAAAAAACTGTTATTAGTTAATCAGTTTTATAACTGATTAATTATTTTTCAAGCAAAAATGCAGAATATGTTCTGGTTCCAGTTCCTGTGAATATGAATAAATAAATGGACTGCCTTTCTAATCTCATGTACTGCTCAAAGTGCTATACAATACTACCCACATTCACCCGTTCACACAAACACACACACATTCATACATCACACCCATACACTGATGGAACAGCCATTAGGGGCAATTTGGGGTTCGTTATCCTGCCCAAGGACACTTCCACATGTGGACTGGAAGAGCCGGGAATCAAACCACCGACCTGAACAAAACAAGCTGTCAAAATATGAGTTTGGGTTTTTGGACAATTTGAACAGGCATTTTTCACTATTTTCTGACATGATATTGATAAAACATGACAGCAAATTCAGAAAATAATTATTTTATTTAATAATAAAAACAATTACTAGTTGCAGCCCTAGTCCAAGGCAATATACAATATGCACAGTCTCACTCAATGAGAACAAGAACAATATGTCAGAAATTGAAAGTACAACCCTCCCAAATAATTTTTAAAAAGTTTGGAGAGCTGCAGTGAAAATACTTTTATTTTAAAGAAGAATTTCCTGAAAGAAAAGCTCAATTCAAACCTGGGGAAGGAAATGATAACTTTTTGCTTACTAACCGCTTGCCTGTAGACAAACTTTACATATTTTTCACAACATTTTTGTTCATTTTTTGAATGATCAGCTGACCTGCTGTGCATCAAATAAAATGCTCTTGTAGTATTGAATGTTTTGATCTCCGTTTCACCTTTAATTAGGCCACTTTATACACATTGGTCTGTCCAGTAATCCTCCTGGGAAATTATTAGAAAAATATGGACCTGTAAAATAAAGTGTTGCCAGACTTCCTAATTCTCCATCCTGCTGTTGGTGACACCGATGACCCCTCGGTTCATGGAGTCTTTACATCACATTAACAACGGCAGACAGAAATAAAGAAGTGCATTTGCTTTACCAGTGACCTACAAACGATGTTTTGGAATCTGCAAGAGGTGAAAAGACGTGCATCACCGATGTGCGCTTCCTGGCTGGATGATGGTGTCGCCATCACCGTCACTGCAGATGTGTTTACATTTTTAGTATCACAATCAGCTGGATATCACTGGGTCACTGACTTCAGTATTGACTATTCCAGTTTGAGGACTACAAATAGCTCTAAAGAGCAACAGACGGGCCAGCGAGCAATGAACGTTCAAGTGATATCGACTCCCCCTCCCCCTGCAGAGCATATGTGACGGTTTACAAACTCGGCACTCACGTGAACTCAAACGCGCTTCCTTGACATGCGGCAGAGCTTCATCTAACATTACACAGACTCCCACAAAACAGTCACACGGCCTATTTACACACAACTTTATCCTAGGAGCTCGTATACCCATTCTAATGACCTACTTCTGAGACCTCCCCTTGGAGTCTGCTTCGTGTTGAGATGGCAGACTCCCGCTATAACCAATTCATCCAGTCACTGAGCGCTAAATCTACCTGCTGACTGACCTCTATAACAGGGATTATGTGAGCAGAGACTACAACAAAAGGGCACCTTGTGGGCTGCAAAACCAACTGAGCAAGCGCATCCAGGTCAAAGGTGTAAACCCTTATTTATTTCGCCTGTTAAATCCACTTATCTTTTGTCGTTTGCGGTGCTTTCAAAACCAAAACAAACAGCCATGAAGAAGTCTTAACAATGGACTTCCATTATCCAAATTCTAACTAAAAGACAAGACTGAAAAGAATCCAAAAGTTTACCTAGACAATGAGGAAAAGTCTCAATCTGACCATTTAAAAATGTAAGAGCCTTAGATACAAATTAAGTTTCAAAATAAGAGAAATGCTGACATCATGTTGTGTGTCGCAGCACTGCAGCTCTGTGGTTCTTATTCTTATCTCAGCAAGTCAGCTCCCTATTATGTTTGAGCTCTACTCTGACTGTCATCACCATTAGTACAAAAGAAATACATTTTTTCTTTATTTAAACCAGTGATTCCCAACCTTTTGGCTGCTGTTTTCTTAAAATGAAGGGTGATGTTTACCTCCTCTGTAATTGCATATGACAAGTTCTACCAAAGAGTGTTTATTTCTTTGTTTATTTAAAAATAAAATAGAGCAAAGATAAGAGGAAAGTTGGAAAAATTAACATCATTTTGTGTAGCCATCTCTGCTTTTCTCTTAAAAGATCCCATATTGTATAAAGAGAGATTTCCATGTCTTTTTTGATTATAAAGCAGGTCTAGGTTCTATATTAATACTGTGAAAGTATCAGAGTGATCAGTCCACAAAGAAATGCACACAGCCTGTATTCAGAAACTGAGCCTTAAAAAGAGCTGTCAGGCTCGTCACAACCCTCAGGTCGGGAACCTTGAAAGATTGCTTACGTCTAATGATTGTGACCAGCATGTATTATCAGCAAATATTATTTAATGATTAACACATGCTACAATAAATAAAATAAAAAATAATAATAAAATAAATAAATACATTTTTTAAATAATAAAAAAGCAAAGATTAGTTTTCATCATCTGAATCATCTTGCAAACCCACAAGTTATTCTTGTGAGACTCTGTGGAGGTCCCAGACCCACAGGTTGGGAACCAAGAACTTTGCAAATATGTTTTCATGATATGATCAGATGATATGTTGCAATACGATTATACTAAAAGTCGGTATATGATGATCAAATAATTGTAAAATTTCCCCAAAGAACAAACAAGCAAACCCTTACCTCCACCTGTTGACCCCGACGTTGGAGGAGCCCGCAAACCATGGGTCCAGGAAGTAAACGCAGCGCACTGTGTCTGCCCCGCGGACAGCCTCCCGTAGCGCTGGGTTGTCATGGAGACGGAGGCCCTTCCGGAACCAGTGGATGGAATTTCGGGCCATCTTATTCTGAAAGAGGAAGAAGAGAAGAAGTAGAAGAAGGAGGATCACCGTTTGTCAAAGTGATCTTTGAAGAGCTGGAAGTGACTGAATGGTGGTGAAATGCCTCTTTCAAAATCGAGGTGAATGAAAACATCAGCTCTCTGTGTACAGAACCGGATGTGATGCCATCAGCTACTTTTGACTCAGGGCTGGTACAAAACTGAATGCCTCCCAACAGGAGAGATAACAGAAGCATCCAAGTTGTATCAGCTGCCAACACTGTGGGATGAGCCAGGGATAGAACAATCTGAACAGGAACACCATCACTTCTCAGTGCCCAAACATTTTTTCTGCTTTCTATTGTAAGCCGAGATATTTTTAGGCATTTGGCGCGCGATGAAATGGAGCAACAGTAAAGTAAAACTCAACTTTCAGTGTGCCATTGCAAAAAGAATGATCATTTCTTATGCCTGAGGACATTCATGCATTTAAAAATATTTCATTTTGGAATGATTAATTGATTAATCGATGAGTGGAAACACAAAAAATATAATTTACATTAACTAATTTGGCAGATGATCAGTTATTTAGGAGTAATTACGATATATAATTATATGTTTATCTTGACATTTAGTTATGTAGTAAAACTTCTAGAAAATCAAATGACTACTACTACTACTACATTGTCTTAAAACAGTGCCATTTAACGGTTAATTAGGTCTGCTACAATCTAAGATACAAGGATAGTTTTATCATATAAACAATATGACAAAATCTGTGGCTGAAAATTTCTAACGACTCTTATTTGCAGCCATACACGTTAGATCGAGAGAGGAGTGACATGCATACAACTGCTCCAACTGATGTGGTGGCTCAGTTTCCTGTAACACATATAGTGACCTTGGTTGAAGTCCAGCTTGAGACCTTTTATCCTCCTATCTCTCTGACCCAGTCCTTCCTGTCTTTCTACTGTGTCCTATAAAGGCTAAAATCCATAAAATGATCTAAACAAAGAATAGGTGACAAGGCTTTGGTATTAAACACATTCAGGCTGCAGTGGGCTCTGTCATGGTTCCTGGAGCTACAAGATCCCAACATAAGTTTTGCTTTTTAATTTTAATTGCAGTTACAACAGAAGCACAGGTGGAGCAGGAAGATCATGATATGTGATCTAGGAGAGGAACTGTGCAGAGGGAGTGCAAATCCATGTAATGTACAAAACAGCCAATTTGAAGTCTGTGTGATACTCAGCCACTGGATTACTGATTTGATTGGCTCATGATCAGATGAGCATAAACTGGACCTCAGTCAAGTCGGGACAAAGCCTGACAAATGCTGATGCATTAAAACATTAATGACAGGTGAGACTCAGGGATTTACAGGCCAAATAAGGAACAACTTTTACTGCCATTTAGTGCCTAACAGGTGTTAATTTTAAACCACTGTATATCCAAGGAAAGTCTAGTTTTCTGGTCCAACAAAAGTCATGACTTTGACCATTCTTTGTGTTTTTTCCTCCATTTACTGCACTTCTATACAAAGGATGACATGGTGTAGTGTGACTCCTGCCGGCGATGTGGGTCTATGGAGCTGGCTGGCAAACTGAACAGCTTATGGCAGCAGAAAGGGGAACAGAATGTCCCTGACAGATGGGGAGATGCTAATTTAAATGGATAAATAGCCAGGAGGCTAGCTGACTTTTGGCTTGCCTGCAGGCTAATTCAATAGATCAACTGTACGTCTTGGCTGACTGACTGATTGGGTGAGTCAGAATTGAACTGAGTCCCTGTTGGCTAGCACATTTCATTGAAACTGAGATTCAAATAGGACATTATGATATTTAAAGAAGCAAATTTCAGAAGCCATTTCATTTCCTCTTCTGAAGAGGATAATGTCTTTGATGTATTGTCAAGCTGATATTCATTCATAATCAGCCATCTTTGCTGCTAACCTTGCAGTTTTTTTGAACTGGTGCATAACTGATAAACTTAAAAACGTGAGTATGGGTGAGGGGTGGCAGCCTAGTCTCAAAACACAGGCTTTGACGTGTCATAAAAAAAAAACCTTTTTTACATTTTTTTTTTCTTAAAACTTTTAAGATTCACTTTCAGGTTTAAAAAAACAAAAGAAAGTGTGATGGAATGGATCAATAAATCACTGGTTAAATAGAAAGGACCAGAAATGGATGGCAGTGGTAATTGTGTATTTAAGCAGGTTCAAAGACAGCACCCAGATTAATGACAAGGATCAAGTAAGATCGGCATGATAATACTGTACAAGAGTCCAAATACAACCACCTCTTATCACAACAGAAGTTTACATCACGTGATTGACAACTGAGCAAACTTCAACTACTGATGAAGACCATGGGATGCTGTTGAAAGTCCCAGTCAGAGCTACTAACTGGACCTCGGGTTAAGATCTTTTTGTCAAACTGTTGTTTCCAAGGTTCAAATGGACTGTCACACTATGATAATACAAGTGGTGTACAAAACCAAATGTTTCCCGGCCACCAGGATGCAGCATAACAGTTGTTGTCCCAGTTCAGTGTTAATTCATTTCCTTGCAAAAACGTATCTTAAGGCTGACTCTGATTTTAGTTGTATTGAACTCTCACTAGAATTTAACACACTGACCTATAACAAATGAGTGGGAGGAATGTTGGTTACGCTGAGTGAGTGAGCTACTGCAGGATACAGTGAACCTGACAAACAACACTGACAGGTGGATGCTCTAATATGTGCAAACCAACATGTGCTATGTTTTGGCAAAAACACAATGTTTGGATTATAAAGAGGAAACATATGGACACTGGAAAACTGGACTCCAAGGAGATTTACAGAGTTACTTTTCCTTTGAGTCAACAGTGCTTGTTTACACATTGTCACAAAATCAAGCCCAACATATTTCAAATCTTTGGTTGCTTTTGGTTCTGCTTTGGTTCCACTAGAATTTTGAATAAAGTTTAACCGGTTTGAATAAAGTTTGACTGCTTGAGTTTGCACTGACGTACCTAACAGTGAGGCAGTGGAATTGAAAATGTTAATCAATGACAAATTTGTGAATGAATGTTTATCGAATACATTGACTTTGAGAAGTTACACTGAAAACTCACACGTAGAATCCACTATAACTGGTGTCCAATCCAAGCAAATTACAAGCGAATACAAATTTGATGCGCAATTTATTCTTAACTGATCAAACATTAGCTAATAAATCATGAATGACTCATTAACACACAGTCTACAATGCGATTAGCCACTGCTTATTGTAAAGCTACTGTACGACTCCTGCTGCAGTTTTAAAAGCTCCTGTCTGGACCAAAACACCAGTTACTACAATCCACCCAAGGTGATGACAGAGTCTTGCTTGTCAAAGCTATGTTGACATTTATAGATGTTGTCATCATAGGTTAAAAAAAAATATGTATCATCAGCACAGAGAAATTACACCCAGAAAGACATCTCAAATAAAAACATTTGCATGAGGTGACCAAAGTGCTGTTGTTTATAGAGGTGGTCCCTGAGCTGATATGGCTCTGAGGCATCTGTGACTACAAGTTGCATTAACTTTGATGAACTTGGCTTTACTGCAGGACATAATCAATGGTCACAAATAGAAGCATAACTCCTCACTTTCTCTGCCACCCTACTCATTTATAATCTGTATTTCACAAAGAAACAACTCCAATTAGAGCGCACCTGAAAAATACCCTCCACACTAACAGTATTTAGAATAACAGATAATATTTGATGTGGGATGGAGAAGGGGCAGAGGTTGGATGGTGAGTGGGTGAAGATGGAGGATTTTAAAGAACTGACTTGAAACCTAAAAACATTGCATTGTAATTAGGACAATGGAAAGAGTCTTATGAAATCACAGTCAGTTACACCAGTAATGATATATTTACATATATTATCATATGAATAGCAAACTAGGGAATATTTTAAAAGCTCACTCCATGTGACCTACACAAAATACTGTATTAAGCAAAAAAATTACACAGCTACACTTCACTGTAAACATAATTATACCGTTTGGAAAATAAATAAATAAATACACAATAAATAAATAAATAAATAAAAACATGTAATGGTTGTGATTTTAAGAATCAGTTATTCAGATGTTGATACTGAACCACAGTCAGAAAGAAATGTTGCTATATAAGTGTCAAGCCACAGTGATGGCTCCTATGACTTCTCCAAATGGAAATTAGGTCACTCCGTTTATTCTGACTGGGAGCTAATAATTGTACCCATCTCATATGAACTTCACCCACAATTAATAGCACACAACGCTACGAATTAAACGCTGATGAAAATGTTTTACGAGTCTTCACGCCTCTCGAAAACATGTTACTGTCTTAAAGTTCAGGTTTCTGGCAAGGAAACAACATCTTTGTAGACCAAAACGGGGTCACCAGTGCAATGCTTATGTAACTGGTGGCGCTGTTTATAAAAGTATAGCCCGTTTAGCCTTAAAACAAAAGCCTCAAAGCTACCAAAAAGACTCAGCTCACCTTGTACTGGCTCCTTGGGGGTGATATTTATGTCAAGCCCAAAGAAAGAAGCATTTCTTCCCTCGGTTTTGATGTGTGAGAAAGTGCTGTGTGCCGGGTGCCTGTAGCCTCAGCTTGAGAATCCCTCCTGTCTCCCTGTACCTGATTTCTACTGCTGCACTACTTTGTTTCATAAGAGTTTGGCTTACTGCGCATGCGCCACCTTCTTATCCCACTGTCTTGGCCCGTTCAGTGCACAGCGAGTTAAAAATACAACCGAAGGTACACTTGTTAAAAGGTCTACACGTCAAGGCAATTATTGATGTAATTAGTAGAAAAATAACAGCAAAACAACAATCAAATCAGGCATGATAGTATTTTTTCGGAATACTGACCCCAAAGCTAAAAAAAACCCGTAATTTTTTTTTAACTGTTTAGTTTTCCTTGAAGAAAAAACGAATTTTGGTTTTACGCAGATATTTCCGTGATAACGGTGATACCATAATCGGCGCTTCAGCCATAGGCTTGGCTGATTGTATTTTTCTTTCTGGGAGCCTACAAGAAATGCAATGATACGTTGGTAAATTCAGATTTATCTAATTTCCTATAATACCTGAATGCAGCAATAGCTCTGTCGAACGTGAACGGCGACGTACTTCCAGTCCGGCGTTCCCATTGGTCGGTTTGCCGTCACATGTAGGATACCAGGTCACGTTTAAGAGGCATGGAAATGCGGAAGTCCATTCACACGGCAGCAATTAAAAAAGCATTTTACCCTGAAAAATGGCTCTGGGAAAGTTTATGCTTTTATTTAAGGGAAGAACTGGCCTTTACAAAATGTAGATAATTTGTGTATTGAAATATTTCAGAGGGTGTGAAAAGTCAGGCTAAACTCCTGTAGCCTGTTTGCACTAACCTCAAATGATTTTAATGAGTAGGCCTAAATAAAAAAAGTGAAATTCATTTTCATATCTGTTCTCCTTCTTTTCTAACTGTAAATATGCAATAACTGAAATTAAAATCACAACTAGATTATAGAAAAATCTTTTTCAGACCATTTATTCAGTGTTTTATTGAAGAAACTGGCAGCAATTACAGCATTGTGGGTATTTGTTTTTATTTGTTCTGGTTAACTATTTAGTCTGGTATCATAGTTATACTTACATTGTTAACCTTGTACAAACGGCTTTGGCAATAATAAACTTAATAGTGGTCAATTTCCATATCAAATACAGGAATTACAGTTATTGGGCACACATGTGGAAGATTGATGTCAGCCGCTTAATGTTTTCTGTGAACAGTGGACATCATTTGTGCACATTCACCATCTAAAGGCATTACCATAACAGGTGCTGACATGAACACACCTAAAGATTTGTTCTCCACTAAAATTGATCCATAAATAATAATAACTCCTAATGGCTGCTTACCACACAGAATGTGAATATCTGAGTGTTGGATTCACCACACATTTCAGACATATTGAGGGTGATATAAGTGTAAGATCCACACGCCCAAGTAATGGGGGATGATAACACCATCAGCATTTGTTCTCAGCATAGCTCATTTATTTATTTTCACTTGTTCTTGATATTGGCTCCTTCTGTCCCTTTGCTGTTGTCGCAGTGTTTCTCTTTGTTCACAGTCTTTGTCTTTTCCCTTTAAATCTAATCCTTTCTGTATCTCAGCTGCTCTATTATCCATTAAAAAGAGCAAATGTATTTATGAACCAGTGACTCTATGCCATCAGTTCTGCCTGTTTCTCATAATAAACCAGGTATTAATTTATCATCCATCTAAAAGCATAAAAAACGTTCTCTGAGTGGATATTAGGAGAAGGAAATTATTGTCACAGTACTGTATAAAAAGCACCATCACATGAACAAACCATCAAAGTGGTAAATGCCACATCTGAGATGTTGTGTGTTATATCATGCAAAGTATTATACATGTCGAGGTTGAGGTTCACAACATCAACACAACGTATCATTACCATCCTTTTAACACATTATGTACTTGTTAGACATAGCTTTTCATAGCTTTCCCATGCTGAAGTGTCGGCTGCTGCGTGGATTCTCTGATTATTTTCATTAAGAGTTTGAACAGTGCAGGAAAAATCCTCAGGGAGATAGTACAAATACAGACATACTGTACACCCATACCCTAGTTCATTAACCCCGTCATTTGTTAAAATAATTTATCCTTTACTGTTAGCTAACTATTTTAACCAATCCATCACCGTTAGCTATTTCACCAGTGGTCCATTACTAGTTAGCCAACAATTTCTTTATCCCTTACTTTTTTGTCTTAACTATTTGAGTTGTATATAGATTTCTTGTAGCTTTCTATTTTGACTATACTTCTAGCTAACTATTTCAATTGTTTATCCATTGCTTTTTGCTAACTATTTGAGCTGTTTATCTAATTACTTTTAGTTAGTTTGCACAGTTTATACATTACCTTTTGCTATTTGAGCTGTTTACATTACTTTTAGATATTTCACCAGCTATTCCACTGATTTCATCTGTTTATTCATCACTTCTAGTTTATAGTTAACTGACTTCCCAGTTTGTCAGGGATCATCTTGGTTTCGAGATGGGTGTCCTGAGACCTGACAAATATCTGTAAAACACTGGTTTTCACCACAATTGAAGTATTATTTATACTATTATGCTTATTTTCAGCTCTAATATAGACATTTATCATGTTCTGCCCCACTCATTACTCCCTAATCCAATCCGGTCTTCATAGCAGATCTTTGTTTACTTTTTCATTCAAGATGCTATCATTTCCTACTACAAGTATTTAGCTGGACTTTCTGGTAAGTGACCCCCTCCCCTGGTCAGCAGATTGGATTGAGGATCTATTGTTTGAAGAACCCTGAAACAAACAGTCCCAAAAATGAGTCTCCGTATATCTGCCACACTTATGGCAGTGTCACGAGTGACATGTTGTCAGTCAGCCTGCTCATGAAATATCAACCCCTGAGAAAACTTACAGAGAGAATAATCACTGAGGAAACAAAAGACATGAATCAAAATGAGAATTGTAAAAGAATAAAAACAGACAAAAAGCTAGAAAAAAGAGGTTACAACAAAACAGCAGAGTGATATCACTGCATTATTTCACTTTCATTAGAGTGCAGCCATGGATGACCCAGATAATGTGTCTTGTTTCCTGTATGACTTCCTCATTATCCGACTCACTCATAAAAAAATATCTAGTGTGGGCTGTGATGCAACTGTCTGTTTGCTTATGTTAGTCAAGGGGCGGAGTCTGGGGTAGAACAGAAACACCATCCCACCTTGAGCCACTCCGTGCTGGGAGTGCTGACGTCTTGTCTCAAGGCCTTGTGGAGTTTCGATGTTACGTCTGCAAAATCAGCAGATTCTTTAGTCATATTGTGATGGAGTTTTGTCGTATACGTCTGTGGGAAACCATTTACTTTTTCTTAAAGTCCCAATTAAGTAAAAGTAAGGCTACCCTACAAAGCAACAGCTCAACTAAAAGTGAACATCACCCTTCACAGCAAGACTCTAGCAATTAACACAACTTTTTTTCACTGAGCTAAAAGTGAAATTAGTCAGAACCACCTATAGATACTAAAAAAACAGAAGTATTAATAATTAATTTGTGGTTTTACATTATGTTTTACCTACCTCGTCTGAACTACCTCAGCTACTGATGTACTACATTTCCCAGAATGCCTTTTGACTGCCACTTAGGATCAGGTTAGAACTTTTATACTTATTTTTCTATAAGAAGCAGACAGGTGATAGTAAAGAAACAATGTGAACTCAGGTAAATACTGTCATTACAGTAAAATTAATGTATGATTTATAATTAATCAGTATAATAGATTAGAGGAAATTAAGCCACTACATTGGTGTGAAAAAAGAACAGTGCTGAGTGTAAAAAAATAAAAACAGGATGAAGTAAACATTCAAGGGTTTAGGAGTACTACATGTTCCCGTAAACTGGAACATATTGGACATATTTTCATGACGCAGGTGGAACAGTTCCTACTGTCTATGGCTTTTTTGCTTAGAGAGAAAGACAGCTTTGATATAAAAGTGGGTTCTCAGTCAGACTGCCCACATGAGCTGGTGGGAGGCCTCCTACGCTGCTGCCGCAGAGCGTCACAGAAGTACTGAGGCCGGGAATAGAGATGTGCTGATGCCAGACTGTACTGTAATCATCCACATTCTGTTGGCTGGATAAAGAAATTAAGCTCTAAACAGACGTGAAGTGTCTTTGAAACAAAAAATCTTTGTGTTCTGTTTTTCCCTGGCAAAATAGGTTGATCATTTTGTGATAGAACACAGTCAGGCTTTTCATCTTTGATGATTGCAGATTGCAACCAAATGAATACCCCTCCCTTCACCCCTTGCTTTCCAAGTGTGTAGGAGAACCTACAGTGGGCCTCAGGTAACTTGTGGAAACCACAGGCATCTAAGAATGCACATGTTGAACCTCGAGGTGGATGGACTACAACAGCAGAAGACAATGTCAGGTTCCACGCATGTCAGCCAAGATCAGAAATCTAATGCTACTGTGAACATGTCTTCTTGGCCCTTCAATACCAATCAATAATCCTTTGAATGCCACAGCTTAGTATCTCAGTGTTGTTGCGGACCATGTTTAACCCTTTATGGCCACAGTTTACCATCTTCTAATGGCTACTTCCAGCAGGAAAATGCTCCATGTCACAAAGATAAAGTCAACTCCAACTGGTTTCATGAACATGACAACAGCTGTGTCTCAATTCAGGGAGGATGCAGTCAATGAAGGTGTGACCCTCTGAAGCTGTCGTAGCTCACAAAGGCTGAACTGAAATGAGACTTCCTTGTGTTACCTCGTGCTTCTGTGTAGCTTCCTGTTCATTTTTCTGAGTTTTGTTCAGTTTTGCTCCGTGCCAGGGCTCCAGATTCTTGACCCTCCCTCAGCCTGTAAAGATAGTTTCAGCCGCCTGTCTGAGTATTTGCATTTGTGTCCACCTTGCCTGTGTTACTACAGCCTTAACAGACAATGTGTTCAGTGTACGTCAGTCGGCTATCCAGTCACCAGATCTGAATCCAACCTTTGGGACGTGGTAGAACCTAAGATTGGCAGCATGAATGTGCATCTGACAAATCTGGAGAAGTTATGTGATGCAATCATATCAGCATAGATCAGTATCTCAAAGGAATGTTTCCAACATCTTTTTTAATCCATGCCACAAAGAATCAAGGCTGTTTTGAGAGCAAAGGGAGGAACTACCCAGAATAAGTGTGGTCCTATGTGGTCCTAAGCCTTGTCATGCCACTGTGACGCAATCGGTCCTCAAATGCATCCCTGAAACACAGCTAAGGGAGAGAGAAGTTTTTAGAGTCGAAAGGTTCCTGAATGTTCTCTCCGGAACAGCAGCTAATGAGTCCCCCTGAAGTGCCCGTTGTACTGACGACACACTGCGAGTCGTGAAATGATATGAATAGAAAAAAAAAATATGAGTGAGGCACAGTGACATACTTATTGTGTGGTGACTACGACATCCTGACAAATGGTCACACTGACAAAAGGCCCATTCGTCCAACATACAGCCATTTTTTGAGGGTTTTCCAGGATGGTGGTGTGTGTGGATGACTGAGTCACAGCCAACAGAGTCCTGCCTTCCTCCAACTCACTGATAAAAATAGATGCCTACATAGACAGAGGCACAAAAAACCCACATGGATCTGCAAACATGCTCACTATGCAACTCAAAAGCACAAATTAACAACAACTACCTTTGGCTGTGTGTCTGAGTAAGTGGGGTTGACCTTGTCATGCAGTTTGCTGTGGATGTTCATGTTCCATCTCAGGATGAATCCTAATGTTCTTAGTTAAGTTTAAACACAAAATATCTCATACTCCAACAGGCAGGTTGTAATAAAATATACTTACACTCATGCTCCAGCAGCAAATGATTCTTTTCATTTTAATGATACATGAACTTTCCTCATTAGCACCACATAGGGGACAAACTTCATTTCCAGCTTCAGTAACTCAACTTAATGGATCCCACACTAGACTGTATGTGAACATGCAACTAGATATGAGAATACTGTTGAATCTGAGAAGCTGTCTTCAATCACTTGTATGAAATCTGTTGCTTGATGCCCAATGTTAGGCATCTGACAGCTTTATCGTTTCAAGGCCTGGATGGACATGAAATTTTCTCCTCTCAATCATGCTCTTTGCATTCAGCAGTTTAAACATCTCCACTTTGGGATTCTGGGTAAGTGTTTGATCAATTATATGGCTGTGTTTTGTTCCCAATCACAACAACGCTGCATTCTCCATAGCAGTGTTGGCTGTGGTGCTTTATTAAGGGCCAATCTTCATACTTAAAACTGATAGAAAACGAGACTTCTCATGAACAAGGTTTAAATTATGACTCTCATGTTCCTGTGTGAGGTAGACTGCGGATGTCAAATCAATAACATAAAATAACAGAAAACTTTGAAATGGGAAATTAGAGTGAAGATATATACTGCACCTCTTCCCACTTTGAAACTCTATAACAAATGTTGGACTGAAGTTGTATTTTATTCTATTTATTAAATAGCTAATATCAGTAATGACAGATAAATAACAAACATGGTGTTTTACATAGCTTTTTGACTTTATTAAAAATGTTTTAACCATATGGCAAACACTCACTGACTTTGACTCGAAGACAGAGATATACCCGCAAACATCAGCTGTCAAAGGCGCGTGTTGACAAACCAAAAGCAGAATTTCCGACATTGTGTGTGAGCTTTTAGACGTCTCAAAGGCACATGCACATCCATGTGCCTATGTTTGACACGCATTAAAAGCACACACAAATCCAACAGCACCTTCACACCATTTGCCCCACGCACCTCTCGTTGTTAGCAAGGGGACATCATGTGTCTGACTGACTCAGTGTGTCTGAGTTGGCTGCTGTGCTGAGCACGCTCCACACCTCGTTCTCACACCGAGAGGCCTTCCCTTTAATAACCATACTGCTCCTTCTGGTTCTCTTCACTCCTCCTTGTCCCAGGCCTCTCCTCCTTGTCCTCACCGTCTGCCTCTCTCTGTCACTCAAATGATAACAGACAATTGGTTGAGGCTTTACACTGTAGCTTCTGATGTCTATAAAGCTTCTGTCTGAACTTTTCAGACATCACCTGTCAGTCAAACAGTATGAGTGAGAGGTTCACAGTCATTGGATTTTGCGTTTATGCAAATTTGGTTTCTGTAGGTAATGTTCTTTTCTTCCTCTGTTTAACCATAGTGACAGTGACTGCCCCTGCTAAATACTCGTTCTCCATCTCTCAAACTTTTTCTGGAGAAATACAGAGCAAATGACATTTACTCAAATTTAAAGGAGCTATTTGTACATTTTGTACAGCTAATGTTCGTATTAACAGCTGTTTATTTTCCAGTCTAGAAGAAATGTTGAGAGTTCAGCATCAAACTTCATACCTTTAACCACAAAGAGCTGTCTCCAGCGGTGGAAAAGCAACGCCAATGTTAACTCTTGTCTCTATGACGTCCTTTCTTCTACTGAAGTTAGCATGCGAACCAGTTAGCCCTATATGGCAGAAAAACTTATAAATAGCACCTTTAAAGATTATATATTTGTTATTCACGGGGAGTTCCCCTCACACACCTAAGGGTTACAATACAAACGTTTGCCATACTCATACATACAGTTACACAATTTAACACTCACACTTAGTTGATTGACAGAAAAGTGATCAGCAACTATTTCTAAACCGATTCATCTTTTCACTCTTTTATCAAGCAAATATGTGATATATCATAATAAACTGAATATCTCTGACATTTACAGACATCACCTTGGACTCTGGCATTTTTTCTCGATTTTTAATCTAACGATAATTTGAATAAATAATTGGTAGATTAGTCTGTAATGTAAATGTGGTCATTAGCGTTTTTTGGGTCCCAAAAACTGGGGTCAGTGGGACAGAAAAAGAAAAAGACTTTTGGCTTTGTGACAGTAAATCTCTGGTCTGGTGATTCCTCTCAGGTACATTATCCTCACTGAGGATTTATAATTGTATATTGTCTTTTTAGTGTGATACTCAAATAATTAGTGTCTATTAAGGAAGTGCACTCTCTGCCTCAGATCCACGCAGACCCACACATAACCACCACAGAACTGTCCAGCAGACCCTGTCTCAAAACAGACTTCCCAGTTGGAAAGGTTTACTATAAGATTAAAGTGCACTGGTTACAAAACACCAACATTAACATGTAGGATGCCTCTCCTGGTGCCTCGTCTGTGCTCTTCTACTGCTGGACACGGAGAGCATCACTAAGTGCTTGAGGGTTAAGTGCCTTGCTCAGTGGCACCTAAAACTGATTCAGGATGTAGACTGATGAGCAGTTCCTGGTGTTTGCTGGACTCTGTGGTATGGATGAAAGTAGTGTTTCAGCAGCAGCCTGCCGCTCTGCTGCTGCTGCTGTCCTCGGATTCCAGTTGAGGATTAACACTGTCTTCAGGTCCAGGTTGGACCGAGTCCAGATTCGACTTAACCGACAGGATCTCCTGCACCAGCCTCCTGAAACAAAGCAGATTTAGTGACATTTAGTGAATGTGAATTATATTACAACAGATTTCATATTTAAGGATCTATCAGTGGATTAGAGTAGCATGCCTTACATTATGAAAACTACAGATACGGAATAAACTTGCATTGTATTTGCTATTTATAGCTAAAATGACCCAATCTTTCTTTATATACTGGAGCCTGTTTCCTCAAAAATTTTCTCTCTGGTCATATTGTATCATCTGTACTTGTTCTGTTTTTGGATCCCAGTTACCTCATAGCCTCTCCAATGTTCGTGTTGTCTTTGACTGAGGTCTCCATCCACGCAACGAAGCCATTAGCCTTACTGAATCTGTTGATGCTTTCTGCTGACACAACCCGCTGAGCGAGGTCACACTGCACAGACACAGACAGGCACATAGACAGACAGACAGTTTGTTGTTGTGAGGTGTGTGACTTTCTGCAGTCACCACCCTCAGCCAGCCCCAGCTGCACCCACCCGGACCCACCATCCAACTTTGCAGGATTTGGTTTTATCTGAGTGTTTTTTTTTTTTTACCTGAAATCTCTGTTGTTACTAGAGCTCCACGGAGAAGCCTTAGAGAGGAGATGTAAAAACTACACTGAAAAGGTTTTTGGCACTAAAAACCACAAAAACATCTTCTTATGGATCAACACTTAAAATACGTATAACACAGGAGAAGTGTAAAATATGGGACCTTTAAAAAAGGTGAAAAACTATTAATGAAAGCTGCATTTTTCCAAATGCTGAACTATGTACAAAGAAAATGAAAAGACAGACGTATGGCTGAGTTCATGGTGGAGAAAATTATGCCATGCATGCCATGTTTTCAGGAGAAGGCAAAAGCCAAACCCTGTGTAAAGTAAAATAAATTACTCCAGACTCTTATAATAGTTGGTTTTGTTTGATTTTAAAAAGATTTGAGTGAAGAATTTTAGGCTTTCCATTGTTAATCTGCATTTTCTTTCTTTCTTTCTTTCTTTCTTTCTTTCTTTCTTTAGAAGATATTTTTCTGGAGAACAATTTTAAAAAGTTTAGCTTTAGGAAACTTTTGTAAAGGAACATAATTGAATTTGAGAAAATGATCAACTTTATTCATTGGTTTCACTGAATATTTTTCAAAACACTGAGAAGCAAAGGCTGTAAGAGGCTGTGAGCCTAAAGTGTTCATCAAGCGACCACACAAGCTAACAACATGTAGCTTACAAATTAGTTCGGAGCCAGAGGAGTCTCATGATATCATTCATTAGTTCAATACTCTGAATCACCTTATTGGCCAGCAGGATGCAGGGGATTGAGTGTCCGTTGGGCAGTATGGCCTTGTTGTCCAGGTCCTGTTTCCAATGGCGACAGTTGAGGAAACTGGACGTGCTGGTGACGTCAAACATCATCACACAGCCCAGCGCGCCTTTATAATATATCCTGGTCATGGATATGAAACGCTCCTGGCCTGAAAGGAGGACACAAAGTTCACTGTGTCATCCATCTATCCCTCCGTCCCGTTCATCCTTCCATTCATTAACTGTAAAATGTTTTGTACCTGCGACATCCCACAGCTGCAGTCTGACTTTCTCTTTATCCGACCAGTGCAGCAGCTTCACCGAGAAATCCACTAGAGAGTGAAAGAAAATACAGTTTAGCAACAGAAACAGAAGTGAAGACAGAAATCTATTTTCATACAAAATTCTCACAATATTAAGAAATATGAAATTCCCCCCCAAACGTTGTAGATATTCATTCCCTTCCAAAGGAAGAGATACTCAAACTCTCCTTTACAAAATGGTTCATGTGGCAGAATTGGAGAATTTATTGTAGTAGTCGAAGTGTTGATCCATAGGAAGACATATTTTTGATTTTATGAAACAAAAACCATCTCAGTGCAGTTTTACATCTCTCTCAGGCTTTTCTTTGGACCTCCAGTAACAACAGAAAAAAAGTCACAACTTTGTGGTCACAACAAACCAGTCACTACTTTCAATCATGCCCCAGGCCCCGCCCACCTGGACCCACCATCCAACCTTGCAGTGTTCACCTGAAATCTGCTATATTTTCATTCGGTCACTCAGAAAACAGCCAGCCAATCAGAAGAGACGCTCAGAGCATCATAAAGTTACAGAAGTCCTGACGGCTCATTTTTTGTCCTGTTGGCGTAAATACTCACTCGAGCACCAAATGTGTAATATAGTAATGTGTGGCTGAAAACGATTTCCAGTAAATGCATTATTTACTTCTGTTTCCTTTGCTAAAAACCAAAAACCTACAGCCATGCTAGTGTCCTTGTTACACTGGCACAAACCAACAGACCCATATTGACATGGTTAGAACTAAACTGCCTCCATGGCTAAAACTGAAACGATATATTTTGACCAGATTTGACAAAATATTTCTTACGTACGATGCAGCGACAAAGCCTGAGTGTCACAGACAAAGAAGGAAAGACAGGAAGTTTTAAGAGGTTGACTACTTGTTGTTGGTTTCGGTCTTTTTATGGGGTTTGTTGGCAATAAAACTTATAACATCAGCCTTGTCCTGTTTTTAGATATTTCATAAGAAGTGCATATGTTCGATGTAATGTAAAGCACCACTTTTTGTTTTAATTCTTTACTTTTTTTTATGAACATGCCTTGTTGTTTTTGACCAAAACATCACACCAATAAAACTTCAATGAACAGGAAGAATGCCTGAGATCAAATTGCCATTATAAGGTGAAAACAAGCCACATCTCACTTTACTGACAGGTGAGGCGAGCATTTCATGTTGGAGATTGCTCAACTTATACACACACTCTACACACACAAACACCAATCTCAGGATCCTGCACAGTCACATTTTTCTGCAGAGCCCTGATAAACAGCAGCAGCCGTACCTCCCACCGTCATCTTGTACGTCTTGTTGAACTGTCCGTTGACGTAGCGATGCACAAAGGAGGATTTCCCAACATCTCCATCGCCAACAATCAGTATTTTCAGCAGGTGCTCGGTCATCACTCTCCTCCGTTAGATCTCGACATGTGAGACGTCTCAGCGTGAAAAGGTGTCGGCAGCTCAAAGTTCAAACCTCATGTCAGGAAATGTGTTTTATAAGGCTGACAGGCAAAACTGCTTCCTGTAGCTGAACAAACGCTGCATCATTCTTACTTTACCTCAGCCTTTCTTTGCATGTACTGACTCTGAACCTTTTATTTACCTTGTCAGGCTTAAATGTAGATAGATAACCTTCTTTCACTATATTGTGCCAAATCCAAACCTACAATATATTTTCCCATCAGAAACTCTACAAACGATGCTGACTGCCTGTCTCTCTCTCAAGCACAGTGGTCTCATCTACCAGTTTTGTTTTCTGGTAGGAAGTTGCCAAAGGCTGGACATTAGTTTAGTGGTAAACCACTCCCTCAGGCAACAGGAAACTGTCAATGAATCTGTGCAGACTTTGGTTAATCTTTGTTTCCCTCCACCAACAGTCGCCTGCTCTTCATTCTCTTGCTCATTCAACAGGGGAAATCCAGGGAGGGAGTTATGGTTTGCTCATTTTCATTCATTGCACACAATGTGCATGGAATATGTAAAGGCAAGGTTCAAAATGGCAAAACAAGTTCAATTAACTCAAGATATTAAACTGAATCACACAGTCAGTCATTCTTTTTCCAGTTTAAAGAGTCAGTTCTTCATTTGACACAAAGAACTACTTCATTTCAAACTGGATAGTTCTTCATTTTACATGAATAACTTACTTCTACAACTACAGCTGCTGAAACCAGTTTGTACCAGAGTCAGTACAAAGCCAAAATGTGAAGCTGTTCAGTGAATTTAAAAGTCTATGGGGGTCAGGCCTGAATTCAAATTGAATTGAATTCAAGAGTTAGGTTAGAATTGTCATGAAACCAAACAACCAGGACTTCATTTAACATGCAATAAAGATATACAACCAGTTTCCGTCATGTCTATTTTCTTCAACCTACATATGTATATATTTTTTTTATGTTACTTTAAAAAAAATATATCAACCACTCCCCTATAATTGTTCACTGTTGTGATAAAGACTTATATATAATTATATATAATGACTGCTTAGATATTAAGCTGTAATTCAAATATTGTGACCGGAACTAGTTTGTCCCCACAATCAATCAACACTTGGTTAAGGTTGATGAAAGATTGTGGTTAATAAAAAGCAGAACATGAATTACAGGTCTGTGATGGGAATCAAGCTCCAATCTCCTGCATGAAAGTCAAACATGCTTCACGCCCATCCACCCACCTCAACCTCCACTCCCTTTACTTCGTGCCTGGCTACATAAATGATGCAACACAGCTCGCACTGGCACCTAATGTTGGCATCGGACATAAATCATGAGGCACAAAATCATCGTCCAGCATGGCTGTAATTCCACCTGGCACGCCTCCTCTTCCTCCCTCTGTTCTTATGTTCTTATTCAACTTCCTCCTTTTCCACCTCTCCTCCATCACACCCACCCTCCTCTGCCTTCCTTCTGTTCCATCCCACCTCCTCATCCTCATTCATTTTGCTGTCCTCTTTTTATTCTTTTTACATTTTTGTTCTTACACAAACACACTGAAGCATGTGGTGTGGACCACATTAACAGTTTTACCGGTTTGCCAACTAGGCCACTGTTACTGGCTACTGAACATGTTTCAGTCCCCCACTGATGCTGAATCATCTTCGTGACTCTCTTCATGCATATTATTGTTGTTTGTGTGTCTTTGCGTCTTGGTCCTTTTCCCAGTATCAGTCACAGTTTGAAAATAGCCCAGCTCACTGTTAATGTTCTAATTAATCCATAATCTCTGGGTTTTTTCCAGGTACTTTGAAAGCGGATACTCCAGTTGTACCTGTGATGATACGTGATGATACAGAATTTTCAGAACGAGTATTTGTGATTTTCATTTGCACAGGATTAATAAGTACGACAATGTTTCCAATGTGCTGTAATTCTCTGCTTTCAAAGTGTCACTCACATTCATCTGAGACGTATTTTGAGGAACATTAAGTAGAGTTTTGTCTTTTATCACAACTGCACTGCCAGATGAGAAAAGAATTGCTGTAATTTGTGAAAAATGTTACGGTCCAACAAAGAGAGTAAAGAGTAAGAGTCAAATCAAGCCGGGCCAAAAGGTGGACACCACAGGAGCCTGGCTACTCGTTTATACACAGACTAATCAGTGAGTCGGTGAAATGAATCTTCCTGACAGCTCCACTCTACCCTCCAGGATCCTGCAGGGAAAGACCATGGAGGAGGGAAGCCTGTCCACAGATGGTCGTCACACTTTATAAAAAGGAATTTCACCCAAGAAAAATGTATAAATAAATCATCATCATCAACACCAAAAATGAAAACACCTTCTTGTCCGATTAGAAAGCTTTGCCCTGGGCTTGGCAACATCGCTGATGTAAAGCACCACGGTACACAGTATGTGATATTGGACTACACAAATAAACTTGACTTCATTTGACTTGACTTGAATACTGATTTAACAATGCTCAGTGCCAATATCTGTCCAATATATTGACCTACACTCTAAAGAACTTCTACCTACCTAGTAATGAGGAAATCAGGTCAACTCTAATTCTGATCATTTTCATAAACACACGATGTTTGTTTGAACTAAAATTACAGAGTTTGCTCTGAATATTTATCGAGGTTTACAGTTATTTTTTAAAGCATTCAAACATATTAATACTTTTTCTATGTCTGTCATTTCTCCATATACTGAGCTGGATCTTTATTTTGTCAGTTATTTGACTGCATTTGCTGCCAAATTATTTGACACTCAAGTTTCCAGCGGCATCAATGATTTGAAGGCTACACTCACTTCACAGTGCAGTACTGTTGTGCTGCTCTCTGTGGTTTCTCTCCAGTGTTTGTCTGACACCTGGTGGTCATGTTACAAACTACAGCATCAGCCACACAACGATTTGGTGTTCACTTGTTTATTCAACAAGAAAAATCCTGTATCAAGAACATGAATCAGTTCAATCTTTAGACCTAGACATTATGCTGTCACTGTTTTTCTGTACATCAGAGACAAACTAAAGTGGTACAACAGACCATCTTGTCCCCGGATGTTCACAGGTTTGAATCCTTTTCCAATTAGAATCGTGGTTTTATGTCATCAGACTGTCAATTTAATAAACTTTAATGTAACATCAAATAAAACTTTCACTTAAAACCTTAGCGTTCTATTTTCAAGAGGATGGAGGGAGTAAATACAGTATACTGTCTTGTGATGGGACCTGCAGCCTGGGACTCGGGTTGTCACGACACAGCATTCAATTCATAATCAACCATCAGATCCAACAGATGTGGCAGGTAGGACTCATAATCCTTTCATCTGTTTTTTCTTCAGCTCGCCTTTCAATTCAGCTTTACAAAGAGGGTGAGTGCACTTTAACTTTCATAGCAGCTTCACCTTTACCTTTAAACACAGAGGCACCAAACTGCAAGCCACAGCTCCAGTGTGTTAGTTTCATACAGTCTTTTCAGGGCTAAACACTGGTTTTGGGGAGGACCTAAGTTACTTTAAAGCTATACTATGTGTAATATGAAAGGTATCACTTATAAATCAAACCCCACAGAGAATAATCAAATCAAAGTCACAGTTTGTCTAAGATTTTTAGCCCATTCTGGCTCATTGTTTTGGTTTTACAGCACAGAAAGGAAAACTCAGACCCAATGTACACTACCTGCCCAGCGCCAAACAGCAGACAGACAGAATTAAAAGGGCAGTGAATGTTGCTGATTTTTTACAAATTAACGCTAAAGTTACGCTGTGTCTGCTGGATGTGTAAACATTTAACTGTTTGGCAACATGTTATTCTTAGCAGCTTTATAAAGTCATATTATGTAAGATGTTGTGTTTCCAGCTTGTTTCACTGCCCCCAAGGAGCAAAGGGAAGTTGATGAATGCAGCTTTAATTAAATCGTTATCTATCTTTTATTCTAACAAACTGCAACACTGTAAATGAATGATTTATATATTTCCATATATAACATTTGATATAAATTGTGTATGGTCATCAGAAGAGGATGGAGTGAAGAAACGAAGCCTGGACACTTAAGCGACCTGGATACGATATCGTCAGGTTAGGAAAACGTTTAGGCCAGGGGTGTCCAAACCTTTTGCAAAGAGGGCCAGATTTGGTCAGGTGAAAATGTGTGGGGTCCGACCATTCAGCCTGACATTCTTTGAACCATTAACATTAAATACAAATTAACTATTTTATGAAATTTTTATTGCAAACGGCATACTTCTTTTTTTTTTCCTTTTCAAGTTTTTGCCAAAATCTCTCTGCCTTTCATATTTGAAGAACATAAAATGAAGAAAAAGTCTGTCTGGAAAAAAAACTTTTGGGAAGATCAAACATATCTAGGTTCATTTGAAACATTACATATTATCCACTATTAAATGCTCACTGTAAACTTCTAAATTCAAAACAGTGGCCTGTGCATATTCAAAACTGTGGTTTTGATCATCACATAAAAATCAATTCACTGAGATTTTAGAATTTATTCACCTCAGAGGACTAAACACATATCTTGCCTGCACTAATGTGAAGGGTGATACTGAGATCTTCACTGCAGTATGTAGGCCTAGTCCAGGTCTGGCTCAAAAACAGTGGTTTTGATGCGCATGACGTCACGCAGGTGAGAGTCACTTAGTCTCGTCCTCACGCGGCTCTTGTTAATGTTCATAACCGAGATTGTCTTCTCGCACAAGTATGTCGAGTCAAACAAACTCAGCATTTTCTTAGCAAATGTTCAAATCTCTTGGAACCTGCCTTCATCCAGCTGGAGGTAGAAGTTGACAAGAGGGAGCTGTTGGTGCCGACTGCTTCGTAATTCAGCGGGAAAAATACTCCAATTTCCACTTGTCCTGGAAGCGGCGGCCCTCGCTGTCAACTTCTCTGTTTTTAGTTACAGTCGCCATGTCAGAAATGGGCTGAAAGGATCACACAAGGGTCGAGAGTGCGGCCACAGGTCTACTGCCATCTTCTGGTGAAATGTAAAATAGCTTTTTTTGTACGCGTGTATTTTATACTATGTGTTGCCTGGCAACAGTTCATAGAACCAGTCCAGTTCCGGAATTATTTGTGTTGGCATAACACGCATAATCTGTTGTTGCTGTTAACAAATATGGCGCTGGTATAACTGTTGTCACAGCCGTGCTGATACTCGGTACAACACTTTGGTACAACATCGTTCCCTCTCGTGTGATGCTGCTTAAATTTTCTTTAGAATGGTTAATGACAACTGACTTTGTGGATTCAGTAGAAAAACTAAAAACTTTCTTGTTTTCGGCAGATCTCCATTCACACTTTGAGATGCAGCGTATATCTACAGGGCTTCGCCTACCTCCTCTCCTCTTCTTCTTCCTCCTCTTCTTCCGACCTCTGACCTCAGGGGACCTGGAGGAGGTGGATAATGTGCCAGTGGAGGTCATCGTGGACAGCTCCCCCTGCAGCACCACTTGCGGGCTGGGGCTTAAAACTCAAACCCTGTGTTTGATGAAAGACGGCGAGAGAGCGATGGAAGAAGGCGGGAGGAGTGGAAACGGAGCAGAGGTAACAGAGACACACCCTAGACATCTAAAACGAAATGTTTGAGATGAGCAGGAGAAGGGAAATAGCTCAGACTTTTATAACATAATGTGGACATGTGGCTGAATGGAAGGTGTCGGAGGCGTGTCGTGTTCGCAAGGTCAAGTGTCAGGAGTCGTGGCAGTGCGGCCTCAGGACGATGACTGTGACTTCAGGGCAGAGGGTGGAGATCGACTGTCTGGGAGAAGTCATGCAGGCGATGGGGAGGTTCTCCTGGAGGTAAGGACGGAGGAGTAGGGGAGAGAGGAGTGATTCATTCTCTATTAATTGTAGCCAAGCAAACTCTAGACCTACTTCTTTAGTCTGACTTTGAATTGGATTATATTTATTTATGTATATATGTATGTATGGATTGTTTTCCTGTTGATACCCTACCTTTTATTTCTGGTTTTACTCACTTCAGTACACCTCCTCTCTTTTAGTATTTTAATATCTTTTTCACACTTCACTTTTCTATTATTGTTTTGTTTTTCTCTCTTTGTTTTTTTCTCTACTTCTGGTGTTTCCTCATTACACATTTATGAGATTCATGATTGCGATTCCTGGGTTCCTGAGTCCTTTATTTATAATCTGGTCGTTCACGCTTTGTGCATGGATTGTGATGTGGTGGGGGTTGTTTTCATTGTGAAAAGCACTTTGTGCTGAGTGATTGATTGAATAGAACATGAAAATTAGCCTCATCCTGTAATACTAGATGACAATTTCAGAATAAAATGAACTGAATTTGGCTGCATCAACATACACTTAATCAGATGGTGTCAAACACAAAAACTGGACTGTAATTCGATTTCTCTCTCAGCCTGACCTAAGATGACCTATTTTACAGAGACATCTTGGATCCTGTCTGCACATATCAAACCTGCAGCCAAAAAAATGTGTGCGACTTTTCATTTGAAAAACAAATCAAAAATGTTGTTCTGCCAAGCTTTTATTCATATCCGTTAGATTATTATAAGACATTGTAAAAAAAAAAAAAAAATAAAATCTTGCAACTTCGGCTGCTCAGCTTTTAACAAATAGTATAAGACAAGATCATGTCATCCCTTTTTTCGCCTCTCCTCACTGGTTCAGTTGATGATGAAGATGTTACTGACCTTTTAAAGCACTTCCTGGTTCAGCCCCTCAACTGCATTTCTGAATTGCTTCTAAATTCCAGCTCAAGATTAAAAGGTGACTGTGCTTTTGCTGTCAAGGCGCCTCAGCTCTGGCACCCCTCTGCCTGAGTTTCCGACGGTTCCAGAGTCAGTGACAACTTTGAAACCACCTTTTTTTTTTTTTTTTAAAGCCTTTTTCCCTTTAGGGTCCCTGTCGGTCTGGGGCAGAGGCTGACTTTGCCGTGTTGGTAATCTAGCATTGCCTCAACAGCAGAGTGTAAAATTTCCATATTTTACTAGGAATAACTGCAATAGCTTACAATGCAAGTAAAATTCATAAATTCCGAGCCCTATAAGTCTCACACACACGGACCAATTACATAACCTGTATTTTTATTTTAGTATTTAGTCTAGGTGCATTCTGACATGTAAAGATGAAAAGTCAATTAAACATCCATGAAGTTGATTCTGTCAGTGTAGAGTGTCAGATCCTATTATGTGAATATCTGATCCTGGAAGAACAACATGTGACTGCAAAATCCATTTGGTAAGAGTTTGCTGTGATTGTGTTTCCTGCGGCTCAGGGTGTTGTGGCGTTATGCCAGAGGGATTATCAGCTCTGATGACTCCCTGTTTGATCGCTGGGAGGCTCCTCAGCTGGACCGAGTGATTCTGGACCCAGTTAGAGAGGAGGATGCAGGTAAACACACCTGTGCATGTTCACAAACAGGCCCATGTTATCACATTAACCAAATTTGTTGGACTCCATTTTCTGGTAGGTGGGAAAGCAGGTCTGGGGCAGGAGATATTATTAGAATTGTTAGAATTGGCAACAGAACATCCAGACAGACAGTGGTAGAGAAAGATAGGATTGTCCTACTATGAAACTATTAAGTCATCTGAAACTGCCTTTGCAGAATCAGCTATTCCAATGGATGCACTTAATACACAGACACAATCACACCTCCTGACTATAAACTAACAAACAAATCATGTGATTTCCAGGTACTTATCGCTGCGATGTGCAGGATGCCGTCTTCCGCAGGGTGAAGAGGGTTTACTGGGGGATCCGCGTTTTACCTGCAGGGGTCCTCAATCTGGACTATGACTGGAAACCAGCAAAACCAGACCGTGTAGCACCAGCATAAGATCGCCAGTCTTATCGCGGTACAGTTTGGTTTATAAATGATGGGTTTGGGGATGACACTAATGCATTTTTTTTTTTACAGTGCTATATTGTTGTGTAAATAGTAATTTAAGACAGTGTTGGAGGAAAAAAGGTACAGGTCCGGGCCAGAGACTAAGTCTAGACCTCTTTACCAACACTTAACTTTGTACAAAACTGTCAAAAAGATTAAAAAATGAAGTCACTGGAGATGATCAGAGCCTAATGCAATAGAATTTATTCTTTCACAAGAATGAAAGTGAGATCAGATCCAGATCCGAAAGACAGAGAGCCTGTGCACAATCATATATAGTTCTTTCTTAGGTGGGTTCTCCACCTATTTTCTAAAGTGAACCCATCACCCCCTTGGGAGCAATGATGTCCAGCCCTGCGTGGAATTCCCCAAACCTGCCAGGGTAGCGTAGTAGGACCAGACATCCAAGAGCCCCTCCGCCACCCCAAACCTAAGGCCCTCGTCTATTCTCAATCTGGGCCTTGCCACGGCTGCTACTCCAACACCATTGCCCCCAGGACCTTCAGACCATTTAAAAAACTTGAACATTGAAAAAACTTTAATCCCTCCAGGTTCCATTCCGTAACAATCTTACTTCAGTAGAGGCTGGTTCACATACATATCTAACCTCAGTTGTGAGTTTAGCTATTCCATTGGCTTATATAAGTTTAACATTCAGTATATTTATGATGCATAGTATATTTTGGTGATTTACCACAACAAGAGAAAAATCTTGAAACTCTTCTTGTGTTGTGGGTTGTTTTAAACCAAAAACCCCAGAATATATTTAAGCCTAAACTAACCCAAAAATAATGATCCTGCTCATCAGCTCTGTATTTGTTGTGTCTGTACACAATGTAAAATTTAAACCTCTGGCAATACTGAGAGATTTACTGGTGCTGATTATATGTAAGTCCTGCACTCCAGCTTTCAGTAAATGATCTGAGTGATTCTGTCATCACTGGTTTTTAACCACTAGTGGGGCTATGGATGTTTTTATGAGTGGATCCCTATTTAGTTTGTTCAGAGGACACACATGCATGTGCATGAACATGAGTAATGTGATATACTGTACTGTTCATTCATGAGAATGGTTTCACAGTATATCATTGATCTACAGGTGGTGGTAAGATGCAGGGAAGAAGAAGACTGTTAGTAAGTAAACATGGATGTGAACAATGCTGGTTTCAAATGTTTAATTAAGGCTTTCCAAATGTGATGAAAATGCATTCAACATGTTTGTCAGACCTCAAGGGTAACCATAAAGCATTTTGGTGAGAAACCCTGAATGTAAACTCTACAGTGAGTCAGTGAGTCCAGTCGTAAAAGGTCTTGTTTAACTCTGTGCCAGGAGATGGCAGTGGTGCTTCACATAAAGGTTTTGAAGTACAGTATGTACTGGGTTGAGTATATACAGTGTTGGTGAGGTCTGGCATCACAACCCTACATGACAAAACTCAGCTGCCACTGTGGAAAAATCCTGATTAAATGTGAGAAAGAGAAACGGACCCTCTCAGAAACAAGATTTCACAGTGTTGATGCTCATTACAACAGAAAATAAAACTGTACAAGGATGAAACATGTAGAGACAGTTCGGCTATTAGATCCTCAACGCTCATATTTACCAGTGGTTTATAGATCCATTACAAATCATTTATTAGAGCATCTTTTTGGTTTCCAGGTTAGTAATCACACGTAAAAGACTAAAAGGTGCACCTGTGTTATTTGAAAGTGATACCTACATCATAGCTCTTTTGCTAAATCAGCACGGTCTATTATTTTTCATATTCAGAAAAACGTGCAGACATTTTTTGTAACTTTACATAAAAGAAATGTGTATGAATTATTTACACCTGTAAACCTACTGGTTTATTATTTTTAAAACTAAATCAAGCAATGAATAAATAAATAAATAAACAAATGATAATGATAAAACTAATCTTAAGGACTGATTACCTTTATATTTTCAAAATCCTGTATGTGTATAATCAACATAAAAATAGCAAAAGTAAATAAAATAGTTAAAATAAGCTCCACCTCAACGACAATAATAAATTGCTTACACATGGATGCATTAGTGATACAATTCCATAATAATATGGTATAACAATATTTATACATTACAAATATATTACACTAATATACTAATAATGATCATACTAATTTGCATATATCCACTAGAAATGGATGTAACATTGGGAGAGTCACTGAATATAAATATCTTTGTACTTGGCTCCATGAAAAATTTACATTTTAATATCACATAGAAAACCTGGTCAGTAAACTGCAGCTACTTCTACATAAACAGAACCTGCTTCTCTGTGTTTAGCAGAAAAAGGATTGTTGAAGCAATTTCCCTGTCTCTGCTGGATGATGGAGATGTATTTTATAGAACTGCTGTCCACCCTCCAACTCTTAAATTCCACACGGGGTCTATCATTTTGCCCTCTGTAACCTCATAGCTATATCCAGTAATAACTCAAAGTTGAGGTTTGAAAGCTGAAGCTAGAAATTGGTTCTTCTGTGGCTGAGAGGCGAAACAAGACAAGACAAGACAAGACAACAAAAACAACACGTTTCTGTGTATATTTTTAAGTATTGTCGGATAAATAGATAATTTAAGATGATTTACACAAAACATCAAATATCAATATCCAAAACTCACATTTTTTACCAAAAACATCTGCAACTCACATCAGTATCGATTTTTGTCATGAACACACAGACATGGTAACACCACTGCAAATAAATCTGCTTAGAAGAAGTAGGAAGCTCCATTGTTTGGCGGTGTATTTGATTTAGTTGCATTTGGAGTAGATTTACCGAGTGGAGTTTCGTTGTTTAAAGTTTGTACTATATATACACATCAATGTTTTGTAGAGAATATATTCTCAGAAACTTTGGGTGAGCTACTCTAAAAACAGGGGGTTAGCTACTGGTAGCTTGCAAGCCCCCTCTTGGAGACCCCTGATCTATACTGTTATTTAAATACATTTTTTGTGCAGGACCTGTGCATCCAATCAAGTATTTTCACCTCCTGCTGATTTCACAACAACAGCTGCAGATGTTGACATCACTGGAGCGGTGGCCGACACTGACAACAGGACTGAGACGTCTTAGCTCCTGTGCCATGAGCGTGTTTATTTGTGTTATTTTGGGAGGGACGGAGGCAAATGAGGTACTCTGGGGAAATAACAGAAATTAAATTACGATGATGTGCTTACTGTAATTCATTCATTTCCTCATGGAACTTGCCACACTACAACGCCATTTCCCTCCATGTGCTTATTTTATAACATGAGTTTTGACAGATGTTACTGTTTTCCCAGTGCTCGTTACACAAACAATTTAATTACTGTTCCAGTCTACAAGAAACTGTTACTGCTGAATAGATATTATAATAATAATATTTCCAGAACAAGCAACTCCAAAAAAGATGTGGAGCAACAATAAAGAGCTCAGATGAGAGCTATTTATTAAGACCGTGTTGAGCCCTGGAGAGAAGAGCAAACTCGACAAACACTCAGAGAGATAAAAGTAACTTCTACATTCCTGCCTTTGAGAGCCAATTTTTTTTCTTCTTCTATGAACAGGTCTACTTAGTTTTTTATCATAAATGAAACATGCTGAATCTTCAGATTTCAATGCATTTACATACATAAAAATGAAATGACATTTAGCTTTAAAAACACCAGAAAAGCATGAGTGCAATAGTAAATGGTAAATGGACTTGCACTTACAGAAAATAGCGCTTTTCTAGTCTTTCTGACCACTCAAAGCACTTTACAATACACTCACATGCACACTCACACTGATGGTACAGCCATCAGGGGCAATGTGGGGTTCAGTATCTTGCCCACGGACACTTTGACATGCGGCCTGGAGGAGCCTGGGACCAAACCACCGACCTTCTACTTAGTGGATAACCCGCTCTACCTCCTGAGCCACAGCTGCCCCATAGTCAATCCATTTTTTTTTTTTAGATATATGTTCAGGGTTGACTTTTAAGGAGCATTTTTTTTTAAGGAAGGACTTTGCACCTACAAAAAAAGTTTTAAAGTTTTGGAGAGCCCCTTGTGTAGAGTCAGAACAACATTTTGTTTCCCTGTATGTATGTCAAGCATATGTGTGGAAATGACTGAATGAATGAATGAATGAATGAATGAATGAATGAACGCATGGTGCTGGTGCTCCATGCTTTTCTTTTTGTTTTTCCCTTTTACCATCCAACACTTCACTTAACATTTTATCATTCATGGTTAGACTCATACTGATTTACTGGCTGCCATAGCTCATAACATTTTTTGACATATCTATTTGTTTTTGTTCGGTTTAAGTAAATGAGTCCTCGTGTCACCTGCTGTTATTTGTTTCTGAGTCCTCGTGTCACCTGCTGTTATTTGTTTCTGAGCCCGTCCTGAGAATCTGTATCTGATTTTTACTCTCCACATATTTCTGGAACTCACCACACTTTCCCCCTCATTTTATCTGAGCACACAAACACAGACACACTCACACAGACGCACACTGGCGGTGACACACCTGCCTCAAGTTTTTCACACTCTGTCGCTGTCCATCTCTCTTGATCCCTCTGCCTCTTACCACTATCTGCGATCTCTTCTCCCAGTAATTCACACTCAATCACTTCTCACTCATTCTTTATATCACTCTGTCATTCACTGTCACTGAGCTGATTTGGACTCTCACTCCCACAGATTCTCCCTCACTGTATCATTAACTCACACTTCTGATTCTTCACTCATCCACACAGTTGAAGTTATCAGGAGGGAAGCAGGATTTTTTTGATAATCTCCTCCTGAATGTATACTAAAGGAGACCGGGAACGGTTGCGACAAGGCTCAGTTGTAACGCTTCCAATTTCCCCAAATCGCAAATCACTTCATTCATTCTATACATATAATACTAATTATACTACACTAATTTAGTCCTTTATTCCACATGTGAGGAAGTAGCAACCTGTGGCATACACAGTAAGAAAGATATTTTGAGGTAAGTCTTTTTTTGTTTTGTTTTTTTACTTAATTTATTTTTGTGATAGCACTGCCCACAAGAGTCTCACCACAAAAATGTTAACTGATGTAATTTAACCATGTTAGCTAGCGTTAACTAGCAAGCTAACCCTGACTTCTGTCTTCTGTAGGCTAGCAGTCAGGTTGCTAGCAGGAGTAAACATAAAATGGTGGATAGGCCTATATCAAAGTATGAGTTGAATTTCTGTCGAAAAATCCCATGACAATGTCACCATGAATACTTTGACTTCTTTATGCATTACTATACTATGACATTTTACGCCTTACATTAATATGATTTTTTTTTTGCCTTCCTAAACTATGACTTATTATGCCTTAATATACTATGATATATTATCTCTGCTACATCACACTCCTTGTGCATGAGGAACGTGTCCTTGCTTTCTCTACTGAAAATTAATCAATCACTGTTGCCATGGAGAAGAAGCTCATAGTAATGCCTCCGGATTTCATTGTCTGTATCATGGTACAGTTGATTAATACTGGAATGTACATTTAGAGGACTGTGAAGCCTTGGCAGCTGCATCACAGTGCGCAGTTATGGCCTGCACTTTGTGACACAGGTACAGACTAGTAAAAACAAAAATCTAATTTTCTCTGTCATGCAAATAAATATGGATATTAAAGTCTAATATCAAATGTGAGGACTATAGTTTGAACATGACATTGGAAAGTATTAAAACACAAAGCCGTCAGCATGTTTTTAAAAGACTAAGTCCTGGTGATTTTAATTATATAACTCCATTTATGGACCCTAAATGGTTCCCATGATATGAAACTAAGAGGAGAGAGTAAGAAAAAAAAACTGCAAATGGCTTTCATCAGGTTCAACTGGTTAAATGGTCATTTATTCCCGCCTAGGGCAGGAAGCATTTTGCACAATTTTTTTTTTTTTTTTTTTTTTAACTCCTTTTCTCTCCTTTGTTGACCAAAGTCAAATGTGCAACAAGTGATGTGCAAAGCTACACATTCATCTTACAGTTTGCATGTACTTAACACAGCACGCACACAGATGTGGGATGATAAGATAACAACAACTAAAGGACACAAAATTACACAGAACAAGAGAAGGCGCTGCTCACATCATTAAGCAGTCTTTCATGTGAAGGTCTCGGGGCGAGCATTAAAATGATGAATATCTTTAATGTTGTAATTGCAAACCTGTTAGCATGAATGACTGCAGGTGAATTAAGTATGAGGTCATCGCTCTTGATTTCTCCTGTTTCCTGTCTCCTGTGTACAAATGTAGAAAAACAGTGTGAAAAGTGTCAGTTATGAACAAGAGCTTATCATCATAATGTAAAAAATGGATGAAATGGAACACAACTTAATTTAACTGTATTGTTATTTGTGCTTTCTAAGTGGATACTGGACTGCAAGACTGGATATTTTGGCATAAGATTAACACACTTTTAGCAGATATGTTCAGCATCACGATATTTGAGACCTGACAAATATGTAAATTAACATCCTATCCTCATTATGTGAATATTTGTTGCAAATTAGTTAGATAAGGTTTTGTCAAATCTGTATATTAGCATCTCAATCACAAAAACGTCATGACATCTAAATGACAAAATGGCCATTCTGTCTGCTTCATTCTCCTCCTTTGTACCATATTAATGCTCCACACTACTTCCTGCTTTGCCACTGAATGTCTAAAACAGTCTAATATAAAATATAAAATATATAAAAAATGTGACCTGTTCTGCTTGAATCTTAGAAAAAAAAAAAAAAAAAATTAAATACAGCACATCTCTGTTGGTAAGCTCTTAACCTTTTCCTCCGCAGCACAGCCATTGTTGTTTGTTTGACCGCTGTCCTTGTTTCCCTCTGCCAAAGTAGCAGTGACCTTTTTGAAAAACACTCCTGGTCTTTTTTGTTGTGAGTGCACCATTTTAAATGTGTTCATCCGAAGAGAAAACCCAGAGAGGATGTCATTTGCGATCCAGAGCTGAGTGCAGAACATGGTATTTGTAAGGAGATGGCACATATCCTGTCTGTGTACAGAGAGGATGAGGAGGGGAATTAACTCAGTAATGTCATGGCACCTCTACACTAAGCACACCTGATAGCCTGCTGCTCCTTTTGACTGAATTCATACACCAATTTAACTTAGGGTAAAAATCTAATTTTCTCCTTTGTATAAAACGCCTTGTTGGGGGTTCAGACGTTACTTCCTGGTCATATTGACGTCAGTACTTCTGTAGGTGCTGCCCACCTACAAGCTTGGCACATCCCCATACAAGTCACAACACATAACTACTTATGGTGAAGAGTTTTCATTAGTTTTGTAGACATGCCGAAAAGACAGTGTTCTTAATTTCCTGCAGAAATTTACTTAATGTTTGGAGTAGTGGAGAACCGTGGAAAAATTACTTTGTGCTCAAGGTGGACTGCTTCAGAAACCGCCCACAGTTAGATGTTTCATTTTCAAAAACGGTTATTTCAGTAATTCCCACTTGATGTGGCCGAACAGCAGACTCAGCCTCAGAGCCTTCTGGTCTGCATCGTTACTGGGGATGTTAACCGCATTACTGCGACCCGATTGCAACCTGATCATGTTAGTAAGAAGCAGCATAGCAAAGATATAAATGCTTAAACGTTTGTCAGTGTTGACATGCTGTACCTCGTTAACTCAGATGAATTTTCCAGTTTAACCATTGAGTTCATTTTTTAGTAACTATGCGCACTAAAGTTTATTTCATTCAGATTTCCCAGCATTGCAAACCGGCAGGAGGTGAGGCGGTGGAGACTCCCTACCTTTCAACCGTCTGTTCCTCCTTTATTTATATTCCTTTAGTCCTGAAGTGTCCTTACATAAAAAAAGTTATGAATATTGTCATCCGAAGTTTGTTTACACAAGACATTTGTTGTTGTTTTTCATGTTAGTTGCCAGCAAGCTGACCAATCAGAGCACACTTGGCTCCAGCTCCAGAAGGAGGGGGGGGGGGCTTTAAAGAGCCCTGAGCTCTAACAGTGTTTCAGACAGAGGGTGAAGAGAGTACAGTATAAAATGTACAGCAGAAGAAAACTAATGTCTTTTCAGAACAATAAAGCATGTAAATCTTTTTTACTCGACACCAACAATGAAATGATGAACACTTAAAGTGGTACCTCTTTAAATGTGCTGTGGTGGCAGCCATAGTGCTGTGTGTATCACTGAGGGACACAGCTAAGTACAACAACAGCACGGCTGGCAGTTGTGTCCAAGACCATTTGCACCAAAGTGGACCTGGTGGAAATCTAAATGCTTTATGTGTTAACTAGCTATCCAGCTAACTAGCCAGCTTGGCTGTGCTATAAGCGAACCATAACAGCTTAAGGCCCCTCAGCCACCATGAGGCCCCCAACACACTGACAGTGAGCTCTCTTTGCCTGTGTGCCATGTGTGAGCCTGAAGATAAAAGCAGTGCTGTGTGTTATGATGTTGTGACGGTGGCCTGGAAGAGACACACAGGTAACTGCACTATCAAGCACACAAAAATGTGTCTAACATACTTGCCAAAATACCAGTAAACACACCACTTTCAGATGAGTATCTGAGCTTGCAGAAGTGTGACAGTGCGACACAAAAGCGGTCTTCTTAGACATATTAAAAAAAAGATTTGAAGAAGTGGTTTAAAGCTGTGAGAGAGGTTTCTGTTGAGTCTTTTGGGCCATGTATCTGTAACATGTAACAAACATTCATTTAAACTGACCACTGACAGCAGCCTTTTAACAAGTCCAGTTCTGAGTAGAGCTGAAACAACAATCTTAAGAATTAAGTAATTTTTTTAAATTTAAAATGTTTTCTTGTTCAATGTCTCAAATGTGCATATCTACTGCTGCTCTGTTTATAAATTACAATACGGCAAAATGAGCAACTTGACACTGCCTTCTTTTGAGGCATGGAGCATTTTTGACTATTTTCTGACTTTTTATAGACTAAACCATTAATTTAAATAATTACCAATAGATTTGTGATTTTGTTTATCATGTTTGACCCCTAGGGCAGAAACTGACATATTGGATGTGACTAAGCGTTAAAGCAGTACCTTCCTCAGACTGTGTGTGTATATGTGTGTGTGTGTGTGTGTGTGTGTGTGTGTGTGTGTGTGTGTGTGTGTGTGTGTGTGCATATTATAGAAACAGACAAACGAAGCAGCTGAGTAAGTATCGATGAGTATTTGCTGGACTTTCAGGTAAATTAAAAGGAAACATGACTGAAGATTGGTTCTGAAATTGAGGGCATGGTGGGAACACAAAATGCAAACACACAAGCATTAAATCACACATACACACACACACACACAGACACACACACACACACACACACACACACACACACACACACACACACGTGTGATGGATGACCTTTTCTAAAAGACCTCCTCAGATGCACCTACTCAGTAATTGGAGACACAGGGGGGAGTCGCTCTCTCTTTATGTGTGTGTGTGTGTGTGTGTGTGTGTGTGTGTGTGTCTGTGTGTGTGTGTGTTTGTTTTAGTACCCCTGATTTTGGTGATAACACTGTAGTAGCTTTGGCTCTTTGTGTGGTCCATACACACACTATCCAGGTGTGTGTCCACTCACTGCCTCCTGTCAAGTGTGTGTATGTTTGAGTTGACAGTGTTTACATCCTTGCTGGTGAAGATGTCAGAGTTTACCCTCTTCTACCATCCTCCCTACATGTGACGCTGCTATGAAACATCAAAGAGACTAAACTTTAGTCATCAGGCCCCTAGAAGGTCATTTTAACTTCAACAATCGGGGTGACTAAAACATCTGCCCCCGCTCCATCTCAGGCCCCACTGCTCACGCAAATCACCAGACCGCTAATGTTGCAGGCTAACTCTATTCTTTGTAGAGGTCCAGACTAACTATAAATTTGGCCACTATATTCATTTGGAAGGAATATTATCCAGATTACAAAATACAAACATTTGGGACTGACCATCAAATATGAAAAAATTTTGATATATTTTTTAACCATTGCAGCAATTGCGTGTTGTTAAAGGAGAAAGTGGAGGCTACATGTGTTCTGAGAGTATTAGAACCCACTGTTAGTTGATTTAACACTTAGTAAAGTCAACAATGCTTCATATGTGATGTAGGGAGCTGTGGTAGCAAACGTCGCTGGCATAAGGCTAGGTACACCTACATGGATGTGATTGGACATTAATGGCCAAACAGCAGGATAATGCACCCATAATGAAGCATGAATAAAAACAGCTGATGCAATATGATGCATCCGTTGACGCTATACTCTGTGGATGCAGCTATTCTAAAGTAACATGATGATGATGATTATTTTATTTTATTATGCAGTAATGACAATGACAAATTCAGCTTTCTTCACAGAATCGTCATCATGATATTACTCCACAACTCCACAACTCTATTACTTCATTAGTAACCCCAGCATCAGACTTCATCTACCATAGTACATTTCAAATGTTTCACTCATTGATGCACATTTTCCCCTCATGGTGTTTGTAAAACGACTGATGCCGTCTGTTGTGCTAGCGTACGGTGGTGGTGCCATCTGGATCTGTGTCGCAGCACAGAGGAGGTGGAGGCCGTACTGAGGCTCTGAAGACAGTTAGCAGCTGCCAGTTTGCCCCGTCTCTCACACGGCTCAAATGAGCCATCAAATATGAATGCAAAAAGGTGAGTACGCTCGTAGTCAGGACACTGAGGCAAACATTTAACAGTGAAACAGGATGACATAATGTCACTCAAGGTCCCATATTTTACACTTTTCCTGTGTTTTATTTGAAGTGTTGATCCATAAGAAGATATATTTGTGGTTTTAAGAACCAAAAACCTTCTCAATGTAGTTTTACATCTCCTTTCTCAGGCTTCTCTCTGGTTGGTGCTCTAGTAACAACTGTTTTCTGAGTGAGCTAATAATAATAATAATAATAATAATATATCAGACTTCGTAAATACTCAGAGAAACTAATTCCTGCAAGGTTGATCCAGGTGGGCAGGGCTTGCGGCGTGGCTTAGCTTGAAGTAAAAACAAGCTGTCTGCACTGTGTGTCAGTTAGACCTGCTTTGTAATCAAAGAAGACATGAAATCTACCTTTATACAATATGGGAGCTTTATATATTATCAACAAACGTGTTGAGACCTTAAACCTTGAGCTGGAAAAGAAGTGAACCAAACTGAAGAAACCTTTTGAGTGAAAGGTGAAATGTCTTCAAAAACCTCAAAGAAGCACAGTTGTCTGTAAAATCACAGAGAGAAACCTAATACTTTTTATTTAAGTCAACATTTCATGTAGTAACATGGCCATGAATGAGTCTGCATGCTGTTGAAAAGCAGTGATTTCACCATGATCCAAGAACCTGTCATAGAAAATGACTTACAATTAATGGTCTAAAATATACAAATGCTAATATCATATCATATCAATGTCATTAAAAACTGATTGACCTCTATTTCTTTAGATATTCTATGCACATTGGAAATGTGAATTAAGTCTCAACTCATTTTCTCTACTCTCTATTTTCAAATGTCTCATGTAATATATATTTTTTAATCAGAGACCAGTTTGTAGCGCTGAAACAGTAAATGGATTAGTCAAATAACAGGATATTAATCCTGCTTCCAGCTATCATACGTGCTGCTTTTCACTGTTTTATAACATTTCAAATTGAATCCATTCGAGTTTTAAACTGTTGATCACACAACAGGCATGTTGAAGACACCACCCTGGACTCTTCCTGTATGCATCATAATGATTATATCCCACACTGACTGACTCCAATGACAAGATCTAATTATTGTTTCTGTGTAGTCTGAACCTAGAGTCAATAATCTGCTGCCAAAACACTTTGGCTTGAAACTGCTGTCGTGTTCCTCTCACCAGCCTTTATATCCCTGATTCCTGCTCCCTTCGTTCGGTGCCATTCAGTTTGTGACTCATCCTAACTGCCAGCAGCAGCTGCTGAGTATCTGGTGTGACAATCTAGCCCGGCCTCTATCAAACTGCTGGTGGTGCTGGCAGTGGCACTAGGCCTGCTTGGACTGGCTGGATTACCGGATCACTCCATGCAGCAGAGTATGTCACTCGTATTAATTCCCCAATGCACAAACTAGATTTTAAAACCTGCAAGAAGTTTTCTCTCATCGACCCATTGTTTCGTTTCTCTCACTCAGGTGAGGAAAATGATGTGTAGCCCCTTCATGAAGTTTGTGCCCCATGTATTGATCTTCACAATTTTCCTGGGTCTTCTCATCCTGAATGCTGCTTTTCACAGGCACCACCCTGTTGCCCAACATGAGCCAACTCAGCTCTGACCAGCTGCTGGAGATCCTTGTTATTTTATGGGTCATGGGTCATCAAAAACATCATGTCATTCTTTGTATTACATCGTCTGACTTGTGCTACTGCAGGTTTGATCTGAGCTGAAGTGAAGGAGTCAAACATCATGGGAGAACCTGGCGGTTTTTGCTTGATTTCCCTTGTTGTTATTGGGAAGTTAAAAAAAAACAGGGTAAAAACAGACCATCTTTCAAAGGCAACCCAAAGTAACAGCTGCGTAGTTCAGTGGTTCCCAAAGAGGCCCCTTAAAATTCACATAGTCTCTTTAACACCTCATAGAGATAAAATGATGCAGTGGCTTTTTAACATACAGTACATAAGTGGCTTTTTTCCATCTGTGAAAATCAGCTTGCATGAACGTAAACCTTCAAAAAACTAGTGCATTATTTGTTTCATTTGTTCATTTTGTGGCCTTGACCATCATGGTCAGATTAGTCGCTCAGCTGAGGCCCCACAACCAAAGCTTATTTCCTGAACTTAAAGCCCTGTTTTGACCTAAAATAATAGTGACCTCGCCCTTGTCTCATATTAACTAACACACACACACACACACACACACACACACACGTCAGCTGAATCTACAGAGATGACAACGGTTACATGGTTGTCCTACAGATTCGCCATGTGTGTGTTATGGGGAAGTTAGATACCAAAATTACCTGTGAGGAAAACTGAAGTCACAGTTTTCATCAGCAGGATGGACCAGTGTTTTCCTCTTCCACATCTCCTTATTTTTAGACAAACAATAGCACAAACAGTTCAGTGTGTGTGTGTATGTGTGTGCTCGTGTCCTGCAGTGACAACAGAGCACATTAAAATTAATTTCACTTGAGGTTTGACATTTATATATTGGAACTACTGGTGAGAGCTGACCGCCTGAGTGTGTGTGTGTGTGTGTGTGTGTGTGTGTGTGCAGCATGAAGCCAGGAGACATGACGCTTTCAGACAGGTAACTATCATCTCTCTGCACCCGGTGACCTTCATGGAGACCCAGGACGTATTTTCTGCTGTTTCTTGTAAGAAACAGCTGAGATTTCTGCCTGAAGCAGCTCAGCAGCCACGGTGACAATTTTTTATGGCTGCTGGACTTTGTTTCTTCAAATTCCCAACTACTGTGGCCTGTTACTTCTACACAAATATCAGTCAGTAACTTTAGAGTTGATATTGTAAGTTGTTGTTTTAATGGCATTTTAATTTGTATTGTAAAGTGTATTCTGAGCTGCCCCCCCCCATCATTGTAAATTGTAGTGAACGGTGTTTTATAGTGGCAAACATTAAACTTGCATCATAACTGAGCAGAAAATCAACTGAGTCTACATTATTAACATATATGGCTATTATATTATGTTGAAGTCTCTCTTTTCTTTCCTCCTCTAACCATCTTGACACTCTCTGCTCTTTACAACCTGGAGCAATCAGCGGTGTTGGGCGGGGCACAACGCCTGATCCAGATTTCTCAATTAGGAAGTAAGAGTAACTGTGCTTACAGCCTCAGTTTTTTTTTTTTTTCTTCACTTTTTATGTGAGAAAAACCATGTTAAAACAAAATATTAATCATTGCAGAAGATCTTTACAGAGTTTAAAACATGTCTGGAAGCCACTTTCAAATACTGATTTATACAGTGACAGTTTTGTGAGTGTTTAAAAGTGTTATATCATTCATCTATGTGGATACTGTATGTGATGCAATATGATTATACATATTTTAAAAAAATAACAAAAAATAAATCCACTAAAATAAAATTAAAAGAATGAGTGGACCAGATAAAAAAAACAAAATATGTACAATTAAATCTATTTGAATGAAGGAAATGAAAAAGACAACACAAGTTTTAAATCGAAGTAGTAAATCAAATCTTTAGCACACAGAATAACTGATCTTTTTGGGGCACAATTGTCTTCACTGACTCCTGATCAGTCACATCAGATACTGGGTTTAATGTAGCTGATCTGCGTATGTCACCATTACCCCTGTGCTTGAAAACAGAGTCTGAGGTACAATATATTCATGATTACACATCATGTCATGTAATTACTTTGTCGATGTAATGAGTTTAATAATAAATGAACATTAGCTCAGGGACTCTCCACTTGTTTCTCTTGTTTGTCTTCCTCTTTTGTTCTCTTCTTCTCATTTAATTTATCCCCTTCCTGTTTTCCTGTTGTTTATCTCCCTTTGTCTTCCCCTCCCTCTCTTGCGCCGTCAATCTGGCAAAGGGTAATTAAGAAAGAGAAGCTGCAAAGGGAATATGTCACAAGAATTGTGGTGTAATGACTTATTTGCATAATTTCTTTTAATAGCGAGGCTGTTGTCTCTTTTATTACAGCATCTTTGATGTGCTTTTCAAGAACAGCGGTCATAATAGCATCGGTTGTCTGATTGAGGAGAACTCTCATTAACTCAGTATTTCTATGCTCACTGTGTTGTCTCCTGTAGGGTCACCTTTTTTCAGATTCTGATCATGAACACATTCGTTATGTAACATAAACTCAATAAAGATCATGAAATTCATCAGACTAAGGCATGAACTATGTAAAATAAATGATCTGGGACACTGAGGAGCCTCATTACCTTCACTCTTGAAACGTTGAACATTTAATCTTTTGCTCATCTCAGGCGTAATATTTTTTTGCTTTCCAGGTTGGTGTAAATACATCATTGTGTGTTTAAAGGTTCCATATAGTATAAAGGTAGATGTCCATGTCTTTTTTTTCATTATAAAGCAGGTTTAGGTTCTATATTAATGCTGTGAAAGTATCAAAGTGCACAGTCCACAGAGAAATGCACACAGCCTGTATTCAGAAACTGAGCATTAAAACGAGCTGTCAGGACTTCTGTAACTTTGTGATGTCACAACAAAGAAGTCACCGCCATGACTCAAGCCCCGCCCACCTGGACTCAACATCCAAACTTGCAGGATTTGGTTTTTGGTGTTTTACCTAGAATCTGTAAAACTAAATTGAAATGTTTTTTGGTTCTTAAAACTCACAAATATATCTTCTTATGGATCCACAGTTCAAATAAAACACAAGAGTAAAATATTGGACCTTTAAAGCTACTGTGTGAAAAGTCATGTTCAGGCCTTGTTTAAAACATGATGGAGACAACAGTGGCACTGGAAAATTACCAAAGGTCTTGCAGAGATAAGCAGCACTGTGTTAAAATGGGGCAGAAGGCTGCATTAATGGGGAAGTACTGTTTATCTGATGCCAGAACATTAGACCATGGTTTGAAATACTCGCTGACAAGACCTACATCTCTGGATTTTATCTTTTGTTTCAATGGAATGAAAATGCAGTGTTCATGTAACAAAGTAATCTACCTGGATGTGTGCTTACATGTGTTTGATTGACCAGATGATGTAGGGTTGATGCAGAAGTGGAACCTGGTTCGACTTTTTCGTGACCATTTGCAGACGACACTGACCGCATTGATGCTGACAGGCTAGTCATCCTGAGAGCTAGCATGCTAGTGACCAAGTTGACCAGCTGGTCTTGCCTTGCGTTCAGACGGGCATTACTTTGATAAACTGACTTCACAATGGAAATCTACACGCTGAACTCAGAACTTAACTTGGTGTCACAGCTGAAAACAGCTGTAAAAATTAGAATTAAAATATTTATGAGTTTGGCTCATATATGTGCTGGTTGGTTTGAAATGCATGCTGGGATACTTGTTTTCCCCAAGTTTACTCAAGCTCCCAAAGCATCGTTGAAGAACACTTTTGGGAATTTGTACCGCACTATGGACTGTGACTGATGAAGTCCACAATGATTCTGTAATTCTTTCACTTACACAGAGGTAGAGAGGAAATAGAGCATTACTCCGTCATGTGTAACGGGTGAATTGCCATGTTGGTCCATGCGTTACACCCCACTGTGTCACTGTAACAATAGTCATGAGTTGTAGGTTATTAGTATAATTTAGAAAGCATAATGAATCTCCTGGAAAAAGTAAATATATATGTCATGTGCTGCTGCTCCTCTATCTCTGCCTCTTTCTTCATTCCTCCTCCTCACACTATATAACTGTCATCACCTCCTGTTATCTTCTGTACAGCAGCCCGTCCATTAGGAACCTCTCTCCCATCTTAAGTGCTGGCCTTTTTCTTGTCTCTCTGGATAAAAATCAGATGCACTGAAAAATAGAAAAAAAGGGCTGAAGCGTTTTAACCATTACTCAAACTGTCATTTTGCAAAATATGCTCTAGTAATATGATGGTGACAACAGGCACAATTTCCAGCACCTCCCACATGTGTCTGCTTTTTCTTTACTTTCCTGTATTTCACTTGATATTTTTTTCACTTTCCTTTTTTTCCTCCCCTCTGCCTGCTGTTACAGCAGCAGATGGGAACGTGTAGGTCCTCTCCTCTTATTGGCTTGGATGGTAGGTCCGGGTGGGTGGGGCTTGGGGCATGGCAACTGCTTTTTTGTGACCTCACAAAGTTACAGAAGTCCTGAGGGGTCGTTTTAACGCTCAGTTTCTGAATACGGGTTGTGTGCATTTCTCTGTGGACTGAGCGCTTTGATACTTTTACAGTATTAATATAGAACCTAGACCTGCTTTATAATCAAAAAACACACGGACATGGACACACTACTTGCTCAATTTTATTGGCCTTATTTATCATGCATTAATGTTTTTTCTTCCACATTGTCTTCATCCTCATTTTTCTTATTTTTTGTCACCTTGAATTACTTCAGAAGAGTTGTGTAAATCATTATTGGTCTTGGTCCTGACTTTGACAAAACTGAGTTGTGTGTCCCCTAAGAGCTAGATGAAATGTCAGAGGATCACAAAAGTCAGTAGAAGATATCTTTTGAGGACAATGATGGTCTTTACAGAGTTTCTTGGCAATCTATCTGACAGTTGCTGAGATATTTCAGTCTGGGGGTGATAAAATCATCCAAAAGCCATGATGCTAAAAATCCCTTTAAAGTTGGGGATAGAGGGAAGGGGGGTGGGGGGTGGGGGGTGATCACTGACGGAAAGGAAAGGTAACTGAGGGAACTTTAAGGCAATATCATGTCAGTGCATTTGAAAACCACTGAAAATGAAGCAAGGAAGGATACCAGCAAACTATTTGATGGAAGAATGCAAGGAAGCAACATCTGCCCTTCTTCATTTCACAGCTCCTATCACTCCATTTCCACATCAGTCCATCAAAATTCAAGAGTTAGGCTTTCAAAGACTCTCTCTTTCAAGGATCCTTTGTTTGTTTGTGGGTGAACTGTAAGGCTTCTAACCCTCCAGCATTTGACTGTCAAGGGCTGCAGCTCATGAAAGCAACAACCTTTGATGACTGTGAGCACAAGTGTGTCAGTATACTCATTCATGTGTACTTGAAAATGCCAGTCATTAACCATTGTTTCTCTTTATGTATGTGCGTGTCCACCCAATAAATGCTTGTTATGAGCTCTGTGCTTGGTTCCCATCGGGCCACATCAAAATCTTTTTACTCTGATTATTTGTTTTGTTCAACTTTGACCTAATGTGCTGCACAGATGCAGAAGTGCACGTGCAGGAAAGATTACAACAGGGGTGTCCAAACTTTTTGCAAAGAGGGCCAGATTTGGTCAGGTGAAAATGTGTGGGGTCCGACCATTCAGCCTGACATTCATTGAACCATTAAAATTAAATACAAGCTAACTATTTTATGAAATTTTTATTGCAAATGGCATAATTCATTTTTTTTTTGTCATTTTCAGGTTTTTGCCAAAATCTCTCTGCCTTTCATATTTGAAGAACATAAAATGAAGAAAAAGTCTGTCTGGAAAAAAAACTTTTGGGAAGATGAAACATATCTAGGTTCATTTGAAACATTACATATTATCCACTATTAAACGCTCACTGTAAACTTCTAAATTTAAAACAGTGGCTCGTGCATATTCAAAACTGTGGTTTTGATCATCACAAAA
>NW_019525479.1:691937-738047 GCF_002814215.2 Seriola lalandi dorsalis
AGTCACTTAGTCTCGTCCTCACGCGGCTCTTGTTAATGTTCATAACCGAGAATGTCTCCTCGCACAAGTATGTGGAGCCAAACAAGCTCAGCATTTTCTTAGCAAATGTTCGAATCTCTTGGAACCTGCCTTCATCCAGCTGGAGGTAGAAGTTGACAAGAGGGAGCTGTTGGTGCCGACTGCTTCGTAATTCAGCGGAAAAAATACTCCAATTTCCACTTGTCCTGGAAGCGGCGGCCCTCGCTGTCAACTTTTCTGTTTTTAGTTACAGTCGCCATGTCAGAAATGGGCTGAAAGGGTCACACAAGGGTCGAGAGTGCGGCCACAGGTCTACTGCCATCTTCTGGTGAAATGTAAAATAGCTTTTTTTGTACGCGTGTATTTTATTCTGTGGTCAACAGAGCTGGGGGGCCGCATATTATTGATTTTATGACAGAGGCTGCGGGCCGGTGAATATTTGAACACGGGCCGTAATTGGCCCCCGGGCCGGACTTTGGACATGCCTGGATTACAATGAATATTTCAAGTTGTAGTGTGGACTTATTTCAATTTATTGTGTTATCCAGCTGATCTTTCTTGTGAAGCTGATCTTGCACGCAACCAACTGGCATTACAAAATTTGGGGTAATACTTTAAAAATAACAATTTTCAGTTGAAGGTGTGGGAGTGAAATCTTATGGATGCCCAAAAAAGCTTGGGCCAATCCTGTAGTACCAAAACATAGCCAAAGGGTCTTAAAATGGGACCTCCTGCTGGGACCAAGGGATAAGCCTTCATTTTTTTTTTCTCTTGTCACACATATAGCCTACACATGGACAAAGGTTTGGTTTTAGAAGTTGGGGTTGTATTCTACTAACCCTATTTATTGCATCTTCAATGCAAAGACCTCTGTCCCCTACTGACCTGTCTTTGATGGTATTTTATAGTGGTGGTATGAAGGCTAAACCAATGTAAAGACAAATGGAAACAATCCTTTGACTCTAGACACCTAATTTATCAAATAAAAATAGTTTCAGTACTCACATGCACATACATGAAAAACAACTTTTTAAAAATCGACCACAAAATTGAATCAAAACCCATCATTCCTTCAGAGCAGAGCTTCACTCTTTCTGCAGCTGATTTGGTGACGCAAGTCTGATACACAGTTCATCGTCTTTGCTCAGCAGGATGCTCTTAAAATCATTACAACTTCTGATTGCATTGATCACACTCAACTTCTTAATAGATATGTGGCTCTTTGAGGGGATAGGGTACGGCGTCACATGAATTCTTCAGGCATTAAGAAAAGATATGACAATCTCATAGCTTTTCTGATACGACTAACACTGTCGGCCAAAAGGAAAATCATTGGTCATTAGCAAGTGTCTCTGGATTAAAAGGGATTGATGGTTTTTGTGTTTATATTGAAGTTACTGACTAATAGTTTAGAGTTTTTCATCCGAGAAAAACTGTAAAATATGGTGAATTTGAACACATCTTTGTTGAGTTTGTCTTTTATCGCAGTGATTATTAAACTGAACCCCACAGGAAAAATATATTTTATATGCTTTTTTTTTTGCCAATTTACACACACATATATATATATACACACACACACACACACACACACACTACTAAACATTTGCCCATGAAGATGATGAACCTGGACATATGTCATTGAAATGTATGTAATATTATACTCCATGTATGTGTAGACCTTGAAATTGGATTGTCACGTGCTTTTACATTCATGGAATTTATTTCTGTGTCTGTACCTTCTATCATGAGTGAGAAGGAGACCTGAGGAGAAAATAATCAAAAACTTGTGATCTTCATCAACCTCAGGCCTCAAACATCTCCTCCCTCAATCTGCTGTTTGAAGTCTGCTGTGTGATGTGTTTCAATTAGAGCCCCGGGGTGCTTTGATTCTGCTTCCCACTGTGATGAGTTTGGGTCCGGTGCATGACTTTCTCATCTTTTTATTTAAAGAAGGGTTAAAAAAAAAAGGATGGCATCTGTTCAGAAAAAAACTAACTTCTGAGTTCAGCTACTTCTTTTTATTCTTTACCTGAAACAGAAAAATAATGATCATAAAAGATGCAGCAACATCAAGGAATCCTCACCCCCGCAAACCCAAATCTCTTGTCAGATGACAAGAGATTGAGAGATGATTTGGTGTAATTTGCATTTAGATTATAGAGATGACATAGTGTTGTGTAGCCAAGATAGTACTGGTTATTTCAGAGTAGAGGTTATTTTGGGCCGTGCACAAAATGCATGGCAGTATCTCTTACATGCAGGGAAGATTGATAAAAGTATAGATTGATTTTTTTCTGGGACACACGGTGAATATATAAGATATAATATGTAATACACCTTCTGGTGCTACTCAGACAAGCCTTTAGTGATAAACCTGGGTGGGTTTTGGACCTTTAATAATCAGACAGCCTCACCCAGGCGACCCAGCCAGGGGTGATCAGCCCCTTAACTTGTGTCCAAGTGCCATGAGACCTTCTCAGCAGCCTCCAGAATGTTCTTGGTGGCTTTTCTGCACTGCAGTCCTCCCACTCCAAGGAGTTTGACTGTTCACAAAATCCAAAAACAGGCAAGCAGTACAAAACAGGCTGGAAAACCAGGCAAGAAAGGCTGCAAAGCTCCAGCATGGAACACACAACAGACAATCTGACAGGGAGCGAGCGGAGGCAGGCTGGTATAAATACTAAGAGCTGATTAGGAAATGAGGAACAGGTGAGTGGGTGGGAGGGGAAGAGTCAGGTGGCTGAAAGGCGGGAAATCTGGGGTTACTGCAGGGCAGGAGGGCTGAAAGGCCATGAGAGATATGGAAAAGGAAAAGGCAGGCAGATAATGAATAAATGCATGAGTGAACCGTCACACAGGACGATATTTGTAGAATACAGAGTTTGTTCTGACTGGTCACAGGTGTGGGAAACTTTTTGGCATCGGGATGAATCTGCCCGGCAGCAGCTTCTTTTCTAAAGAGGTCAAGCCTGTGTGGATGATTTTTTTTCTCCAACTTGCTCCATGAAATAACCAGAAATTATTGAAAATCTCTCCTCTCATGACGTCAGGCTTGAGCTGTGTGAGAACTGGAGTCCAGTAAGTCTGTAAAGTGTTGGTTCAATCAATTTCTTTTAAAAACAGTCAAAACAAAGTCCTGTGAGATCTGAGGATATCAGAGGAGCAGAGGACGAGTATTGAATGGTCAGAAAAAAAAGAAGAGGCCAAAACCAAGGACATCACAAGTCCATTGATTTTTGGATTATTTATTTATTTTTTACATTATATGTACTTGGGAGAAATTGATCGCACATAGAAGGCAATTTACCATCATTTACTATCGATGAGTTCAGCTGAAAGCAGAGACTCAGGAGACTCTGCCGACTGCTTTTCAACACAAAGTGATTTGCAGGTGTGCAGAGAAAACCACTTGTTTTTCAGGTCAGTGAAGAAGAAGAGGAAAGAAAGAAGGGATATGGTCATTAAGATGAAGGAAAGAAAAGTAAGTAAAATAAGAAAAGTCTTTTTTTTTTTACACGATCGCTTCATTTTCTTGGCAGAGAGGATCTCAAAAAAGTTACTTTTAACTTTTAAGCATTGTTTACTGGAAAAAACACTTAATTTGCACAGGAGCATCTGTGAATTATGATTAAATACATTTGGAGCAAATGTTTTTCCAGCTTTGTCTATATCTGATCCTATGCAGTATAAAAAGTCTTCAGTGGTAATATATAAAATCCAGTAATGAGCCTTAGGAGTTAATCTTTATTATCTTCATTATGCAAGCATAACAAAATCATTTAGATTACCAACTAATTAAATAGATTTGTTAAACGCCATTGGTTTTACATATATCTTATTTTGGCTCCTTCTTTTCTGAACTTTTAAACCCATTCACAAAGACAACCGGTAAGTAGTCCAGGTTCAGAACATCAGACAGTTTTATCTCCAACACAGCAAAGACAGTAACACACACAGAGCACATGAGACATAATGACTTTAGTGATCTAACTTTTCATCTAGTCTCATCTTTTGATTGGCCAAGTTTTTGTTTCCCCCAATACTTGGCTGAATGGAATTTCTGATATTATTACTCCGACATTATACATTATTGTTTTAAGCAACTGGTTATTTTAAAATAATCTCCTTAAAATTCTTTCTGCTGACGATGTTCAGCGGCAGAGAAAACTTATAGCTCCTTTAAACAATAAATAAATCTCTATTGAGGACTCCAAGTGTGACATTGTGTTTTCTGTCAAGTGCTTCCGAACTATTTGAGGTGTTTGTGTTGTGCTTTAAATCAGAACAATTAATGATGAAAGATTAATTCACTTAAACCTGCAGTGAGGAACTTTTGTCTCCCCCTTCAGGCAGGGAGAGTAATTACACAATAGTGCTCTCAAATGAGAAAAAGCCACATGAATGATAATCCATGTTTGTCCTTGCTGTCAATCATTTTCTTTTATAGACTTTAATTCTTCCTCTGAACGCAGACTTTTAAAAAAAAATTCTATCTGGAGCATCAGAAAATCTTTCTTGGATGCTAATCGGTTTTTCCGCCATACTCCTAGTAGCCGTAGCCTATACTCCTTCTCCATCGCTGCAAAATGCAGAAATATTTACTTGGTGCTTAAAGCCTCAATCAGCATTGTGTGAATATTTTACTCTGTATATTCTGTTTTTATGTATTTTTAGTTTGTTGAAATGACAGTAAATGACAGTTGCCTTATTTAGCTCAATGCATCTGAAAGTAAACAAAAAATTATTTAGTTAGCTTGCTGACTATTCTTCAGTCTGTTCATCATTTCAGGTCACTGAGGGCATCCTGGTCTTTCACTGAGACACGATCACACATGACAGTTATAATTATCCCTTCACCCAGCGTTAGATTGAAGGGTAAAGGTTTTCATGCTGTGGTTGGAGTTCACCTCAATCCATGATTGTAGCTCTGAAAGACACAATTGCTGGATTGAAATAGAGCCACCTGTGCTATTGAACCTCACTGTTGTAATTCATCTCCATTTTAATTTTCACGCTGTAATGGTTAGATTATAGTGCAGCAGAGCACCCCAGGGACGACAGCACAGTGAGGATGCAGCCACACTGATGTGATGATTACGATCATCTACATTTAGCTTTAATTGTTTTTTCACTGATGAGTGTCCGTGTGTAGTGGGCTGATGCTACTCTGACAGATATGGGTCTGTTCTGATGGACAGAAAATTGTAGGAGAGGCTGAATCGGTTAGGAAAGACAGATATGCTTTTGAGTTCTCATCCTAGCTGCTGCATTTCCTACAAATCCTCAAACTTAAAGGACCTATAGGACTTCATATGATGTAATTTTTTAAGATCTCATTTTGTATTTCATGGAGACAGAGACACTGAACAACCAACGGTCTTCCAGTTTATAAAATGTCTTATTCTGTCAACATTAGTTAGCTTTAATTGGGTGATCTGTTGCCAGTTGCAACCCCTACTGGAAAGTTCATAAAATGTTTGATGCTCTGTTTTAAGCTTGGAACAAACTTGTCTACCACGAACCTACAAACCCTGGACAAACCACAAATCAAGACCGTATCCACCAACTTGCAGACCTTGGCAACAATGTACTTGTAGGAAACCAAACATGGACGACAACCAGCAGCAGTACTGTTTATAAGCTGTGACATTTTTGCTCCAAAGGCCAAAAAAGGAGAAAAAATGCACAGAGTTTGGTTGAAATCCTGGACTGTAGATCCTACAGAGGCAATTAGGGGTGAAGCTAATTTCAGGTAAAACTGCTTATTTACTGTTGAGTCATCAGTCACTGACATCAGTCACGAACATCAAGTGTTTATTAAAAAAAACAACCCTTATGAGAAGGTATGGCAGCGACCGGATCTGAAGACTTGAGATTAGAATCCCTATATAATCAATATATAATAGAGTCATGATGAATAATTAAAAGCACTTGTTACACTGAAGTTAGCACACGCTGTTTTTCTTCATTAATTAGTTAATGTGGCTACTGCTCTAAAAGTGATCATGCTTGAGTCCTACACCCTCTTCAGTTGTAATGTCTCTTAATTGAAATAAAATGACTTAATTAAAATAATTACTTTAGATAATCACTTCTACGCTTGTAGTATATCGACCCTCCCACCTTTATCACTTACTCTACACTGATGATTCATCTCCTTTCAGTTGAACTGCCACTTCAGCTTCGTTCAACAATTTCAAATGTTTCAAGTGCAAATTTTTTGCAGCACATCCATTTTCCTCCGGAAATGGCCTCTGTCTGGCAGTAGAGTGGATAACATGACACATACATTTTTCAACAAATACCCACAGAGCAGGGGTGTGAATTGCAAAAGAGCAAACTGTCACACTGGAGTGTGTTTGAATGTGTACGGCATGTGCGACATTGTAATATTAAATTTACACCAGATGTGACTTGTCAGCAGCGTACAAATGCTGAACAAGCGACCATCTGCCCAATCCTCACTGAGTCTGACTTTAGATACAAATTCGAACTGACTGGATGCTGGAGCCAGTAGCAGCATCCTAACACGTATCGTTGTCACGTGTCGGTTTAAATCCTGCATATTGTCGAGTTCAGTAGTTGAAAGAGTTGCCGAGCTGCAGAGCTGAAAAAGCAGCATTCGGACAAACTGTCTCACACTGATGACACATTGTCTATTATCCTCAGGAGGAGGAACAGCCCTGACCTGTCTGTGAGTGGTAGCATCAATAACAACATTAGATAACCATACAAATACTCCACAGGATGTATTTGTGTTTTGTTGTCAGAAAAAAAATTACCTGGTCTTCAGAGAGTAATAATTGAAAACTATTGATTCAAAATTCCAATCTTCCACATGATTAAACCTGGAAGGTCAGAACCAGGAGTGAGGCGACCTCGTCTGATCATGCTCAGAGTTCATCAGGTTTATCGGACGATAAAAGACCAACTTGTAATATTGATTAAATATCAAGATTTGCCTTTAGAAGGAAAACTGATGACTTTCATCTGGCCTGTACTTAGATTTGATCGACTTGCAGATGTATAAATGTTTGATGTTCACAATGAAAATATGTAATTGATTAATGCTCACTCTGAGGTCAGAGAGTACAGCGGATGGATGGATGGATTTTTTTGAGACCAACCTGTGGTATCTTGTAACATACCTACAGTTTCTGAAAGTCAACTGAGGTTGCATTAAAATTCATCAGCAAGTATCTGATAAATGCAGAAAGTTCAGCTGTAAGTGTTTCTCACCAACACGGTTTAAACAAGTGCTGGCTTATAGCAAGAAATATGTTTTTTTGGTGCGTTGTCAACTTTACTTGGGTGACACATTTCATACACTTCAACCAGGAGTAGTACAGAAATATATTCCAAAGTTTATTTGAAGTTAATGTGAGGCTTCAGCAGTCTGAGTTGGACAAATCAAAAAGTTAAGAGTTTTTAGTTCCCTGGACAGTTTCCTTGCTGAGCTGTGGTGGAGGTGATAGTAACACAAAGAGGGAAGTTCACACCAAAGAGACTGTAACTTTGGAAGATGAGCCACATGAAATATTGTTTTTAAAAAGACTCTTTTCTGACACTGTCCTGTAAAAAAACAAACCCATATGTGGCCCTTTATAATTTAACTTAAAATAAAGTGCAATAAATTACAATAAAACCGACAACGCCACCCTTTTGTTTTAAAAATAACTAAAAACAGCTAAAAAGATTCAATACAAAGTTCAAGGAGCAACGTCAGTTCTGGCACAGTTTTTAATAAATAATTAAAAACCGGAACAAACAAATAGCCAGTAGAAGAATAAACCAATTACTGTGGTGCCACAAATAACCAGGGTTAAAATGAACCAAGTTAAAACAATGTACACAACCGAGAGAGAGATGTAGGGGGAGCAGGAGTAACCACGCCTGCGCCGATCGTCCGACACACCGCTTCTTCCTCCACGGGCCCTGCGGGGGATAAGAGCGGCCAGATAACTTGTTCTCCACACACAAATAACACACGGTCCTTGTTCGTGCCGTTCACAGCGCCTGTTCGTTCCTTTACTCACCGCGAAGGAGGAGATTTTACTCTCCTCCACTGCAGTCGCTGCGCGCACGGCACTGACGGCTTCCTCCCTGGGTCTAGCGATCTGGTCTGCACAGCTGTTCTCTCTCTCTCTGGACTTCTCCGCTGTCTCGTTGTGTCCCGACCTTCCTCATCCAAACTCTACCTGTAAAAAAGCTGTTCACCCCCTCTCATGCCAAACCCATTGTCCATGGAGGTACTCTCCTTCGATTGGCTGAGAACCGAGTTGTCCAATTAACCAGGTGCAAAGTCTTTGAGCTAATTTGACCCACTTCCGCTGTCTCAGTCCAGGGGCTCAATGGCAGAAATGTAAAAAAAAACACACATCAATAAAGAAGACACACAACACAATATTAATAAATTATCAAGAAAACAACTCATGCAACAACTAAATCATGCAACATAAACAAATAACTCAAAATAATCAACCCATAAGGAAATCAAAAATCAGAATTGAAAACAAACATTTCTGCCATCTGACCCGTAGGTCTTCTATGCAGCAGCTTATTATGACCCATAGTTATGTTTTCATCTTCATCCATAAATAGTTCTCATTGATCTGCTGGTTCACTTATATCCGCCTCACCTCCTCCCCTGCAAAAGATACAAGCTCAAGTAGAGATGTTATCTTCTACACGGACCTCTGCAGGCAGAACTTATTCATTTTCCACACATTTTCTCCACTGTACTGACTGATTTCTCTTGTTGTGCATTATCAACATAAATTAATATCAAAATATAAATCATGGGTGCAACTGCCCAGTCCCAGTCCCCAGTGCCCAGAGTTCAGTGATTTATTTGTTGTTCCACCTGAAAGCACTGCTACACTCACAGTTATTAATAAAACCAAAACCGTTATTTTTTTTTTTAAAGTGTCATACTTCCCAAACAACCCTGCATGTTGTTCTAATTTATCCCACGGGCCGCTACATGGTAATCACAAGCATTGATCTGTGCAGGGAGGTGAGTGATTGAACGCCTTTATCTTTGTTTACAACACAGGAGATGTAGTGAAAAAGTCTGCAGGGGAGAGGGGAGCTTCATTTGTAGCGTCCTTGTCCACACAACACATGACAAAACACACAATGATGTATGCACTGAAGAATTGTGGGTAAACAGGGGAATTCGTACGCAAACATACCTCTGGTATTGTAGGTAAAGACAGCCGCAGGAAGAGAAGTATTGAACATGCAGCGCACACACACACACACACACACACACACACACACACACACACACACACACACACACACACACACACACACACACGGCCCACAGGCAAAGGTAAATAAAGGAACAGGCAGGAAAAATGAACTTTCAGGAACTAATGTGTTTACTCATTAGTTTGAGTTGAGCTGGAGGCCAAATGAATTGAGTTTGTCTCACCTTGATCGAACATCGTGTCAGCACAATTCCCAGTGTTTGTTTAACATATTAATTAAAAGTAACATGTTTAAGTGTCTGGTTTAAATTCAGGTCTTATATCAAATGTGTGTGGAAACTCGTAAGTCAGGACCGATAAGGCGATGCACTGGAATTGCCGTTTAACAGAGTTAAAAGTCACAAAATTTCACAGCCTAAAGTCGCTGAATAGAAGGAAAGCAATGTTATTTTTGATATATTTCAATCTAGAAATGCAGTCAAGTGGCTGTTGTTACAGGTAACACCCTTGACTCTTCCCTGTGTGTCTGTAATCCCCAGAAAACCAAAACCAGGGTCATTAGCTCAAGCACTTACAGTAGATTAACTTTGTTGTAGCTCTAAAGGTTTCATGGAAGAGGCTGATGTGAGCAAAGCATGTGACTAAAACGTTGGTTTCTTTTTCCTTCATGAGTGTTTGACTCTGCAAGTGATGGATGCTCATCGTTCCGGCTATTAGGATTTCCCAAGAACTTAGTTGTAATTTATAAACTGTAATCTGATGTCAGATCCGCCAACAGCTTCTTACCTATTGGTGCCCTTATCTTAACCGTACTCACAATATGAATCCAAAAGTGGAAAGTCTGAGTACTATGATGTTTTTAAATGTTACAAGGCCACAGTTAGTCAAAGGTTCTCTTCCTGTTCCTTGACATCCACTGATTACTTAATGATTAATAGAAACAACGACATCAGTTTGGCTGATCTGTATAATGATGCATCATGATCATCAGTCTGTCTTATGATACCCTCATAATAAGCCATACTGTGTTCTTTTTTTATGAAAGTTGCACAACACCTACTTTAAATACATTTTTCATCTCTAGGAAACCCCAAGTTAATGCTCTAAACATTTCACTTGTGAACTGAAAAGGTTCACAGAGACGGGTCAGCTATTCTTTGGGACTTGTTGAAACATTTCTGGGAGGTGCAGGAGTCCTAAGAACGAAATAACACTTCCTCATAAAACAGATTCCCGGAAAGCCCAGAACACCTCTGACTAATGTAAGTGTTGGAGTGTGAGGTATTAAATATTTCCGTCAACCTCCCGTGAACTGACTGTGACCCCTGATATTTGACTGCAGAGAAAGCAATTTCAGATAATTCACACAAAGCCTTTCTAAGTTAACCTGGGTTTAGTTGGGTCATCTGATAAATCCTAGCAGTTGCCAGCAGGATTTTGTCTTTGCTGAAACTTGTCAGCCCACAACTGTTTAAAGGTGATTTATTGGTATTTCATTGAACCTTTTGTTGATCAGTCATCTGCCGCAAGACCTTCGACATATTCAGTCAATAAGACACAAATCTGGTTAGCAATGTCTGAGAGGTTAAATGAGCTGATCTAATGCATTCTGTAGACCCTAACCTTAACCATCATAACTCAATGACTAACACTAATACAATTCTAATCTGATCCTTAAAATCAAGTATTTACCTTCAAACAGTCCCTTGATGAAGTGAGGACCTTCGAAAATGTCCTTTCAGAGCTCTCTACAGTGGTTTGAAACTGAAATGTGGTCCTCTCTGAGATAGCAATTGTAACAGCCTGGCTCTTAGCCTGCAACAAAAATACTAAATTATAAAGTAATTGATTTCTGTAAAGTCAGTCGTGTAGGGAGTGGATGAGTGAAATTGTGCTGCATGGGTGTTGTGCTGTGAATCAAAGGAAAAAACCCAAAGAAACCCCACACTGCAGAGGTTTGTGTAGTGAGGAGATTTGCCAACTTCTGACTGCTGTTGCTTACATGCTGCTGATGAAGGTCTTCATTTGGTCTGCAGCCATGAAGACAAGCACAGCAACAGCAGGGAACCAAGCAGAAGGGCCGTCACACAATACACAAAAGGATACAGATGGGCTGTAAACTGTAGGCAAGGTGAAAAAATTCACCTTCAGTCACAAGATGAACAAACCTCAAAACATAAATTATTTCAAACCTCTCAAATTATTTCCCTTATATTTAATGTTTTTCTTTTATGTGTAGTAGAAACCAATGAAGTAAAAGACATTTATTGAATATAACTGATGGAGCAGCATTATTTTCCAAACCAAATATTTACTGTTGGAGCCTGAGGTCAGGCTGCAGAGAAAGTTTGATAAGCTCCAGATCTCCCTGTGAGAGGGCGACAAAAATGATTTTAGACAGTTGTAGAAATAAATCAGAAGCAATGATCCTCTCCTCTTATACACAAAGAAGAGAGAGGTGAACCATGGGAATTTAACAAAACAGAAGATGGCTGTGTGAAGTTTATGTGAGCATATGCTGTGAAGGACTTGTATTTAGCCGCTGTATTTATAGACCTACAGGTTTTCAAAGTTGAGGCAGGTCAGCGTGTTTGTGCTTTCATGGTCTGTCAGAGTTTATCAGGGAGAACATCATGAGGGGAAGAAATCAATGACAGGAAACTGTTTATTTAACCTTGTCTGGCTCTAATCAACCTGCTGCACATGGTGGGTTTCCAATTCGACGTTCTTGTCCAATTTCCTTTTCTATTTATTTTTCTTTCTACTTTTCTGTCTTTCCTTGTTAGTTTTAGTTTAGTTTTTAGTTCATTTGGAACAAGAACCCACTCACAAACTTGGAAGCTGTGTCTCAACACTGACCTTGTACACTGAATGAAAATTATGTTCGCGATGTGTGTTTACGATTGCCACCCACCAAAATATCTGCTGGCTGCTTTGCTCACTTGACTTGAAAATTAACGTTTCATCAGTGACGATGACTCATGCTTCCTCGATCGCTGTTTTTGTTTGAAAATATCTTAATGGTTGCCAAGCAGCAACCTCCACGGCTGAAAAATGAAGCCAACACCGTATACCACACCACATAGTCTTTCCACAAATGGACATTCCCCAAAGTCTCAGCTCGACAAATGCCCCACCTCTTTGCCAATTTTTATATTAGTTGGGAATTAGGCGGAGTCCTGCACTGCCATGATGGCGATCGTGGAGCAGCTGACTCTGAGCTTCAAAACTACTCTTCAGGAACCTATGAGTGACGTCAAGGAGGCCACGTCCATCTTTATTTACATTTTATGGCGGTCGCTCCTCTTTTGCTACGTAACCAAGATGCCGATAGTTGAGTGTGAGAAGTGTCTTGCATTACATGTGCAATTTTTTTTACCATTTTGAGTCAAAAACCATCCTGGTAATTACAGTGCACTGCACTTCAAAATAGCAATCATGAGTATGGAAGTGCGCGAAACACAGCAACTAACTCACATGTTCACATTTAGCAAAGCTGCAGATTGCCCACTAGGGGGAGCTGCTACTATCAAACCAGTTCTACATCATCCAACCTGCACTGCCAGCAACATTAGATGATAAAAGTGATAGATTCATAAAGCCTTCAGGATCAGGGTGAATGGTTTGCTCAAGTTGAAATATTTTCAACTCATGTCTTCACATGCTGCCATATAACAAATTAGCATCTGTTTGTGCAATGCTAATGTCTTTGCACTCAGGTATGTGTGTTTGCATTTGTTTTCTGTCTGAACACACCTGTGGAGTCCTTGAACACTGATGGTGTTGTTGAGGTGTTGGTTTGATGAATGTGACAGACACATTTCCACAAACCCATATGTTCATCAGAAATACATATGCTAATACTTGTTACAAACCTTAGCTCTTCCTAACTTGAAAAATTGCTAAAGGCAATCTGTGAAGGAAATAGGACATGGCTGCGTAATAGATGTTGTGCAACACAGTTTTTGGGAAATGTTTGGATAAAGAGTGTTCCAGTGAAAGAGTCCTACTGGGCTGGGTCTGTTTTGGTGTTTTGCATCTTTGACAAAGGGTGTTGACTGAATGCTATAAGAGAGTAGGTCTTGCCTGCCTCAGAATGCTTTGCACATTTGCCTCGAGAACTTGTGTATAAACTGTTTCTCTGTGTGCACAGATCTCACACCATCTAATAAAGTCTGTCTTTTTTAATTAAATTGTAGATATTTGATCTGAAACAATAACATGGGATTCGAGTCTGGAGTTTGAAGTTCCAACCACTGCCTGAGGCCAGTTGCCTAGACTGTGGACAGGAAGTGATAACAGCTGACTATAAAGGCAAAAACAATCCATGGTGACAGGTTGTTCATCACCAACCTCTAGATTGTGTCTAAAGAAAATCAACGAGACATGGGAGAAGAGGAAGCTTCTTTATGAGCTGTGGATTTTCTCAAGGAACCTCAGAAAAAAGAGTGACACAGACTTTTTTCAAGATAAATGATGATGAGAAATGAAAATAAAAGGTAGTTTGCAGTTCAGACTTATATAGACGAAACCTTTGTATCTTCCATATTTTGGAGAGATTAATGGGAAAAAAAAACAAAAACCTTTCTAATGCTCCACTCTTGCTCACAGCTAGGGATTCCTTATGATCATTATTAACCAGCCTACAACTATTCAAATGAAAAGCCTCAAAAGGGAGATAATTGCCTGGAAACACAGATTGCAAATAATCTTCTGCCCTTTTTTTCTGCCATTTTCCATAACTCGTTTTTCTTACAAGACTCCCCACAGTTCTCACAGGGGACATGCTGCCCCCCTATCCACAAATTTATTAGAGCAACATACACGTATTCCTACTGTTATCGAGTTGTAGCATATCGAGCTGCGACAGCTTATTATAAGGGGAGGATGGCTGATGTTCACTGCCAGAGCTCATTTATCAGCAGGATATTGATCATGTTACAAAGCTCCGTGACATGTACCATTACACCATCAGTGTCGACACGGAGGGGTCCAGGTGGATGACACGATCCTGGCTCCTAATGCAAAAAGAATTACGAAAAGAGGGGGAAAGGACAGAGAACGAGAGAGAGAGAGAAAGAGAGAGAGAAAGAGAGAAAGAGACAGAGAGAGAGAGAGAGAGAGAGCTCTCATCCCTGAGGTCCCATTTCCACTTTCCAATATTCTTCCGTGACTTTAAAGAACTGAGGATTAAACATTCATTATGTTGAGTCCTGTAAGAGGAGAAACTTTTGTTCTTTGAAATGTTTTAAGCTTTACTTGTGTGTAATGTGTTTTTAATTGATTACTGCTGTTTTCATTAATCACCCCAGACTCTTCTGCTGCTGTGTTGTTCTCTGGTGAGCTTTAGAACAAGCTTTTTTTTAACTGATGAAAGTCTTTTGTCACATGACAGAGTCAGGCCTGTTGCTTAGCTGATAGTTAGTTCATATACACTATATACAAAGTTTTAAGTTAAGAATACAATATGCAGAACATTCAGAAAGCTTTCAGACCCCTTCACTTTTTTCACATTTTGTTATGTTGCAGCCTTGTGATAAAGTTGCTTAAATTAACTTTTTCCCCTTATCAATCTAAAATCAATACCCCATGACAGAGTGAAAACTGTTTTTTTTTTCAAATGTATAAAGGAAGAGCTGAAATATGACATTGACATAATTATTCAGACACTTTGCTATGGCTCTTCAAATTTAGCTCAGGTTCCTCCCATTTCTCTACATCATCTTTGAGATGTTTTCTACACCTCGGTTGGAGTCCACCTGTGGTAAATTCAGCTGATTGGACATGATTGGCAAGACACAGACATGTCCTTATAAGGTCTCACAGCTGTCAAGTGTCTTTGTCATTTTCAAGAGATATAAAGATAAAAGGCAGATTTGGATGAAGTGCAGATTATGACATGCATTGTAATGCATGAAGTGCAATCATAATGTAAAGTTCGTTCATAACGCATGCCAGAGTAAAAACCAAGCCATCCACCAATTAAGGAACTGCCTGCAGAGCTCAGACACAGGATTGTGTCAAGGCACAGATCTGGGATCTGCTCCAATGAAGGTTCCCAAGAGAACAGTGGCCTCCATGATTCTTAAAAGGAAGGCGTTTGGAACAACCAGGACTTCTCTCGGTTGCCTGGTCAAACTGAGCAATCCGAAGAGAGAACGGCCTGGTATGAGAGGTGACCAAGAACCTGATGGTCGCTCTGGATGAGCTCCAGACATCCTGTATAGAGATGGAGAAACTTCCTCAAGGACGTCCAGCCCAAGGCCCAGGGGCGACCCATGCTGAGGTCATGCAAAGGTCTACGGTTGACCCTTGATTGGGATCAAATACGACAGTTCACTCACTGACTTATATTCCTGCCAATCAAATGTATATGTATTTACATACACATTACATCATTACATATAAATATGTAAATATGTCAATAATAACATGTAAATATGTGTAGAAAACACATCTCAATTTGTCAGTAGTGCAGTCGATACAATGGCTTGGCCAGTCAAAAGTCTTTCTCTCTCTCTCTGAATCAAACTGCTGGTGCAAGCTGATGACATTAATGCTAATTCTTTATATCTGACACTGAATGTATTTTCCCCTTAATCCTCACTAATACTGAAAAAACTATTTTTAGCCTCAAGGGGCTCGTCCCGAGGAGGTGCAACCACAGTCCTGACCAGAGGAACAGAGGTACCTAGAAACTAATGAGAACACGTATGGAAAAAATGTGATTAGCTATCCAATTAATTTGTTGTGAATATTTCCAGGCTGGCTGCAGGAGAGGGTCAGGAAGGGATAGCTGTAGCTAATGAAGAGAGGAAGATGAGGACGAGGAGGACAGCAGTCAACACGCTGCTGTGGAACAGCCAGTTTGGATAACTTTGTCCCCCTGTCCATAAGTCCTGATGGCTGCCCTGAGTCAGACTTTCTCCTCTCAGATCCATGGACAGGCTTGTAATGAGTTCTTTTAGCAGTAACTACTTTTTGAGTTCCCAATGATCTTCTGTGTAATTCCTGGACACTTGACAGATGACTCGGCCCATGGTCCCATTTCTGCAGTAAAGATTTTAGGAAATGCTTTGAACTCATTTTCACTCGTCAGGAATTTATTTCCACAGTGGCAGCAAAGACTCTCATAGGTTAAAGTCGGCTGATGCTTTTAGGGCTGACTCCAAAAGACACACTATAAATGGACTTGAAGTATTTTGTTAGCTTACAACATTAAGGCTACAACCAACCAACAACGCAACACCACCTGTGTGTGTGGGTTGTCTTACATTAAATGAGACTGGCATCTCCCTATAAATAGTCAATAGAGATCATTTGAGTTATTCTCAAAGTTTAGTAAGATATAACTTTAAAGTCCATTTATAACCTGATTGACATGACTGAAAACAAGAGGTCAAACCTAGTAAAAGATCAGGTCTTTACAAAAGATAAGAAGGAAAGGAGTTTGATCAACCTGTCGGATAGATAACTAACTCGGAGACTGATGCATAAGGCCGGGAACACACCGGCCTTATGTGTGTGCATAGTGGCTGCAGAACATCTTGGTTTTCATTTGGTGCCCATGTTAAGTGTGAAAGTCATGCATTAAGAGTCACTACACCCATGCTAAAAATCCAGAGATAAGAGCTATATTACATCTTTATAATTTTAATAAGTGCATGGTGTCCAGGGACATCATGTAGTTCCCAGCACAGCTTTGACCAAGCAGAGGTCTAATCAGCCAGAATAACTGGAAACACCTTTACGTTTAGAGAACTAGAACTACTTAGTTAAGGTTTGTAAACCCAAAGATTGATCTCAAGCTCCTTCCTCTGAGGTTTTGTGGTGGTTAAGCAACATCACACTACCTCTATGGCCGCATATGTAATGTCAGCTGTTATTAGTATTCATTACAGTAGTCATTAGTAAACTGAAACTTTGCTTCAGATACTCTGAACTCCACGGTGTGTGATTAAGGTTGTTCCAATTTTCAACTCAGTGGTAAAAAAAGAAAGTCAAAAGCAGCACAGAAATGAAGCATGTAAGATGATTTACCACATGTTGAGATATTTAATCAGCCGCCGTCAGCCACTGCTGTCTACCAGCTGAGGATATCCAATATGGCCGCCAGAGGCCATCTTATGCTGGCAGAAAAAGGCAATACTGTGGTTACACTGGTGTGAACAGAATTAAAAGGAAGATATTTTCAGCATGGCCTGTTCACTAAAGCATCAGCAACTTTCAGCAGGTGCACGTTTATGCAGAAAACCTCATTTTAAGTCCACCAATTACCTTGATACCAGTGAGTCAGACCTGGAATGATGGTTAATGCTGAGACCTTTGGCCCCTGGGGCCCAGAGCAGCTGCTCATCCATCAGCTGAAAATCAATTGTGGGTCAATTAGCAGCGAGACCTGTGTGTGTGGACGAGTTATATTGAGAGACAGCACATTAGTGAATCAATTTGCATCTAGAATTAAAAGGCTTGCACCGCCTCACAAACCAGGTTTCCTTCTCATGGGGTCTCAAGTGCAATTTATTGGGGGCTTTGGAACAGTCTGGTTTTGTCTGTCAGTGCAACATCTGGACATCCCGACCCAGACGAGTCAAGTAATTTTCAGGTCTGATCAATCCTAAATGTTGATGTTTGCAGATTGAACTGTGTGAATGCTTAACGTTTTCCAAAAAGAAATGTGTCTGATCTCACCGTCCACACACCCAGAGGATTCCTCACCTCACAATTTAAGTCCAGTGACAGCATTCAGAGCGAACATAGAAAATAGTCTTCCCTGTATGAAGCAAGGCACGACATAAGGCTGTTGAAGCTGTTGATTAACTTCTGCATGTCCAAATTACATGACACATCTACACCTAATGTTTCCTGTAAAAGTACTCCACAGTTTTAGCATTGTACTCCTACAACATTTTCAGATTCACGAGTGACTGTGGCTGAGTCGATGCAGCAGAACGGGTGATTCACTTTATTCTTCTTGTCAAAATTAAACCAACACAGAAGTGCCAAAAATACTTTGAATGGCCACATGAGGCTGGCTCAATCCCCATAGACTCCCATGTTACAATGCCCAACTTTACAGGAGAAATAAACAAGCTTACAACCTGGTACAAAAACAGTTTTGGTCTCTTTAGCTAATTTCCTTCCTCATAACAACTGTATAATGAATCACTCGTTTAAATTTTATTAAGGCTTGAAGTTACGTACAATTGAGGGCGTGCTGCTTTGAGTGACAGGCGGGTGAGTGTATGCTTGCCACAAACCAGCATGCACCGAAGTTTTGGCTCCACACACATCCACACCTCTTTGCCCATTTTTGAATTAGCTAGGAGTTGGGTGGAGTCAGGCATTGCCAAAATGGCAACGGTGGTGGTATTGGTGTTGAAGCAAGACTATGCCACTGCTACATTTTTGCCTGGTGTTGACAAACTAGTTTTTCAGTAACTCTCTCTCTCACACACACACACACACACACACACACACACACACACACACACACACTCTATTAACAGTTGCATCAGTTCTCATGTGGACCAGAAGAAATGAGATCATTTTAGGCTCTAATTTTATTAAAAGGCAAAAAGGACTCTGAGCTATGAAATGGGTGTGGTGCCAGAGTCACAGCGAGTCTTTGATCGACTCGCCGGAAGTAGCCGAGATAATCCCAGAGGAATAACGTTTTGTGCTGCCGCAGTACTGACAGGAATTCTGAGAGCCAGTGGAGATGTTGTTGTCAAGATGTTGCTGTAAGAACCACAAATATGCTGCACCACAAATATAAGTTTCATTTTCATTTATTCCCTTGAGCATCTTCCACTAGTGTATGCAGATAGTATACACAGCCACACATACATATGCAAGCTCCAGCCTCATGTTTTGAATGTTTCATGAACTTGTTCTCCCTGTTGCTTATATTGTCCCTTGTGTATTTATGGACCTTGTATTTCTATTTCTGTCTTTTATATTTTCAGCTTATTAGTAAGGACACGTCATCTAAACCAATGTAAACTGCTGTTATAAAAATGTGAAGCAAAGCATTACTGGAAAAAGAGAGAGACGAAATATAGAAATAATGTTGGATTGTAATAAACATAGTGATAATAGGATATTTACGTCAAGTCTCATCAGAGGCACATAGCTGCTAATGTCTTTCACTGTGGCTGCCCCCTTACTTTTATTTTGTGCTTAAAATCATTGCTCAGTGTCAACAGTCAAATACTTTATGTCCTATCACCGCAAGTCACTTTAACCTTGTCTTACTACCACCACTGGCGTAGTTTACCATTTATCAAGGGTTAATAAGCTGTAATTAATGTGTTTATCAATGGTTAATAAATCAGTTATTATTGCTTTATAAAACAGTTACAAGAACAACTTTTGAGTTGCCAGGTTGTGGAAAATCCTCCAGTATATCTCTTTGGTTGTCTTTCCACCCTCTGGAAAATGGCTGTAGGACATTTGGACCACAACCCATTTATAAACTGTTTATTGAAATGTACAACAGTAGCTGTGTTATAGTATTACCATTTATCAACATAAATTAAGAGTGTGACCAGCTGTTGATCTGTGTGCAAATGTTGAAATAGTACAAATCTAGAGAGAACAACGCATTACAATGTGTAATGTTGACAGGAAAAGCCGCTGGAGCTCCCATTCTGTTGCATCAATGGTATTAATGGCTTTCTCACTTTTCTAGAGAGCCATTAGCACAGGTTATACAGTCACCGGCAATTAGAGATGTTCCATCCATTCCATTAACTGTAAATAATGGTAAGCATGTAATAGATGGATTTTGGTTCGGATGTCAAACAGTCTCCATACTGAATTTAAGATCTCACTAAAATATGAAGCGTTGTGTTGGAGGAGGATTTTCCACAATCTGGCAACGCAAAATTGTTCTTATTGATGGGTTCTAGATCTATAAAGCATAGTCAATTTCATATTACCCAATAATCAAGCTATGTTTTTGTGTTTCTTTTACTGTGCTACTATATTCTTACAATACCTTCAGTCTAACTCTTGTCTAGTTTTATGTTGTCTCACACCTGTAACAGAAGTGTTTTCAGCTTGCTATATAGCAAAGCACCTCATGCATGGTGAGAGCACAATAGTCTGACAGTTACGCCTCTTATTTCACTGTCCATAGAGCAGAAGTGTGACGAAAGCTGTGGTGACAACACATGACAAGCTGTCACACTGCTTTGTTCTGACTGAGCCATTTGTTTTCCCACAGAGAGAGTGATGCTGTCCAGTCAGGCGCTGAGCGCAACTACTGCTCATCATGAGGAGTCAGCTTTAGTCTGTCTACCCACGATTAGCAGTCTAAGATCAACGCTGACACACCGTCATGTGATTTAAAGAATTTATAACAAGAACTGGTTCAGTCAGAGATGCTTGTGTAAAGAAAACAGTCATTTATAGCAAACAGTTTGTGGAAAATCTGGTGCAATCCCCCTGAAAAGAACATAACATGAACATAAAACGTTATTAAAGTCAACAATATCAAAAGCTTTAAAGCTCATAGCCATATCGTATGAAGGTAGATGTCCATGTCTTTTTTGATTATAAAGCAAAGTCTAGGTTCTGTATTAATACTGTGAAAGTATTAAAGCGATCAGTCCACAGAGAAATGCACACAGCCTGTATTCAGAAACTGAGCCTTAAAATGAGCCAGCAGGACCTCTGTAACTATGTGATGTCACAACAAAGCAGTCACTGCTCTGAGCCATGCCACAAGCCAGACCCGGACCTGGACCCACCATCCAGCCTTGCAGGATTTGGTTTCTCTGAGTGTTTACCTGAAATCTGCTATATTTTTTATTAGATCACTCACTGACCTGTTGTTACTAGAGCTCCAGAGAGAAGCCTGAGAGTGGAGATGTAAAACTACATTGAGATGGTTTTTGGTTCTAAAACCACAAATATATCTTCCTATGGATCAACACTTCAAATATAACACAGGAAAAGTGTAAAATATGGGATCTTTAAGTCATGAAGAGGAGGCTTTGGGTGTGGAAAAAGTGTAGCAGCAACCAGCTTTTGAAGGTATTGTCAAAGTATTGGAAGTGACAGGTTATAAAGGCCACCCTCTGCACCTGTATGAATATGATTGGTTGTTACAAGACAGCTGGTCACTGATGGCGATGCATGAATGAAGTTAAATCAAACGTGACTCCAGTGCTCAGCCCGAACTGACTCTATCAGTAAGTTTGTTTTTCATCTGAGAGTTAGACAAATGTTTTGCCTCTGGAAACTCAGCTGGAATCTGATTGGATGAGCTTTGACATCTCAGCAATTAAGGTAAATCAACTCAGCAGGAAACTTGGAAAACAACAAATAAACCAGACATAGAGTGATTCAGCTATTAATCGTGTTTTGACAGCCTTGTGTGCAAAGTTTTATAAGTCTGAAACTTGTAGTGAGGAATATTTTGGCCTTTTGATGATATTCAGGTTTACCCAGGAGCTATAATGAATCACCTGCTATCAAATTATGCAAAACAACTCAGCGGTGGTTTTAATAATGGCTTTAATGGTCCTAAAATGTCATTTCATCTTATGTTTTGTTGGCACAAAGCCTCTCTATAATAGAAAGAACTTGTCATCTTAATCTACTCTAGTATATTATTTGAAAGATTTAGAGTCATTTTTGAAATCACTGTGTCCTCCAGTGAATATAACACATGCCAGATATTATATCTATTATATTTTATATGAAGCCCTAAAGGTCAAAACATTAACACTGATGGATCCAATAATAGTTAGGAAAGATTTTTACTGCAGAGTAGAAAGTACTTTCTTTCTGCTTTGATTTCAAGGCTGAAGTTTTTACCCATGTCACTTTTTATGAAGTCACGTTGTGCTGCGGGAAACTCCTACTGAGATGTTCATATTTAAAACCTACAAAGAACCCGAAAGAGGAGTGAAAATCAAAAGTGATGGCTTGACTTCTCTCATGTTTTAATCTCTTAGTCTCAACTCAGCTTCCTCTGATATGTGATGTAGCTGCTCATTTGTGAGAGGATGGCCCTGTGACATTTCACACATATCAAAGAAACTGAATATATATATATATATATATATATATATATATATATATGTAGGCTCTGAGCCTCTCTTCTGATTGGCTCACCAACCTGTTGTTACTACAGCTTCAGAGAGAAGCCTGAGAGAGGAGATGTAAAACTACATTGAAATGGTTTTTGGTTCTTAAAACCACAAATATATCTTCTTATGGATCAACACTTCAAATAAAACCACAGGAAAAGTGTTAGATTTAAGAGAAAAGCGACAACATTTGAAATCCATTTAAAAGGTTTATGTTCACCTGACAGGGACCTCTAGTGATTCATCTGTCGGGACCAAAGGTGGTGGTAGTGTGACGGTGTAATAAGTGTCACAAAACTTTGCTGACCCAACCATGCACCAACATCCTCCTCCTTACAAAGCATGTACGTGGGACCACCTGTTGGTCAATGTTGGTGTCTTTTGACCATGATCATCCGGTTTAACTGTAAAAAATATATAGATTAAATGATTTATGATCCCATTTTCAGCCTGGACTAGTGTTTTCATGTGTTCCTTTGACGCTGCTTATGGCTTCAACAACCTTCACCGGTAAAGTAGGGCAGCATTTAGCCTGAGGGGCGAAAATCAGGGCAAAAGAAAAGGCTGTGAAGGACTCTCTGCTGATTGTTAACCTCACTGCTTTGAGCGCAGCTACAAATGCGATTTATGAGCATGTCTTTTTAACCACTTAGATATTCTCTTGTTTGGACAGTGGTGTTTATCATGGTCTAACCATAACCAGGAAAGTTTTTGTGCCTAAACATGACCGAATCCCAACCACAACCGAGACAACATTCTTATGGATCATTTGTGCTGTTCCTACCTGAATGAAATGACCCAGACGCATCCAAACAGCAGCCATGATAAGAGCTAGACCCATTCTCTAAATGATCAGGAAAGGAGCTTCAATGCTTCCTATCTTATCTCCTGGTCACATCTTTCCTTTGCCGCAGACGGGGAACCATTGGCAGAAAACCCAGGAAGCAACTGGCTCATGGCGGAACCATGACACCTCAAACATTCAAAACCAACAAGGTTTTGAATGTTTGAGGTGTATCTCGCCGATGACGTTCATATTGACAAGACTTATATTGGTAGATATATTTCTTCTTTGAGTTTCAACGGTTTGTTAAATCAAACTTAAAAATTTAGCTTTTTTTTTTTGACACAATGACATCAATGTGGGTCAAGCAGAAGCAGACTATAGTCAAACTAGAGAAGATATTCTTACATTTGCCACTAGCTTTCGCTTAAAGTTTCTGCAGCCAGACCAAGAAGCTAGCAATTAATTTCTTGAATTCAGGTGAATAAAGCAAAGTAGTTTCATGCTGCCAAAATGGACAATGTGACATGAATGGTTTTCTGGAACCTTGTAGTGATGTTTCTGTAAAGCACACTACATTTCAAGAACTTTTTTACTTTTTTATTTTTATGAAATCTTAGTATGAAAAAAACTACCAGGAATATTTTTCAGCCTGTCAGTGAATGTTTAGATCATAACATAAAATACCATCTCTCCAAGCCTCTGCACTAAATAACCATTCAAGCAAGGCATCGTACATACTGAATGAAGCATGAATCTGTAACTGCTCTTGAGTCAGATTCACTGAGAATAGACTGGAATTAGAATCTATGCTAATAAGAAATTTAAAAAAAAGTTTCACAGCAAACTTTTTACCTTCTGACTGTTTTAAAATGTAAAAACGAAGAATCACATTATGCAAAAATTAAGTAAGAGTTCTTCACACTGCAGCTTCTAAGATGCTGTTATTGGAATTCACAGTGACTTGAGATAAGAGACCAAAACTATCGTATCTTCTAATGTGCAGCAATTTGTCCTGGAATTTATTTCTGAATAATTTAACATTTATGAATCACCATAATTGCAGAAGACATCATTACCATAATACATGCAGGGGCAAAAAATACATCTCCAACCAAGAAAGTAAAAGAACAAAATGAGGCCAATCTTTCCAGATATCACAGCTGTAAATATAAAGTAGGAAGCTGCAGGGGACACTGCTCGGTGCCTCTCCCCATTCATCACACACAATATCAACACGATGCCCAGACTTGGTGTAAAACCTGGGGAATAGTGAATGCTGTTTTTATATCAATGTGGGATGGTCCTCCTTACCGGGCAGAAGGAAGATGTCATTGTTGTTGTTGTCACATGATAATTATCGTAACCATGACGATGAAGGTTGTTTAACTTTACAGAAGTACTTATTTTACCCCACCCTTGATCTTTTCCTAAATCTAAGCATATCTTTTTGTGCCTAAACCTAATCACACTGCGAGCACTGAATAAGCTTTACATTTTGTAACCAGGACAACAAAGGTTTTTTAATTTCTGTTTTTTTTTTTTTTTTTTTTTATGGACCATAAAAATGCACTTATAGTCTGTCAACCTGTTTCTTCAGCCAACAATAATTTGCTGATGAGATCAATCAGTCTTCTTAAAACTCCCTATGTTAATTCCAACCATTAATATATTGTTAAAATATAAAATTTAAGACTAAGATTACATGTGCTGTTGATGGTGACCAAAATATTCTTGTGTCTCACATTGGGTGCATATCATAAACTGATTTGTTTTTGCATCTGAAAAGCTCTAGTTATTTTTTTGTCAGGGTGCAACATATTTTTCTTGTGATATTGAAAAATTTACCTCGGCAACATGCAATACTTTAGAATAATGGACTCGGGTACAGAAACCCTTCTACATTATCTAGTGCCATTATTCTCTGCATCACAACGCCCTCAAATGCCTGCACAAACACCAAAAATACATATGGATGATATGTATTCACTTAGGCATAAATTGGGCTTTCCACTGATTAACCAAAATTTGATTTGACGTACTCACTGGTTGCTAGGTACTAGAGATAACTTATTCATATAGCTGATGTATTGTTATTGGGTATTTTAAGTTTTGAGGTGTATGTATGAATGTTCATTCATCTCTCATTATGTGCAACTCTTTTGGTCTGATTGATTCATGTGTGTTTGTGCGTCTTTGTCACCAGGCAGAGCAATCAACTGTGCATTTTGTCTCCTTAGTGGACTCACGCTGTTTCGAAGCACAGCTGATAGGTACAGATTGACTGCATTCATCAAAGAACCGAGAAAGCAGGACAAGAAGAAAAAAAAAAAAACATAGCAAAGAAAATCAGGAGAGAAGGCTTTCAGATTTCTCCATGCATGTTAACCGCAGTCGGTTCAGTCTTGCTGCATAATGTTTCGTCCTTTATTTTACCCTTCCATTTGATTGTGCACAGGCTCATCTTTCCAGCTATTTCTCATGTGGCTTGTTACCTTTCACTTTTCTTACTTTATGACCCCTTCACTTCCTTGTCTTTTGCTTCTTCTGTTCTCACCTGTTCTGTCTCTCTTCTGTCTGATGAAACGACTGTGTATTTAAGAAGACATTTAAAAGATTAAAAGATTTCATGGCATTCAGTTAACCCAGTTATTATGTTCTTAAAGTCCAATTTCCAATTTTCTCCGCAAACAACAAGCTGCCTTCTCACATCAGACAAACACAACATATAACTCATAATTATCTGATAATCTAATTTCAGGTTTAAGATTCCACCCGTCACTTTAAAGTTTTAGTTTTGTGGTGCAGGGTTCTTGTCATGGGTGGGAAGCCAGTGAGGGATCATGTCTTCGTTTTAGCATGTATCATTTTCTACTTGTTGGTCAGTGGATGGATTTGTAGGGTCAACAGGTGATAGTTTTGCATTGTACCTGCCCTTCCTCCACCCTCAATGTGAAGCTCCTCACTTACAAGGGCCTTGTAAGGTCAATAAGTGAACTGGAAAGTTGGCAGCAATTGAAGTGCAGATTGGCCGTTCAATTTCAGAAAAAAATGTCTGGATTTACCTGAAAATTGCTGTGAATTATATGGTCTCATGGGGATGAATCCTAATGCATCTGGTGACTGCCTGACTTTTTCTCTAATGCCACCATCAGGCCAAAAAATTCTGCTTGTTCAATTTTGATATTTCTTATATACAAGAAAATTCCCATGGGATTAACTGAGTGTTACAAACCCAAGTTGGTCAAGGGGAAAGGGGGGTAACAAACCCTAGAGGAGGGACTTGAGGAGCCATTTTGTTCAGTATCTCTGGCTTTTATTGTCATACCGCGAAAACACAATGTTTCTTCAGGGAGAGCCACAGCCAAAATAACAGACATAATAACCCTCACCAGAAACAAAACCACAATGTGAAGCAGCACAGAAACACTTTGCTTCACCTATGGGGGGAATGCAACATGAGCACATTCTCACAAGCACTTATTGGTTGAGCCTCTAATCATCATCAGTGCACTTTTGTATTTCGAGGAGTCATGAACATTGCAAGCAGGGCTTCTCCTCTTCTTTCTTCTTCTACTTCTTCTTTTTTTTAAACTAAACTCATCGTGTCTCCTCTGGTCTCATCGCTATTTTCTGCTATCTACCTGTCAATCAGTCAAATCATGTTAATCCCTCTGAGCTCCCTGTGCATCAGACTAATCCCTCGGTTCTGGCAGCCTTATGGCAGTGCTGAGTTATGACCTGATTGACCGTTTCCATGTAGAATTTAATTAAAATGGCCTAGCACACTCATACACACTGGGAGTATACAATGTGCATGCTAACACGGCGCCGCAGACAGCCACATAGCAGAATGCACAATACACAGTGGGGCATATGCATTCTGGACATACCCACAGTCAGTCGTATGAATCTGTATGTCCTTGACTTTATAGGATTTGGTTTGGAATACAAAGTGCTTTTCTGAAGTGTGCAGCCGGAGCCACACTTTTAACCCGAACCACTGCTGTGTGCTGTTATATTACCGGTGAGGATTACATGTCCTCACAAGGGCAGGGTAATAATGGAATCTGTCAGAAATGAGGCACACAACTTCTCCCAGATGCAATGTAAGAATGGATTAAGTTGAACTTGTAGCAAAGAGGTTAATCTCTTAAAGCCTCTGTAAGTAAACGCATTAGTTTGTCTTTTCTTTTTCTTTTTGTTCCTTCATTTGAGACGATTCTTCTAAAAGAAAATCACAGAGAATAAAACCAAATAATAGAAAAGGTCAAAGAACCTGAACATAGTGGAAGAGTAGAACAGCATGAATAAAAAACATATCATATATCAACATTATGCAATAGGATCTGACAATAACTGAACAGAGACGATATGTAAAAACAATAATCAAACATAACCAAAGCTTAAGAAGTTTTAAGAAGATATTTAAAGGAGGTTAAAAGTTTCAGCGTCTGATTTCAGGCGGGAGAAAGTTCCAGAGTGTGGGGGCTCTAATAGCGAATGCCCACTCACCCTTAGTCACAAACCTTGACCTTGCGGTGACCATAGGCCTCCTTCCGCAAATCTCAATTCTCCGTTGGGTACATATCATGTCAATAAATGAGAGATGTAATTCGGGGCATGGCCATTTAAAGCCTTAAAAGTCAATTTTAAAAATCAATCTGAAATCTAAAAGGGAGCCTTTGTAAGGAGTCAAGCACCGGAGTAATGTGATTGTACCCATTAATTCCAGAAATAAGACGAGCAGTAGCATTTTGTACTAGCCAAGGACGGTGGATGGAGTCCGTGCATGGGTTTTGCATATTCAACAAGCTATTCCTGAAAAACCTGGAATGAAAATGAAATAGGTTTTGCTGGAAGCTTGGTGATGCATTGACTAGTCATAGGGCTAGTTGGTGAGCTGGTAGAGCTGTCGATCTAATCCCCAACTCATGGCCGGGCTAGTGCTCGTTGGTCATTCTCTCTGCTGTTCTGTTTACTTCGCCCCCTGGCATTTTGTTCACCATCACACACCATTTCATTTAATAAAAAGACATGGCAAAAGAGAAAATAAAGCTCTTTTGGCTCCACAATTGCTCCTTTGTGGAGCCGTTTATTTTCCAACAGAGGAGGGTGAATAAAAGTGAATGATGCTTCACAGCTAATAAGCTACAATAGCTTTTTTCTCTGTCCCCTCAACGCTCAAAAAGTGAAAGAAAAAAACGATTTGACCTGGTCGTTCCAGAGCCGGCGAGTCCTGGCAACTAAAGCCCTGTCCCCTGAAGGTCTTTACTCTATTTGTTGGAACATCTATCATATTTCCTGTCTGAGCTGATGCAGCGCACAAGCTGGTAGGGAGACGTTAGTCAGTGATGAAATGTAGTTTATTTTATTTTCATTTAATTATTTCAAGACAGAGCAAGCGAGCGACTAGGTCTTAACAAACTTCATTTTGAGTTTTGAATAAGCTCTTAGGAGGTTTTCAGAGGACTGACCGTTAAAACTGACAAACAAGATGCAAGAGGCTCCGAAGTTAAGCATTTTATTAGATTTAGTCACAGTTTGATTTGGTTTAGTGGAAAATTGAAAATGGTTCAACAATGATCAAGGTTAGGGAAATGAATGTGGTCACAGAGGGTTCCTTGTGTGTATGGTAATACAAGAGTGTGTGTGTGTGTGTGAGTATGTTTGTGTGTGTTTGTTCATACATAGTTAATGTTCGCTGTGTGCATTTCTGTGTGCCTTTATATGTTTTTAAGTGTCGATGCATGTCAGTTTGTCAGTGTTTGTGCATTCAGGCAGGCATACCCCCATGTCCCGCAGTTTGTGTGGGTGTGTGTGTGTGTGTGTGTGTGTGTGTGTATATATGAGCGTCCAGGTGTGTGTGTAAGCACTCGTGTGAGCACATATCCGCCTCCATGAGGAAGATAAAGTGGCGCCAGGCCTGCCTGCATTCACGGGGAACAAAAGGAGAATTTTATGTCCTGCCTCACTCCATCTCCCGTCTTTTCCGTTGCGTTTACTCTTAAAAAGAAGGGAAATGAATTCCAGACACACTGACTGAGGGACAGATAAACACATCCATCTAATTACGAAATGGAACCACTGATTTATTTTTCGTGTGGAGACACATTGGGTGTTGGGATGAAAGGAAAACTACCTCCTCTCCTGACTGTGACTCTCCTCTTTGTAGCATGTTTTTGGTCTCAAGAGCCAAATGCAGAGAGAGAAACAGGTAGGGAGACAATCTGCTCTGTAGTGGTGTTAAAGAGACATCTTATTATGTTGTTATTATGTTTTGAATGAATCAGCCTTTTCAATTCTTTTTTTATGAGTAAGAATTTGTGAATTTTCACCTCCACCAACCAGCGAAGCTGCAGGAAATATGGTCACAGTCTCTCCTTCCTGAGTTACAGCACTGAATAATGGACAGAAGTGTTTTTGCAAAACACTATGATGTCACAGTGAAGTTGACCTTTGACAATTTGGATATAAAATGTCATCACCTCATTTTATCCATTGTTTCATAATTAGTGTATGAATTCATGAGTTGTGGCCAAAAACATGTTTTGTGATGTCACAGTGACCTTGACCTTTAACCTTTTCCCACCAAATCTAATCAGTTCATCTTTGAGTCCAAGTTAATGGTTCTGACAAATTTGAAGGTGTTACTGAGTGTTACTGTATTGTGTTCACAACATAATGCCTCTGGCTCTGGCTGTCGCAGGTGTAGAGGTATAAAAACCACTCAACAAGAATGAAAATAAATCTATACCAAACAACAAAATTATTACAGTAGACATTAGAGGAAATTAAAATTGTGACTTTGAAACCAAAACAGTGAGCTGAAAGATGCTAAAATGCTCCATGGCGCTGCAGGAACTGCAGAGTCAGAATGATGACTTTCTGCTGGGGTCACCTTTCATACTACATTTCATCATTTGATCCATTGTTAATATAAAAATATTGACTAGTGTAGCTTGAACAAATTGACAATTGAAGAACTAGTTTAAAGGGAATTAATATGAGCAAGTTCCTGTCCATCTTGCCTGTAATCTTTTTGTATAAGGCTATTTCTCAACAAGTCCTCCAACCTAAACCATAAATAACAGTTGCTTGCCTTCCAAAAGTAATTTAGTAACTACGTTTAATAATCCCAGCAACTCTGTTAATTTGAGATTTGTTCAATGATAAATTCATCTCAGAAAACTAATGGCCAGAGAAGAATTTTCATGGTCCCCCAGAGAATGGATCCTAAAAAGGTTTTGGACCAAACTCATCAGGAATCATCATGTGGGGAACACAAATGAAGCTCAGCGTAAATTCAATCTTTACGTCTCACTCATTCTCAATTCTCTCTCGCTCTCTCCCTCTTCTCACCCCACTTCTTGTAATCAGCTGACTTCAGGTGTTTTCCAATCAGATTTCACCACGATCTCAAACAGCCAATCACGTTGTCACTATCAAACTTTAAAATCTGTTCTGCTCTCCTCTGCTGTCAGCTGTCATTTCAGTGCGTATTGCTGCGACCCTCCTCCACCCCATCCTCCTCCAATCTTCATACCCAGTTCCATCAGAGTCCACTCCATATCACATCACATCCAGATCTCCAGCATTATCTTCTCACCATCACCACCACCTATACTTAACAATTTACTCCACAAATTATTGTCTGATTGCGCTAAAATTTGGCGCTAAAAGTCCAACAACCTTTTCTTTTAGGTAGCAATATCTTGTCATATTATTGTTGTTGAAAATAAGACCTGGTCCCTGTGATTCAAAGTTTTGGACATTTTTTTCTCTATTTGCTCAATGGCTTGAACAGTTTTCATTCACCAAAAAATTGCCCAGACATAGTGGGTGTTATTTATAGCTGGAAGGTTCAGTGATTTGTGTCTATGATTGTGTGTGTGGGTACTGAGCATTTATGTGATAATTACCTGTCTAATAGCCTCTGTGTGTGCATGTCTGAGTGTGTGTCTCCTGAAGAGAATTACACAGTATGTTGGCTAATTCATGCCACTGTTGGCTGTGATTCTAACTCTGAACTGCTTCAGTTTGAACTTTTTAAGGAACAGTTGAATATTTAGACAAACAGGTCATCATTCAACAAATGGAGACGCTGCACAGAAGTACCACTGACATTTTTACATCACTGTTTGTAAACAGATTGAAGCAAGTATCATGTAATGAGTTGTATATGTGCTGGCAGACAAATTTATGAAAGCTGTTTCCCCCTGACTTCATGCTGGACTAAACTAATTACCTCCTGGCTGTAACTCCATACTTAACACAGACATGAGATTGGCATCAATCTTCAACACACACACACACACACACACACACACACACACACACACACACACACACACACACACACAAAAGCAAATTTACTTAACCCCAGTACTTAACCCTGTAATGTTGAGGTAAGACCTGAAGATCAGCTGATTAGACCTCACTGACTTTATTAAGTGACTCAAGATTATCATTTAAAGCAGCCAAACTTTTCCAACTCATGGCCCACTTGAAAATCTCAAAAATGTTTGTGGCCCACATCTGACCCCATAACAATACAAGTTTACAATTAAGTCAGGCGGCAAAGTGGTTTGGCCGGCGACATCATGAAAGTTCCTGTCATCGGCTTATTACAGTGATAGGCCTTAATACGGAAAAAAACCCAACAAGCTTTTAAGCATTGTTAATGCTGTTAAAGATAATTGCGCTTTAAGAGGTTTAAAAACATTATTTAGATTTTTTATTTATTTTTATAATTACATCTTTTCGGCTCACTTGCATTACTTTCGAGAGGCCACCAGAGGGTCACGGCCCACAGGTTGGGAACCACTGGTTTAAAGAAAAATTCTTATTGTTAGAACAGAATGTGGTAAAGCACTTCCAGGTACAGTTACATAAAGCTGATTTAGTTACATTCAGTCTTTGGTTCTCGCAAGTCCACTCATTTTTTTTTTACCACTTTTCCACAGCTTGACCTGTTACTGAGTGAGTGAGTGTGAATGTAAGTGTGTTTGTGTATTTGTCACTGAAGTAGAAGTGCTGGGCAGCTGCCCAAACAGGTAGGTGTAAACCTCAGTTCCTGAGATTAAGGTCAACTGTTTCCGTGGCGACTGCCACCGGCAGTGCATTCATCCGTGAGAGTTGATTAGAAACAGTAACCAAGCAAGGACCCAGTTTACCTCTGCACTGCTGAGAAAACAAACAGGCTCATATGGGAGGGAAAGCCTGTTGATTGGAGGCCTTGAAAGAGTCACCTGCAGGTCCACTTACTAATCAAGTGATAAATTTATGTGGAATGATCACAACGTCCTAATGTAATCCTCGTCCTGCTCATCCTGCTTATTTGTCCACTGCACTCAACAAGGTTAACAGTTCACTCTGGTCGCCGTTCCATTTTATTTCTATTAAAGCTTTTCAGTAGCACCAGCACTTAAATACTTTCAGTTCTGATTCACTTTTGATGGCTTCATACTTCTGCACCTCTGGGCCTTTGCTCTCCACTAACATGTAATATACTTCGATGTTTATGTATTAACAAGAGATTTTTTTTTCAAATCAGATTTCTCTTTTTATTGTTTCACTCTGAATATTCCAAGTAAAACATCCTTGAAACTGTTGAATTCTTACAAAAGACAAACATTTTCTCCTGGGGTAAACAGAGCTGAGCCGTTGGATGCTGTTCGACCATTTTCTTTTTTTTTTTTAAATTTCTATTTCGAAAAAAAAATCTTAATTTACCCACAATTGGTGTAAATTAAGTCTGGCTTAAGGTAGTCAAGAACTAAACTGCTTTGTGCAACAGATGAATTTAGCCATTCAGCCATAGTCAAAGTCTGTCTTTGTGAAACCGGCTCCAGGTCCTTCAACCGAAATGACTGTATATGTTGTGTGACCTTACCCTCTAATACGACTCATAGTAGTGCTTGTATTCTGCAGATAAACTGTCAAAAATCACAATAGGAAAATAAATAACAAACCATTTATGGTATGACAGTGCTATGGTAAAGGTTTTGTTAGGTATTGGCACAAAGACAACTCTGTAAGGTTTAGCGAAAGATCCTGGGTTTGGTTAAGATAAATTGGTTGGAGGATGATTTTCACCATGGTTGAAATAATCATCACGTGGTTACGATGGTGCTCATGGTTAAGAGAAATAGGACATGAAAAGTGCAATGGTTTGTTGACTTTGTCTCAATATTTCCTCCCGTCATTTGTACTACGGCCTCTAAAAGGCTCTGTCACTTGAATGTAAACAAGAGGTTTTGGGACATTTAATAAAAAAACTGATGCTGTGTCACACAACTGCTAAAATGTCTCTATGGGATGTAATAAGACATAACCAACCTATGGGGTTGTTTTTTTTTTAGGGGAAGACATTGGTCTCTATGAACATGCTTCACAATCCTTTTTCTGTGTTTCAGAGTTTTAATGGAAGTAGAGTTCTGAATGAAAGTCGCATTGGGGGAGATTGTTTTTCGGTATTTGAAAAGTCTTTTAGTCATCACTGTCATCACAAACTGTCTGTGCCATCTGTCAGATGCACGCACACACACACACACACACACACACACACACACACACACACACACACACACACACACACACACACGGGTTACCCTCATCTTATTCCTGGCTGACCATGGCAGACACTCTGTGCCATCTGCCAGTCGCCGACCTTCTGAGTAATGCGAATGAGTGTTTGTTCATGTGTATGAAAAATTTGCACAGATAAATACACTTATGTGTGAATAGGAAAAAGTGTGTGACTTTGCGTGTTTGTTAGTGTGAATGGAAAAGCTACAAGGTGGGAAGAACAGGGTGACATGTTTGGCCCGAACAAAAAACGTTCAGACACACCAGTTTTTTCCGATCGTCCTCTTCCTCCCTTCACTCTGTCTCACAAATTAAACACACGAACAAGGTTCATTCAACATTTCAACATCTTCCACTTGTCAGTCTTTACTTACCGTGCTTCTTCCAACCTTCCTTCCCTCCCAAACTCTCTTTCTTGAGGTCTTTAAACCTTTTTTGCTTCTTTCTCCTAAACCTTCTCTGCTTTCTTTCTTTTCTGCTTCCTTCTTTTTCCATTTGATTGAACCACATGCCGTCTTTGCTTATTTTTCTTCTTCTGTGGTGAATATGAAGCTGCCAATTAACAGTATTTTCAAATGATTGCTATTATTCTAAACTGATCACTGTTTTTATGGTCAAACTATATATTAAGTGAATTGCTGATGGATGTGTATTTTGTCTGAACTTGCTGTGAACTTAGAGAACCGTTATGTTACAGTAAGTGCTTCTGAAGCATGGAGCTGGTTCTCCTCATCTCACAGAGTTTCTTATGCACTGCAGTTGGTGTGGTGGAGTATAATTGGCTGCCAATCATCTGCTCTTTAAGAATCATCCTTGCAATACTGCAATAATTACCTTAGACCTAAATGAGGTCTAAGACACATAAAATATCATTCACATATATATTATAGGTATCGATGATTAATAAGTTAATGAATTCAAACATTGGTCAAAATTTGACCCAAAACTCTAAAGGTGTAAATCCTTTTCTAACACATTAGGAGGGTTATAGTGGGGACAGGCGCTCAAATAACACAGGCAGACATTCATTCAGTGACACACAGTACGTAGTATGTATGTGGATGCAGGAGCAGCTCAGCTCAGTTTTTCTGTGGGCAAAGACACACACTTAAGATTTCTCAGCAGAGTTCAAACCATATTAGGGTTTTAATATTCTGTGTGTCTATTAATGTTCAGTTAATTTTTTCCAGAGAGAGCTGAGAGAGGTGATAGCTTCAGGGAGAAACTTTGAAGACAGAGAGGCAGGAAGTGAAATGGTCCTGGAGGTGCGTTGGTTCCTTTTATTCTCTTGCCTCTCCGCCTCCTCTTTTGTCACAAGTTAGCTGTGTCTGTGGTCTGTGTGTGTGCGCTTGTCAGATGTGGAGGCTTGTGTACTTGTGAGGACCGGTTGGAGTTTCATACAGTGAGAGTGAGAACTCTTCTGCACAGTGACACATCTTGTCTAATCCTCAGTGTACAAGCTTGAAATTTTGATCTGCACCTGAGCTCGAATTAAAAAAAACTTTATGTGTGAACCAGGCCTAAAGCCAAGGACAATATTTGAAGCCTTTTTACTCTTTTTCTCTGTGATGCAGTTCGGTCTGCTACAGGTTTTCAGCCCATCCATCATGAAGCTGCAAATGTAGCATAGCTCTCACTTTAGTTAAAGTGATAGTATGAGTTATTTGTTGGGGGTTGTATGAGGTCCTTATCTATAGTCAGTGTATCACCTGCAGTAGATTCAGATCAGCATGCTCCCAGTTTAGAGAAGCAGCAGGAGAACTGGCACAGACGCTGAGTGATGAGCTGCTGTGGAGGAAGCCATCGGTAAAAATGTATTTTAAAATCCTTTTTTTAATTGCAGAAAAAGCTCATGTCAGTTGAAGTGTATGCTTCATTTTGAAGGATTTCACCTCTTTATCTTGCCGACCCCAACTATCACTTTAACGCGCAGGCAAAGTCTTCATTTTTTTCTCCTGCTTTAAAAATGAATGATAAATGAAGCACTTACCTTACAAACACATTTTCTGAACATTTACAGACCACATAAGTTTTAGAGAACAAAGCCAGAGAGATGTGAGACACAGTTTCACTTATTTCATTATCTAGTTACATAAATGTTATACAAGTATGAGTCTGAGGAGGGAACAGGATTTGTTTCTTGCCATCTGCATAATAGCCTAAGAAAAAGACCTCCCAGTTTAATGGCATGTTAACAGAATGTGTGTGTGTGTGTATATATATATATATATATATACATAACGTACAGTATGTATATATGTGTGGGTGTTTTATCACAGGCATGGTTGGGACATTTCAGACATTTTCATTTCAGAGTACAGCGACAACCAAGGGTACAAAGCCTGGCTTTGAATGCTGTGATTGCTATGTGAGGACAGTGTGTTTGTGTGTATACACACACACACACACACACACACACACACACACACACACACACACACACACACACTTTTGTTAGTCATGCTGTAGCCACATTAACCTGTTTTGAAGCAGTTTAATAATTTACCCTAACTTTAACCAACCTATCCAAAAAAAAGTGCTGTGGGCTTCAAACAATGTTTTTGTCAGCAGGAATTAAAACACGAGAAACAAACACCAGTGATGCCTTGAAGGACAGACGGTCCATTTGTGCGTGTTGTTATTCCCAGTTGTACAATTCATTGCGTCTTCCATCCCTCTTTGATGGCTGACTTTTCAGCCCACCAGTCGAGTTTTAAATACTATTTTTGCCTTCAGTCGTTGACAGACAACGTGCTGAGAGTGCACCGAGATCTTAGAGCTGCAGGGAATAAATGTGAGTCAATACAATGTCCTTCACATGACAATTACGTGTGTGTATGTGTGTGTGTGTGTGTGTGTGTGTGTGTGTGAGCGTGAGAGTGAGTGAGAGAGTGAGAGAGAGAGAGAGAGAGAGAATGACAATGAGAGCCTGCAGTCCTGACAGCCAAAGAGGCAAAACCCTGGGAACACTGACAGTTTTGGTTTATGTCTTTTCATGGGGGGAGTGGGTGGGTATTATTGCTTGCTATACATGCGTGGTTTATATTAATATATATATATATATATATATATATCTCAAAATAATTATCAGGCTTTCAACACATATTTGCTTTGCTTTGTTGAAACAATAGAAGCTGTGTTGTGCTGAAATGAAGTACATGCTGCTACCTGAGAGACTTTTGAAGCAGCAGCAGAGACTGTGTGGTGAGTTTCTGGCTTTTTATGTGATAAACAAGCATGTAAGAACAAGACTGTTTTTATATCTGTTGACGGCACAGAAACTCCTGAATGATTCATGAGCACTGTTGCCTTAGCAGTACAGTTATCCAGGCTCATATCAGGGGTGGGACTCAGAGCCAGATAAAGAGAAGAAAACCTGAGGCTGACACCTGTTTACTGGCTGTGTGACTGACACTCAGAGGAGAGAAAAAGCTGATACTGCACCGTTACCGTTAGTGTGCTATTAAAATACGTTTTAAGTCAAGCATTTGATAGCACAAACCAAGGTCTTTTCTTTTCAGTATGGTGACAGCAATACAACTGCAGGAGAGTTGCAACAAGACAGCAGTTCTCCGAAGACAAGTTGTCACGACAGTACTTGTGTAAATACTTTATCAGCAGTACGTGGAGACTGAGACATGACATCCTGTTTTCTACCGATGACAAAACTTGAGGAAAGTTCTGTAAGTAGTGTTAACGTCCTTTAACACTCCTGAACACTTTGTGTCACGTTTGAAGGATAGTCGGACCTGAATGCAGACAACAAAAGGGGGATTGGTGGGAAAAGTGATTCCAAAAAAAAGAATCGGAAAATTGGGTTGGAACAAAAAACTGAAAATCCAAAAAACACAAGGAACACTGGAGCAAGACAGATTGGAAACTTTACAGAGGAAAACTGGAGAACAAACTGGATTTCCACAGGATGACAACAGTAGGACAACAATATCACATTAACAATAACAAGAGACTAAATACACACCAGGGAGGCAACGGTGGTTGAACACGGCTGAAACGCATCAGGGCAGGGAGGACAATCAACGGGGAGAAAAAACACAAGACAAAGACAGAGAGTAAAAACACAGTGGACACACAAGGAACTCTTCTACGAAATAAAACAGGAAGCGAATCAAAAATAAATAGCAAATAAAAAGTGTCCATCAGGACAAACTTGACACTTATGAACTGGAAATAAATCCCAGACAAATAACCTAGTCCAGTTGATACTATGACCTGGACAAATGAGAATATACACAGGCTTATTGCTCCTCTGTTTTGTTTCATGTCATGTACTCTATCATTCATTCAGCTGGTCATGACGCGCCCCTCTACAGCAGGTGCTCGGGCTCGGCCTTGCTGTTGGCGTGCGTGATTCAAAGCCTGACAGAGCTGAAAATGTCGGTATTTTTAAACACGGCGTCCTGCTGGGTTCCACGTAGTGTCAACAGCTTGTCCTTTACTGTCTTTACGTAAGCAGGAAGGAACACACGAGAGGAAGCGAATAAAGCTTTTTTGTTTCCTGCTTTTCTGATGTTAAATAACATCGCAGCGGTAAAATCAGTACACACAATAGTTCATGAGTCAAAACGTTTATTTCAAGTGTTTTGAATGTAATTGTCCATGATTGAACTTAGAAAAGCTTTTAACAGACAATAAAACTCACACTGCAGGTACCTGAAGTTTCTAGGATGCAATAACTCATTGTGACATTTTGATTATATGTATTATTGAATGCATTGTACGCACACACACACACACACACACACACACACACACACACACACACACACACACACACACACACACACACTTCCTGGCTTGGTGGTGTTTTTTTATGTCTTGGTATCAGAGCACAAATTTTCATATTTCCCCATGGCTTCAAAATCATCTAAGAGTCAGACAGAGCCCATATTTATTTAAGCTGTTGATAAGATTAATGAATTTTATTTTGTTTTAAAAACTAAAAATTGACTCCCACTGCAGCTGTTTCAGTGATGACTCATGTATTTATTCACATGGTACGGGATAGTGACGGTGGACACAGTTTCTAATGGAACTTAACTAAAATGTCAACGTCTCAGAATCTGTGTTTGGACTGAAAACAAGTGGGAAAACAGCTCCTCCATATACACAGACACTAATTGGTTAATACTAAGCAGGTGTGGAGGAGATGAGCTACAGGTGTGCAGATCAGCACATACTGAGGATGACCTGTGTGGTGCACATCCAATTACATTGATTGAAAGATTTTTTATTTTTTATTTTTAGAAATAATAATACTAATAGATAGTTCAGTCAGAAAGCAGTGACAGACCAACACACTGTTGGTTCATGCATTTCCATGGGATTTGTTGACAGGGGAATTAAAAAAAAAAATCACTAGAAAAATACTCTCCTTATCTTTTCCGCAGTGTCACCTCGTCCAGCTTTCACTTTAATACTGTGTTATTTCTACTTTAATAAAAGATCTGAAAACATCTTCCAGCTCTGACAGTCATCGTGTTCTCATCTAGTTTTCTCTTTGTCACAGATGATTTTTTTTCCCGCCACACTCTGTTCTTATTCCCCTTCTCTTTATTCTACTGTTGTCCTCAGTTGTTCTCTTTCTCTCTCTGCCATTTCCAGCTTCCATCCTCCCCCCTCTCTTTTTCAGTATCTCTCCTTTGCCCTTCCCTCCGCTCTCTGTCTCATCCTTTCTTTGTGCTCTCATCCCACCCACACTCCCTTCATCAACACACCGTCCTTTCACCCTTCCACTTTTATTCTCTTTTCCTCATTTATCTTCTCACCCCTCATCTTCCCACATACCCCATTTTAACATCCCCAGTTCCCTCGTCCTGAAGTGTCTGGGGCCATTTTGAATGGGTTTTTGGTGAGATGACTGAAACAAGGCCAGTCCTCGTTTAAGATCAGATCCTTCATTAGTCCCTCAACATTTAAATACATACAGGACCGTACGCACAAAATGGCACAGAACAAAAACAATTTAAAAACGATGATACATGTTAATTTCTCTCCATTATTCTTACATTATCATCATGTTTGTATTTTATTTATTTTATTGTGCTTCAGTTTTTACTCTGGATTTATGGCGTGGTGGAGGTTTGGAGAGAAAGGGATCCTTTTATTTGTTGTGTTCAGGTTGTTTTTATATTTCCTGTATATTGTATTCTCTCGCTGGTTGACTTAAAACACTATTAAAAAAAAAAGACAAAGCTTATAAGAACACCTGGCGCAAGTTCAAGCAACAGTATAAAAAGAAGCAATAAATCACATCTTTCAAAATGGCTAGTAACTTTTATGATGAGAAAATGTTTTACGTTCATTGTGAAGACTTTGCCTGCTCTTTAAAACTAAATGATTCCCATGCTGCATCTGTCTGTTCTCCTTCAAAGATCCTCTCAGCCCTGGTTCTGTAATCTGATCACTTTGCTCCTCGACAGACACCAAAGGGTTTTCCATCTGACTGGCATTTGTGTTGCCTCCAGATATCATCGACTGCTCTCTAATCAAAAGAGACATTATGAATATGACAAGGGGTTGTAGAGCTTCACAGACAGAGATTTTGTGTGTGTGTGTTATGACTTGTCAGGGAGTTCGTGTATGAACTGTGAGTTCGTCAGGGAGTGTGTATTTTGATATTTTTGCAGTATACAATCAGAGTTTATGCTGCTCTGTGCTGTCTGGGACAAACAGTTTGCCTCATGCAGTGCTGCAGCCAGCAGGGAACCATCCATCAGCACAACATGTTAACCACCTTCCACCAAACATGATTTTTAATTTATTGTAAGAAAGCTATGGTTTGTTTATTTGCAATATCCCCTCCAACTGTGGCTAAACATTTCCTCCTTATTATTGGAATAGAGTGAACTTTTCTACCATAAACATAATAGTCACTATGTTATCCGTGGTAGTAATCTTGCTGTTTTATTGTCAATAGATTCCATAAAACAGTAATTCCATCTAGTACCAGCTAATGAAAGTTTTCACATTTGCCATGATAAAGGTCCCAGAGAGAAATCTCTAGGTGTGCAGAAGCAGCAGATTAGTGGATGTGAACCGGGGAATAGATGAGCAACAGTATCTGATGTGGCTTAACAGACAGAGGAGAGTGCCACTTGTAGAATCACAAATTTCATCATAAGAGAGGGAAAGACATCAGATGAATCCAATAGAGAAAAGTAAAAAGCTGAGTGAGTATGAGCTCTCCAAATGCAAACCACTGCCCCGTGAGAAGAGATGGTAAGGAGCGGTGCAGATGTGCCTCTTTTACAATCACAATAATGTACGGTTGATTCTAAACCACAGACATGTCTGTCTTATCTGCCTTCAAAGATGCTTGGAGAGAAAACAGCGATGGTCATTTCCAGTTCTAGTTCCAACTTGGCTCAACCTCTCAGGCTGCACACTAATCCCGTCTTCTTCCCTGGACTTGGAAGACCTGACTCATTTCAAGAGCTGTTGCTCACTTGTAAAGCAACGCCAATACAGAAGAAAAGAAAAGAAGAAAAATAATGTTGTGGCGACTTCTGAGTGATTTATTTAACATGTCTTTGGTTGATGGAAATTATTAAATTCCAGCCTGTCATTTTATTTAGTGTAATACCAGATTGTGTCAGTAGGAGTCTGTGAGGATCAGGTAGAATTAGCACAGAGTCCCGGTGCTTCTAATAAATGAACTGAGAATGAAAAGGAGCATCACGCTCTCAACTGGTTTACAGTTTAGGAAGTTACACGGGTGCGCTCTCTTATAATGTTGATAAGCAGAGTTGTGTCATGTATTGTTCACAGTAAGCAATAATGAAAGCCCATCCCCCACTCGATTGCCGTTAGCAGGAAGGTAAATGTACATGTTTAAGGCGTTATTGTTTTCCCGTTAGTTACGTGTCACAGTGTTTCATGTGTCTTGACTTATTTTGTCCAGTATGTAGCTCAAATTGCAAAAGTCCTTCTGATAACACAAGTGGGTGTGTAGTTGACGCACAGGTGCAGATGAAGCATTTTTTATGTGGATAAAACGTGGGACCACTAACAATGCCTGCAACATCACCCACACCATGTAAAGCTGCAGAATGAAGAATACCTCTTAAGAGGAACTTGACATATTTTACTCATCAAAGTGTTGGCGAGTACTACTGCTTATGTGAAAGAGTTGCATAAAGCCTTTTGAAGCTCCAGAGGGAGCCGGACAAAGTCTGAGTAATTGGTTTGACTACGAGTCTGAAAATGAGAAAAATGTGGGGGTGTGGAGTTGGGAAGAAGTGAACCTCACCAGACCTCTGCAGCTCGCCCCTCGAGGCTAGCGGCCTGAAGTTACATCACCCGCTGCTAGCATAACACACCACAATCTCCAGTCAAACTGTATGTGGTCAAATTGCATTGTGGGTAATGTAGGAGCCGGGTTTTGACAAGGAAGAAGACTGTGCGGAATTATAAGGACAACATTTTAATTGTACTAAAGCGCTAAAAAAAAAGAGGTAGTTTCTTGTGTACACATATAACTTGTGGATATTGTCGTTTCTGTTGTAATTTCAAAAAGTCCTTCACATCATAATGACAGGTACGTAGTATCAACATTTCTTGATTACCTCTAATGAAAGTTACCCAGGGCGCATCTTGATCACCTCAGCTGCCTCCTTTTTGACACGAAGGAGCAGCGGGTCTACCCCAAGCTCCCTCCGGATGTCCGAGATCCTTATCCTATTTATAAGGGTCAGCCAAGCCCCCTTACAGAAGGAACTCATTTCGGCTGCTTGTAGGCCATTTGCAATCTCATTCTTTCAGTCACTAACCCAAAGCTCATGACCACAGGTGAGGGTTGGAATCTAGACTGCCTGGCAAGTCGAAAGCTTTGTCTTCTGGCTCAGCTGCCTCTTCACCACAATGTTCCACTACAACGGACGAGAGGCCAAGATGCAAATACTTGTTCACTTGAGGCGGGAACTCACCCCCAACCCAATGGGAACAATCCACCATTTTTCCGACAGAGAACCATGACCTCAGCCTAAAAGGTGCTGATTCTCATCCTAACCAGTTGGTCAGCTGCAAACTGTCCCATTGTGCGCTGGAGGTCACGTTATGTGAATAAAGCTGGGTTTTCTCCTCTCGTGATATCATTCCAATTAAACGTGATAAAGGTTTTCCAGCCTCTTGGTTGGCTCCCTGAGGCGTGGTACAAGGTATTTCCATTTCACTTTTGTGAAATACTGCTTTGTCCAAAAGTTTGAAAAACCACCTCATGTGAGGGTATAATTTTTTTTGAGATATTTGAGAGCTTTTTTTTTTTCCTCAAAATTCACTTTTCCATTACTCATTTGAAATTCACAGTTAGAAATCGCACATTAAGCAGGTTAATGGAAACACACCTTCTACGTCCACAAGACACGTGTAGACTGGATGAGAAAACTCCCATGACCCCTCTAGTAACGTTGCAAGGGTGAAAACTTGGTCCACTCTTCCAAGCCAAGGTAAGAATCCGCATTGCTCTTCCTAGACCCAAGGTTCGATGATGAAGGTTGAAGATTGAAGTTTAGCTCTCCAAGAGAGGCTGAGCTTTGGAATACCCCGATAATTGGGACAAACCTTCTGATCCCCCTCTTTAGATATGGGAACCACAACCCCGGTCTTGCCAGATACTGTCCCTGTCCTCCATACGGCATTGAAAAGGCGTATCATCCAAGACAGCTGGAGCTAGCCTGATAATGGCTCTAAATGGGTCTTTCATTGACATGGCCAGTAACAGCCAAAGACATGCCGCAATATTTAGGGCACATTCAGAACACACACACACACACACACACACACACACACACACACACACACACACACACACACACACACACACACAACAAAAAACATAGCCAATTGTTCTTAGCAGCAGATTACAACCTTTTGTCTCACATAACACATCGCTTTTTTCATTGTTTCATTTCATTGTTGCCTCGGCAACAGTTCTTGTCTCATCTCTGAGCTCTCACCATTATTTCTACCTTTAATCCTTCCAAAAGAATAATTTTTTGTGAAAATTTGCCTTTGGCTTCACAGACTGGTTAAAAACATAATTGAGACTCACAAACATGTTTTTTTCCTTCCTGCCTGGTCGAACAAATCCAATTCATGTTGACATTTTAATGTAAAGTATTCATTCATATATAACAAGGCTCTGAGTCACTCAGTCGATGCTTTGATGCTATTTATCTTCCGGGAGAATATAAACAGTTTCATCATAGACGTTCAGACCCTGAAAATGTTTGCTTCACTTTGTTTGAAAAACACGCTGATGAATTGATTGTGAAAGAAAGGGTCAGAATTTTTTGTTGACATTAGCTTGTTTATAATTTGTGATGCTTTTATTTTAATCTATTAATTTATTTCTTCTTTTCTTATCTGAGGGATTATTCTTGTCGTTGCACCAGTTGAAAATCTGGTGTCCCCCCCCTTTTTTTTATGTACATATCCAATTCCAAAATTTAAAACTAACCAAAACCACCTCATACGAGCTTATACGTTTTTTTGCGATACTTGAGAGTTCTCCCGAAATTCCTGTGTTTCCATAACTTGTTTATTAGTTCATATTGTGTATTAAGCATGTTAATGAAAACGCAGCTACAGACTGGCTCAGGGAACGTGACAGGGAGTCTACCCAAAAATTAAGCTTAATGCAAAGATATCCTCATTACATTGAAATGGCTATCACATGACGATATCATACAAATACTGTAACCACCACCTTTAGCCACCGCCAGGAAAACGAACAGCGGTCTTCTGCGCTGAAGTCTGTTGTTTGGTCCCTTCTATCCTGACCTCCTCTTTGTGCTGACTTCATGGCAGGAAAACTGCATTTTTGTTTTTCTCATGAGCGCGCTACTCAGCTTTTATAAGGAAGTCATGTCCTCAGATATCTGTCAGATTTCTACAGTTGTGAGAGATTTCTCTTCATGTTCCAGAAAACTGCCAAATAAATTCTGCATTGCTGAACACAAATTCAAATCTGATATCCCACAAAGTATCTGATAACCCAAGGTGCGTGGTGGTGTTAGCACGTCGTCAGTGATAACATGTCTGACAGGCGGAGTTGTCTTCTGCATCCACAGTAAAGTGAACGAAACTCTTAAAAGGAAAACATCAGATAGTGTTTGACAGGCAGCGAACAAAGGATGTGATCTCCATGAACTCCTGTGACTGTTTCACTTGTCAGAGTTGATATCAGGAGAAAATCATACTTCCTACTGCATCTAAGGTTTTAGCGGGACTACAAGAGAAAGAAAGAAACTAACTGAAGAGGAACAAAAAATACAGTCTTACATTCTAAAAGACAAGGCCGGGTTATACGTAGAGAACATTTCATTAACAAAAGCTACTTATTTTTTTTATTTCTTCATAGTAATGACCAGTTTTATTTCAAGTTCTGAGTTTAAAATAAGTCAAAAGTCAGTGAAGGTGGTCAAAAGTCCTTTACACATAAAATCAACCAAATCAAATCAATCAATCAAAATTAAACCAATAAAAAGTGAAGTAGAGACTCAGTTTTGTTCAGATCGTGTCGGTGAGGTGATGACTCATACCTGGTGTATCTGGAAGCCGTATTTATGGTGTTGATGGGTTAAATCACTATAATGGGTTATATATTATAGAAAAAAAAGAACTATACAAGGTACAACGACCTTTCGGGGTCAGACCATGACAACTTCACACCTCCGTCTCCTATTTTAACTTTTCTTATGTTCACAGGAAAGGCAGCATTTCTATTTTGCCTGATAAGACTTTTACTAGTCCAGCTATCTCCTCGACTGTTGAACCATTACCAGCTCTAACAACATCAACTCGGGCTGCTGTGGTTAACATCCCAGAGCCAGGCCCACATTTCCTCATTTTGCGGGAAAACCTCTGCCAGATAGCTTCTGTGGTTCAGTTATCTCCACTAACACAACCAAACGGCTGGTTGTTAAACGCAGAATTAAAGTGCCCCCCCCCCCGAGGAGAGGAGATCAGTTTTTAATAGTTTTAACTGATGTTGTTATCTTTTTCTATTATAGAGCAACCAAACAGCTGCTGCTTTTACACCAGATCAGATGCAATCATCTGCAGAGCAACCTGTTAAGGAGGATGGATGTCTGTCGGTAGATCTGTCGCCAGGGAGAAGCGTGTGTGTGTGTGTGTGTGTGTGTGTGTGTTTGTTTGTTTATTGACATTTATATGGGTGAAAAGCATGAGTCACAAATGTGTTTGTGTGTGTGACCTTTGTCTGCAGTGTCCACGGTTGTTAAAAAACTATTTAGCCCCATTAACACTCTCCTCATCGATCGCTCCCTCCCTCTGCTCCTTTTACGCTCTTTTTCCCTCTGGCCTTTTGCTCTTACGATTCTTCATTTGTCTATGTATTGGTTTGTTAAAAAAGGGA
>NW_019525479.1:738097-780935 GCF_002814215.2 Seriola lalandi dorsalis
AACTAAATTAGCATTGCTACACTAAAACTGAAGAATTGTGGGAAGCAGCAATAACAAACGCTTACCTTTATAGAGTTCACACAGGCTTAAGGAGAGTGAGGGAGAGACGAGACCCGCACGGCTACCGGCATTCACCTGTAACCACACCAGCATTTAGCCAGCAGAGATGGCAGCAATGGCAGAGAGAGGGAGAGAAGGACACCTACCAATACAGAAGACGCTAAATGCAACCGCAAACACAGCCCACCGTTGCCGCTCTGAAGGGGCAAACAATTATCCGGTCCGGAAATGACGCAATGAGGGAGCGCAAGACAGAGCAGGTGACAGGCTGCCGCTTTTATATGATGCTGGACCAATTATCGGCTACCAACTGGCATCAATCAAGAGCAGCGCCCTCTATACTGCTACATCCATATATATATATATCCATCAGCTCTTCCTGAAACACATCCAGCTTTATCTCCTCTGGTGTGCTAGTGTTTTCATTGATGTCGGTATTGGGTTGAATGTAGCTTGTGTTTTACAAGAATACTGATGACAGCTGACGTTGATATTTTGTTGGTTTCAGGCATCGTGTTTTCAGGTTGTCTGCCCGTATGTATGTCCATTCATCCCATTCTTGTGAACGGGATATCTCACTAATGCCTTTAGGGATTTTTTTTTTTTTTTTTTTTTTTTCAAATTTGGTACCAACATTTACCTGGACTCAAGGACAAACTGATTAGATTCTGGTGGCCAAAGGTCAAAGGTGCCAGTGACCTCACAAAACATGGTTTTGGCCTTGTGAACGCAATATCTCGGGAACTCTTCAAAGGAATCCCTTCACATTTGGCACTAATAGTTACTAGGACTAAAGGATGAACTGATTCAATTTTGGTGGTCAAAGGTCAAGGTCAGTGTAACTGTATGACTCTTGATAAACGGGGATGTAACCTGAAAGTAGTCTGAGTGGCGGAGGCATACAACTGCAAGGTGGTAATTCTAGTTTAAACTAGCACCACTTCCACTAACTACAACAGTTGATTCATTCATGCATCAGTGTTATAAGCTCATACATGACAACTATCAGTGAACATTTCACTGAATAATGTTTATGTGCATTTTTTGGACTGGTACTGTACTTGTACATTTTGCTAATATTATTTGCTCATTATAACTATATATGAAGTATTTTTTTCAATGCATTGAAATGTAATATAATTGTGTGTTTCAACTTGATGAATGCAACCTATTCATGAGAAGCTGTGCACTGACCATAGACCACAGATTTCTGAGTGGCTGAGTAGAGCTGCAGATCCTGGAGTCCTGCTGTCGCGAAAGTTTATGTACAATATGTGAATAGAGCAGCTGCCAGCGACCTGCATCAGGGCAGCACCGTACTGTGATGGAAAGAATTAGATATTTGACTGGAAGTTAGTTACACAACAAACATCTTGCAAGAGCAAAGCCAGCCACGACTGAAGTGTGAGGCAGCCAGGGCGATGTGAGGAGTCAAGGAGGGGTGAGAGAACTTATTAGAGGAAATCAAAACTGCAGGGCGGAAAAAAACTAGGTGCCCTGCTGACAGCAATAATGAAAAGCCACCCTCAAATGAACTGAAAAAAAGGTGCTTTTTTTTTTATTCTTTTACATTTAATGGTGTTTTTTTAAGTCCATCATCATTTGTACAGTTAACCATTCTTCCTGTCCGCAGTGGCTGTGAAACTCCAAAGATATGTGGGACAAAATCCAGAGTCCTTGTTCTGTGCAAAAATGATGTTCTGTAAGCTGTCAGAGGAAACCAAATCAAGTATCAGGTATCATGTTACTATGTCTCAAACGCACCTCAGCAAGTTAAAGTGATAGTTTGGGTTATTTGATGCGAGATTGTGCCGCACATTCAAAAATGTAGTTCCAAAGGAAAAAGCAGTTTGACGGCAAGATAAAGAGGTGAAATCTTCCACAGTGAGTGTACACTTTAGCTGATTTTTTTTTTTTTTTTTTTCCTGTAGGCATTTTTTTTTTAAAGTGGTTAAAACATGTTTTTGTGGATGGCTCCGTCCACAGCAGCACATCACTCGCTTTCTGGGCCGGTGCTCCTGCTGCTTCTCCAAACTGGGAGTGCACTGATTCAAATGCACTGCAAGTAATACACTGACTATAGATCAGTACCTCACACACAACCCCACATCAAATAACTTTCACTTTGAGCACTGCCCCGTGAAACTCAGGAAATTTAATCTTTGGAAAATACCTGCTTGATTTTATTAACTCGGACTGTGGAACACTCATTCACTTCAGATGAACTTTAAAATACATTTTTGCACAGACTGAATACTGTGGGTTTTGTTCATGAATGCATTCAGCGAGCTGGATCTTGTTGTTAATTTGCTCCAGTGGCCGACCACAGATCAATATTATTACATAATACAAGATAAATCTATAAAACCGTCAATTATTTGTTGAATTATATCACCTTTAATATTTATTTCCCAGCTTTTCGTTTGTTTTAGAAATAAAATGCTATTGCTTCTTTCAATAAATACAAGAGCATGTTTGATGCAGCATTAATTATCAGACCAGAATTCAGTGTGTAAAATATTCTGCTAACGGCCTATGATCATCTTAGATTTCTTTTTCTACACTACTGAGAGTGATTATATTAAACTTTGTATCAGCCCTTATCCGGGAGCACCGTAGGCGGTCGAATATTAAAGTTTTAAATGCTTTCTTATCGCCGCCCCAGCAGCGACTCTGGTCTCCTCTGTGTTTGGATGCAGCTACTTTGCCCACTGAGTCACCACATAAGCTTCAGTTCAAGACATTAGTGCTGCTTGTTGCGTCCCTCCTTTCATCTCCTGCACACTAGTCTGAGCTTCTCTCTGTATCATTTACCTCCTTCTCTTTCTGCACCACCCTGGGTTCCAGATGAAGGAAGATGGAGGAGAAATGACAGAAAAGCAGCAGTGACAAAACGTAAGTGGACAATAGGGAACGCCTCGCTGTCCATCTCCGATTCAAACCCAGTGACTCCATCTTTTTCTTGTACCAGTCATTTCATTGTCAAGTGCGGCCACTCCTCTCCTTTCCCTCGTCACCCGGTTTTCTCACTTTGTGTATGTCTCTCACACTCTCTCTCTCTCACACACACACACACACACGTAAAGGAAAAAAAAAATCATTAAATAAATAATGATACCTGTGTACAACCTTGTCTCGAGAGCCTGTATGTGTGTGTGGCCTAAGACTATTTTATGCTTGACATTTCACTTGGTACTCTGCTGTGGCACTAATTGCCTGCGTGAGAGAAAAAGTGCAGGGAAAAGTCACAAACACACAGGTGTTCACACACACACCTGTACTTAGTTTTCCCTTGGTGTTTTATTTCAGTCATGAAGGTAACACACTGATATAAAGAACTGTTGCTGAAAAGTTGATCAAAGTTTGACTACATCCAATTACTAAAAAAAAATAAAAAAATTCTAATTCCTGATCCTGTTCACACTGACATCATTTTGGCACTGACAGGCATCTTGCTGTTGCTAGGCAACCACATAATAACCTGTCAAGTGGTTGCAAGCCTGCTTTTGTGGTAAGTAAAGCTACAGCACTTTAGCCATCAACAAGCATCATTTCTTCAGCCTGACAGTTCGTTCTTGAAGTTGTAAAGAGCTGATATTTGGTACACACATTCATGTTCCCCGCAGGATGAGTTCCTCTTCAGACACAGCACTGGGGCTTATGGGTATTGTAGTATTTTAAAAAAAAAAGTATCTGCTACACTGAACCTTAACAAAACACGCAATTTGTTCAAAACAGAGTTAAATAAATGAAACTGGTGACCACAACATAAACCTATAGTATTGCTAGAATATCCAGGAGACTCCTGACTTTCTTCGGTGAGGACTATAGAGGACATTGACTTCTGGAACCAATGGCTTCTCCTAGTTCCCACCTCAATACAACTCTTTACATCAAGTCAAATCACTTATTTTTACAGCAACAAATTACAAAAATCACTTTCGCTTTAAAGGGCTTTGGGACAATTTAATCTACCAGACATGCAATAAATGCCATAAACAGTACACAGAAACAACAACAGTAACGTTACAATATGGCCAATCAGAATGATTAATATGTCAGGCCTGGACTAGAAAGAGGACTCAGATGCGGAGTGTCCAATAAGGCAGACTTTATTTATATTTCTCCGAACCTCGGCTGTGAGTGACAAAATAATCCAGCTATGAAATTTATACTATCAAGTCATAAAACTAAAATAATCAGGAAGAAAATAATCTAATAAACAAAAACCACTCCAAATGGAGGGACAAAACTGCAGAAACAAAAGGAATAAACCAACAGAAAATCACTCCACAAGGAGGAAGACAAAAGCTAAATACTATGAACACTGAATCTCTCCCTGAGGAGGAAAACCAAAACACTACACTATAAAGACAAAATAAAAGCACTCTCAAAAACGGAGGCTCTACAACTACACCTAAGAATCTACAACTAGAACAAAAATTCACTCCAAAGGAGGCTACAAAAATCGCTATAAACTTGACAGAAACAGATGACTCTAAACTATGAAACTACAAACAAAAAAATCACTCGCATGGAGGTAGACAATACGTACAACAAGGCAGAGACAAGACAAGATCTGTGATGACTGGCTGGGGTGAACGAACAGAACGAAACACCCTGGCACAAGACAAAGGGAGACACAGACTATAAGACACATGAGGGCAATGGGAAACAGGTGGACACAATCAGGAATCAGGGAAGACACTCCGACAGGTGACACATGAGGAAGGGCAAGTGACCTGAAATGAGAGGAGAGTTACTTTTCAAAATAAAACAGGAAATGACAAGACATGGAGATAGGACAAAACCCCAACTTGACCTCACCGCGTGACATAATATATGGAAGATAAACTGCAAGCATACACTATACAAACAAAATGGGCCAGGGGTGACGTCGAGCAGCTTCCAGGCCAAAACGACCTCCTCCATACCATAAAAGAGCTAAAACTCAAGGTTAACATTCACACAACTTCTGTATTCACATGATGATAAATCTGTTTTCCATTTGGCTGCCTGAACTATCAAGGTTTCTTATCAACCTAAACCACTGTAGTGTGAGAAGTGGCTCTAAGATTTGTGACTCGGTCTCATGCAGAGGACAGCTGATAGGCTGTTGTATCAAAAGTACCCCTTCCATATCTTGTCTTAACTTCCATGTTCCACATTTCCTGAAATTACATTTTGAACAGTGGAAATTTCACACTGGAAGCACTTCAATATCTTTTTATAGCGTTTCCTGCTCTGTGGGCATCAATCACCTTCATTTTCAGATCCTCAGTCAGTTTCTTAGAGGAGCCCATGGTTGTCGAGTTTTACCATAAGGCTTAAAAGAGTCAGAGAATTAATTTATCACATCTGGAAATGTCATTATCTGATAATTCCCAATGTCAATCCTTGACCTAACGTCTTAACAAGTCAATTAAGGCCTAATGAGTTAATGGGTGTTGTACAAGTCGAAAGGTGCTCAAACTATTGCAACTAATTAAATTAGTTCAAACTAAGTTCATGAAATAAATAGTAACATTTGAAGAAAGGTTCATTTTTAATAATAAACTTTATCAATAGAGCACTTTTCATACAAGAGATGTAGTTCAAAGTGCTTTACAGTAAAAAGAATGAAATAGTACAATGAAATATGGGCGAAATGAAGGATAATGAAAATAGACAATAGAAAGGCAGTAGATGATAAAATATGTAAATAAAAATAAACACCAGTAAGAATAGTAAAATATTGTATATAAATATGTTTGCAGCTCTTGTTCAAAAATGTTCACTGAGCATCTTTTATGGCTCTCGGCAGGGTATTTCATAGTTTTGGAGCAGACGTAAAAAATGAAGAAGCTACACAGCCTATTTTCTTGTGTGTAAAAGTGTTTGTATTTAAAAGCCTGGCAGTGGAAGAGCTTGTGAAGGATTAGATAATGACTGAAAATCTCCAATGTAGGCCGGTCCCAAACCATAAGGAGCTACAAAATGTGTTTGTAATGTGTTTTCCCAGGGGTGCCCAAACTTTTGCACACAACTGAATATGTGGATTCCCCATGTAGACACCTTAGACAACATATGAAATCACCTTTAGGTTAGAAACACTCAAGGTTATTTGAAAATTACCATCTTCATCTGGAAGGTGTTTTGCCAATCTACATTAAATGTAAGAAGTATCTCACAATGAAGAGTGATAATTAACTGCAATTTGTTCCCTTATATATATAAATACATCTTACTGTTGCTGCTTGAGCAAAAGTAGGGAATAATTACAGATCTGATATGTCTAATTGCTTGACTAAAATCCAATTACCTTCGTCATTACATCTAATTATATTCTTTGCATTTGGCATTTATCAAGACCGTACGTCTGCTGATGATCCTTATTAACAGTAAAGCAGCTTTCAGACACTAATATAGAATGTGGCATCTTTCCTTGCAATCTGTTGACGTCTTTGGAATATATTAGTTTCACATGAACTAGATCTGAGACTCTGTATTTTTGTTTGATTTCTCTCTTAATAAAAAGGTCAAGTGTTAAACTGGATCACCTCCTCAAAGGGAAGGGCAAAGCAGGAACATGGGGCTGGAGAGGCGGGTCACTGCCTTGGGACAACTTAAAAACCAAGTACAAGGTAAAGCAAATCACATGCCTGGGTCTTCTACATGGAAATACAATGTGCTTATTAATTAGCTATCCACACAAAAGTAATTATGAAGGGCTTGTAACAGTTAGAATATCGGCCCGTGTGCATTCTGCCACATCTGCTCTGTCAGTTAACAGTCTGTTATCCATGGTGCTAATCAGAGTTTAAGAACCCCCCCACCGGCACAGGCACGGACAGTGGTGAGGTAACAGCAGCTACTTGGCCGTGGTTTAATGAGATTCATGCGGTACTTGGGGGAAGGCTGTCCATTCAGCCCCCCACCCTCCCCCCTCACTTGTTCCCTCATGCGTGGTGCCAAACCATGGCCAGACTGCTGATGAAAGCCCCGTTCTCTGGATGTGAAGCGCCCTCAGAAAGGTCACAGATAGTGAGGAGGTGTCCGTGCCCTTCACCTGCTCCCAGCCAACCACTAAGAGGCCAGAGAGGAGTGGGGGCATATTGGCGTACCTGAAAGTACAATGTATGAGCAAATTTTTGCTGAATTTATGGAGCCCTGTTGTGCATATTGAAAGATGTCAAATGCAATCTTCAGTTGCTGAATGAATGGAATAGTATTGAACTAAAATCGATCAATCCACAAACAAAAAAACAGCTTGGTGCAGTTCAAAGTGCTTCAAGAGCTAAAAAGAAAAAAGGACAAATCACTGTACGCAATATACAAGATACTAAAATACATTTAAAAAGCTATAACATTAGCAAAAAAAAGAAAAAAAAAAAACTTAAATTAATAATAAAATACAATTTACAACATAGATACACTAAAATAAGTGAATAAAATAAAAAAGGAGCTAATGACTAAAAACCATATTAATTAAAAGCCAGGCTGAAGAGGTTCGCTTTGAGTTTGTTTTCTGGCTGCTCTCAGCACAAAAGCTAAAAGCTGCCAAAGGTTTTAGTCCTGCACTTTGGAACAATTAACAGACTTGTGCCAGAGGAGCTATATTGGTTCAGAGTGTGAAGTGCTTTAAAAACATGTTAAAACATGTTAAAACAATTTTAAAAAAATCAATACGGAAGCTGACAGGTAGTCATTGCAGGAATGTCTTTTCACGCTCTGCTTCTCGGTTCCCCTGTTTTGTCCCTTCATTTGTCCAGACCTGCTGTTTTCCCTCCTCCCACCACGTCTCTGGACCTTTTTCCTGTTCCAACTTACTCACCTGTTCCTTATTTGTAATCACCTATAGCTTCCCCGTCCACTCACACACCTGAAGCCACTTCCTTGATCACCTTCCACTGGCACCAGCTCATTGAGAGTTCCTGTGTCTCTTTTCTGCATTTTTACCCTGGTTCCTGTATGTTTTGACTTTTTGCCTAAGTTACTGGATTTTGGATTCCTTGCTGCCACAAAGTGGGTTTGTTATCCTTTTTTGAGCTTTGAATAAGACTTCTGTATTTCATTGTTGAATAAATCTGATAATAATTGAACTGCACAAACTTTGTCTTTGAGTCGGCATTTCTGTCTGAACTGTTCAGCTAACCCTTAACGTGAAAAATTTACAGAGCGTTACCGATTTTAGTGTTTCTTAGGCATCGCATGGTCTTTGCGTCTTTCACAGGAAGACCCGCTGTAATAAATATAACAAAAACAATGTGAAAGAAAAGGAATGTTCGTGATTGATTTATGTGAAAACAAAAATGTCTTCTTCAGAAAAGTTAAATTATTGACTGAAAACAAAATAAAGCCATTTATTCACTTTACAAAATTATATATTGAGGATCTTGCAGAGGTGACAAGTGTTAGCAACAAACCAGTGTCCCTGGTCAGTCTGTGCTGACTAATTCTGACATCCATGTCCATCCACGTGCACATGTGGTGGTGGTCCTCAGCCAGCTCCAGGATCTCCCCAGCAGTTACAGAGCACTGCAAACACTGCTGAGACAGTAGGAGCAAAGGTGTGATCCACGTCTAGGACTTTACCGCTGTGCTTTAATCATGTTGTTGTTGTGCCTCCACTCTTCCCCTCACTGGTTCCCAGTATGGGGCAATAGGGTTGACTGGTGCAGTTTGATACGAGTATCCAGCTGGTGGGTAACACCACCTGACAAACACTGGATTATTTCTCGGCACCCTGGTGTCATGAACTGAATGAGGGTAACCAACAAATATGTCCAGAAATTTGCTATCGCTGTCCCAGCTTGCCTGAAGCTGGATGGACTTCAGGTAATCTTGTGCATGTGGATCATGGTGAACCCGGATGTGGACGTGGCATCCATCAATAGCTCCCACCCAGTGGCTGAAGGTCTGTTGGCAGAGTGTTGGACACCATGTCCAACTTACAGGGACATGGGTGTTGGGGGTGGCATATATTTTTGCTTTCAGCATGCTCTGTGTCCAAAACCCATACCAGCATCCTCTTACCATTTGTGAACACAATAATATGAAGTTGCTCCTCCCTGCTGTGAACGTCTCTTCAGTTTCACTGAAAGGTGAGTCACGCAGCAGCGGCAGTAGCAGTAACAAGCTCCTTATCTCCCATTCTGCTCTGATAGTCCTCAGCTGCCCTTTTTATAGGCCACTAATTGAAGCTCATTGGGATATAAACTATTCAGCTGGGTTGATGAGTTATTGATTGGCCATTGATTGACTGCAGAAGTGTTGGGCCCTTGATTATCTGATAGTAACATCATTGGGGAAACAGCTATTCTGTTGCATTACACATCCATAGCCTGTATCAGCCAAACAACTTCAAAGCACAATCAAGTCAACATTTCAAGGTGTTAACTAATGGTTCTTAAGATATTATATGCATAGAAATTTAAATTTTTTCTAAGTAAATTTCTATTTCATCATGTTTGAATCTCAAAGGAGCTATATGTACATTTTGCTATTGCTATATAGCCAATTGTGGCGGTACGAGGGCCCATACAATGTTATGGTACAGATTTTAGCTTAACACCATTGGCAGAACTAACATGCCCTAGATAGCTCACCTCTTGCTGGAAGAACGAGCACTTTGACAGCTTAGCCTTCAGGCCCTCTTGTTGCAACCACTGCAGCACCACCTCCAGCCGCTCCAGATGTTGTTGAAAGGTGGAGGAAAAAACCACAATGTCGTCTAGATACAGCAGCAAAGACTGACATTGCTGGTCCCCAAAGATCCTTTGCATGAGCCACTGGAAGGTGCTAAGCGCGTTACACAGCACAAAGGGCATGCGGTTCCACTCAAACAGCCCGAACGGAGTGCAAAAAGCGGTCTTGGGTCGGTCGGCCGGCCTCCGCAACCGGAACCTTATTGTACCCGTTGGCTAAATCCATAGTGGAGAACCAGCGGGCTCCGGTCAGCGCATCCAGTGACTCCTCAATACGCGGAAGAGGGAAGGCGTCCTTCCTGGCCATCAGACTCATCAGCGCAAGGGAGAACTCCTGAAGCGTTTCCCCCTCTTGCTGGCGTCGTGAGAAAAAGGCTTCCTGTAAGGCAATGTAACTGTCTGAACAACCATACAGCTCCCGCAGAACAGCAATAATTTTAGCTGGGTCACTTATGTCCGCGTTAGAACGGTATTTTATCTCTTCACGCAGCTCTCCCTCCAAGTGGCCAAAAAGAAAAAATGCCTGATCAGACAGGGAAAGGTGGCGAGCTCTCATACATGCCTGAACCTCTTCTATCCACCCTTCTAGCCCTAGGCCCGTCCTACCCCTAAAGACTGGACACTTCCTATCTCGGGGTACCAAGACCAGCCTCTCCTTTACAGGAGCGCTAGAGGTGGAAGGAACACTGGCACAAGACAAAGGGAGACACAGACTATTTGAACACATGGGGGTAATGGGGAACAGGTGGACACAATCGGAATCAGGGAAGACACTCCGACAGGTGACACATGAGGAAGGGCAAGTGACCTGAAATGAGAGGAGAGTCACTTTTCAAAATAAAACAGGAAATGACAAGACAAAACACGGAGACAGGACAAAAACCCAACTTGACCTCACCGCAGTGTGACATCTGGCCAGTTACCAAATTAACAAATGGACACAATCATTCAATTGAAATGAAAACTAAATAATAAATGACCAACCAATTAATCCGAAACAATACGATACATTCGAAGAAAACATAAAAGTACCTGATCCCATCTAACCCCCCCTGCACCCGCTCACTCATCCACACACAGCCAGTCAGTGAGTATGACTATTCATCCCCTCTCTCGGTCCTCACAAACAAACAAACACACCCACACACAGTCCTGATGGGACAACTCTCGCTAAAGCCCGCCGCCCAGAGAGGGAGCCGGGCGCCAGAGGACCGGGGGGCCGAGCAGCAACCTGCAGAAAACAGTCACCGTAGCAAGCAGTAGCAGCGGCAGCAAGCGAAGCAGAAAGCAGCGAGCGAAGCAGAAAACATGCACAGCCGACAGTCCATATAGTGGGGCAACAGAGCAATCCCCAGCACCCAGCCACCGCGAACCGAGGGTAGGCGAAGCAGCAGTGTTCCTGCACCTCCACAGTTAGCCACAGGTCCCAATCATCAGGCGCCCTCCCGTTGAGGAGAAAGACGAGGAGGCTCTGCACTGCTCCGTGCTAACCGGAGCATCTGTGGTGCGCCGGTGAAGTGTTCGGGATCCGCTATGAAAAATGGACAGGTGAGGTGTTTAGCACCTGGGCTAACAGGCTATAGTGGGAGCTGAACATAAACACTATGGTTTCCATACCTTGTCCTTTTAGTGCCTATGGCGAACAAAGAAAATCGCCACCATCCCCTTAACCACAATGGACCACTACAAACACAAAATTGAACCATTTAATGCAGAGGCTAATGAGAGCTAAAAGAAACGACTTGCAGACAATGCAGCCTCGCACCTACCCACCTTGAGAACAGAGGAGGAAGCGGAAGGCCGGGAAGCGGGAGGGCCTTTGAGCCAGGAAGTGAGAGGGCGAGGGAGGGACATGGCCCCCTTTTATTCCCTCACCCTCTGCACTGATAGGCTACGGCGCCAGGTAAAGTGCAGAGCGGCAGACTTGCCTGCAATCATACACAGCAGCATATCATACTGCTACACAATGTTAGCATCAAGAGCTGTTTACTTACCAGTCTAGAAGAACGTTGTGAGATCAGCATCAGACTTCATTCCTTTACTCACCAAGAGTTGTCTCCAGTGGTGGAAAGCAACCCTCTTGTTTTGCTTATATTTTCTATCACTTCATTTCTATCATCACTTCACATGCTAACCGGCTAACCGCAGCTCAGTTGGCTTGTCTCGTCACTTTCTGATACCGAGTCACTGTAGTGTCCGGTCTGCCCTGAAAATGTAGCGCTGCTCAGAGGATGTATTATAACCTTGTTTTGAAATTGATGGCTTAAGCTCTCGGCAGCGCTGGTAAGTAAACAGCTGTTTATGCTAATGTTGGCTACATAGCAATAGCAAAATAGCTCCTTTGAGAATGATGACATGTACAGTAGGAGATTTATAGGCGTAACATGTCAGGCCTATCTTGCATAAATGTAACAATTAGTTGCATACAATCATTATAAATTTTAGTGGATAGGGTGAACAACCAGTCTCAATGTGACTGTTGTGACTGGCAACCTATATTCCTTTTTTTTTTAAATTTCGATTCCAACCTCATGAATTAATATTTTTACTGGGTTGTCCACATTTATACAGCTTGTGTGAAGCAACATTGTGAGAATGAATGGGATGAAATATCTACAATGTGCTTTTAGTAGTACATCTTCTGAACATTGTGGTTTCACCATGGCAGACAACATCCGCGGCCACAGTCAGTACAGTTGGATTCTCTTATGAAAAGACAACCAAGTCCTTACGAATTCTCCTTCTTTCCTTGACCTCATGACATCTTCCATCCAGGTCAAGGAGAAGGGATTAGGAAAGACTCTTAAAATAAATAATAAAAAGAAGTAGTTGCTGAGCTGAATTCTGGGGTAATCCTTTGTTAACTGGAGAGATATTGATCACATTGTGTTCTGCCTGATAAGTAGTTTACTAACCACTGTGCAGATTCAACAGAGAGATAAGACACTAATATCTCAATATTACAAATAGAAGCAAAATCAACAACAACCAACAAAAATGGGTATTTGCGAACATTTATTGTCAACATATTTGATTTCTTTTCCCACAATATCCACTTAGTGCAAATAAAGCATGATTAACATTTTAATGGTTTGGCTGAGGTCTGAGACATGTTGTTGGTTAAACATTTAAAGAGCCAATGGTTGCTTATTTTACTTACTTACTTACTTATTTTAGAGTTTTTGTATCCTAAACCTAACTATGAGACACAGCATACAAGCCCCAGTGTCCAATATCAAAATCCTGTGCTTTGCATTGCACAAATTAAATATAATTTTTAATTGACGCAGTTGAGCAGTACAAAATGCATCATGCAATAAGTAAAAGGTTTGCAACCTGCAGGATGTTAACAGTTTGTCGCTGGGAAATTGTTGCTATGAGCTGCTTGACAAATCTCAGCTCAGTTATTTTACAGCTTAAATTTAGAAACAAGATCTCCATTAATGAAGCAATCCTCAGAAAACATTACCAGGCTGACCTCCATCTTTACCATGGCAATGTTCCATTCATCATCTTTTAGCTTGGCTGAACATTGACCGCAGCCTTTAAATACTCCTTTAAGTTGCAACAATTATCTGTGTTCTTTTCCTTTCCCTGCAAAAATCCAAGATACGTGAGGGTGTGAAAGAAAGAGAGAATTATTATGAGGGTTATTGATCTCCTTCTGATTTATTTGGAGGGTGAGCCTGGTATTATTATCATTGCCTTTGTCACTAAAATGATTCATCTGATGAAAAGACCTTTCATTAAAAAGAAACGTGCAATATAAATGACTCCCTCAGCACCCATAATAGATGTAGAAAAAGATCTAGTTCTGCAATAAAAATCAGATGCATATCTATCTCTTTTCTTAAAAGCACATTGAGTTTTCATGGTTAAACAGCGTCTACTTACACCTACTCGAATTAAATGACTGTGGCACTTAATGAATGCTATATTGAATGGTGTTTTGTAATTTCTGCCCACAAACTTTAAAGGAAGATCCTCAGTGAAAAAAGATGACATTATTAACAAGTGTTGAGGCTGTTTTCAATGTTTAAGGTAAAGAAAGTCCAACTTGGGAAAAATATTGACCTTTAACTGCCTCCCTGACTTTATTCTTTCTTTCTCTCTCTCCTTCCCACTTGTCCATCAGAATAAAAAAGCACTGCTATAAGGGGATATTGTCTCTTATTTTCTGACACCTACACATGTCATGCATTTCATCAGAGTTTCATTGACCTTGATTCACTAATCACTATTTTTACTGAGCTGTAACAAGTACTAGTACGTTCACATACCATAATATCCCATTGGCAGCAGTGACATAACTCAAACTCAGAGTGAGCGCAAAAGGAGAAAAAAAATCTACTTACATGAGCATTGACATGGTTGTTGGTAGAGCTCCAGAGAGAAACCTGAGAGAAGATGTGAAACTACATTGAGATGGTTTTTGATACTTAAACCACAAATATGGGACCTTTTTTAAAAGACGTCTCAACATATATGGTAAGTGACCAATGAATGTAACTAGAATCTGCTTGAAAAATTTAAGTATCATCTTTTAAATCATAACATTTCAACAAGTACTGTAGCTAGATCTGCTTCATATTGAAATCAAGCATTGGAAATTTCATTCTTAATATTTGTAGATTTTCAGTAACTGTAGTATGATCATTGGATTTCAAATTGTAATCCCCTGCACTGCTGCTGAAAACATGACACCACATTCAGAGGAGGAGTGAGGCCGTACGTGACCTTGGTATATCAATAACATGCACAATGCATGAACTACCGCGCACATGAAGTAGCTGTTCTAGGTCAAGTTCATTTGTGCAACTGTAGAAATGCATTTCATTAGTGTTGCATGTGAGTGTTTTACATGGAGATAAAACATTACAAATATCAGGTATAAGTGGAAGTGTATTGTTTTTTATTACATTAGTCTCATATCATCGATTTCACTTAAAGAAAATAACACATCTTAAAAACGTTGCTGATATCAAGATGTTGCCATGTCAGTGTAGCAGCACCATGACAAACCAGAGGGTTTCAACTGCTTTAGTTGTTTTAACTCACGCATTTATCACGCACTGAAACCACAAGACGAGGACTCAAGAGCGAAAATTAAGACACAGGCGAAGGTTTTTAGGAATCAAGGTCTTTCACTGGCAAAGTTGGGTACACAGGTTAATCATGGCAAACAAATCTGAAAGGAGTCAGCCGAGGTCAGGTCAGAAACTGAACTGAGGTCATACTTTAAGAAACAATATCACTTACAAAATGAAAGCTGGTACCCTTGACAAGAAAGGAGAACACGCACTAAATACAATAGGAGAGTAGAGTCAAAGGGACACAGGTGCAACACATTAGGGCAGGGCAGCCAATCACAGCAGCAAGAAACACACAAGGGCAGGAAGTGAATCTGAAAGGAGAGTTAATAATGTCAAAATAAAACAAGTGTATAAAAAGACAAGACATAACCAAGCATGAGAACATGACCTAAGATGCAGAGCTGGACATTCATAAGACATTTCGGAGAAGTTTTCTTTTTTCTCATCATACTGTCATTACTGTGACTTATTATGACCTATAGTGACATTTTATTGTTAGGCACCCTCTAGTGGCTGTAGTAATTATGAAAGGAGTAAAGGAGGAAGTCAGGTGAAGCATTTTATAGAGCGAGAAAGTCTGTGTTAGGAGGAAGAGGGATGGGTTGACAAAACCACACCCAAAGTATGATCTTTTCCTGAATCTATCCAAGTAGTTCTTGGGCCTAAACCTAACCAAACTGACCGTTCCTTAAACTCAACTGCGGTTATTATTCTAACCATGGCGACGGAGGCCAAGTGTCCCTGTCACTGCCACTGTAGGGGCAGAGTTTGCATGTTCTCCTTGTGCCTCTGGTTTCCTCCCACAGTCAAAGACATACAGGTTGGGTTAACTGGCAACTCTAAAGTTGCTCATAGGTGTGAATGTGAGCGTGAATCGTTGTTAAACCAGGTCTGTCAGTCCTGTGATAGATGACCGACCTGTCTAAGGAAGACTCTGCCTCTCACACAGTGTCAGCTGGGATTGGCTCCAGCCCCCCTGCAACCATCAAGGTTAAGAGATATAGCTAGTGGATGGATGGATGGATGATGGATGGATGGATGGATGGATGGATGAATGAATGGATGGGCTTTCACTATAAAGTCTTAGAACATTATAGAACATTAACCTGTCAGGTTTATTTCTTCATGATACCTTGGAAATAAATCAAAGGTGGAAAGTCACTTTACGCTGTCCCCTAGACTGAGAAAGGATTACGGTATTATTGCATTTCATAATAAAATACAGCTAAATGTGTATTTTATTGTTATGGTTTTATTTGTTTATTATGAACTTTTTCGTTTGCCAAAATTAAAATTATTTTTTCCCAACAAGTACTCATTTGATCTGTTGCAAAATAGATAATAAAACTTTAGAAAACGTAATAATTATTCAGTTCTTAAACTTCTTTGATGCTGCTGAAGGTTTATCTGCTTTGGTCATTTAATAAACACAATATAAGGGCCTTATACATGTTGAGGCACTAGATACCTAAAGACCCCTCTACATTTTGAGGCCCTGGGTACTTAGTTCCACTATTTCCTTCAGTACTACACCTCTCATTGTTTCCTTTCCTCAGCTCTAGAAACAGGTCCTGTTCATTTTTCTGCCGGTTGCAGGTCTATATCTTCCGTCTCTTAAAGTTAATTCAGATAAAAAAGAATTCAAACATACTGTCAAATCCACTGCATTTGTGTATAAGCAGTGAGAGTCAACTATGACATTATATGGGATCGTCTGGATTCAGGGCACTCATCTGGGTTCTGGGGCCTCAACCCAGGAAGAAATAATGTCATAGTTTGTTTTCTTCATTGTAAAGGCCTGTACCACCTCATCAATCACAATGTTGCCCAAAGTTTTTTAATTTCCTTCTTTCAATTGAGCTGAGTGACAGCATTTCCCCCTTTTCATTGCAACCAATCTGATTTTGCCATGATCTCTGTTAACCAATTATCCTGTTGCTGTCAGAGTTTAAACACTGTTCCTTTCAACTCTGCGTGAAGACTGTTGTTATTTCAGCGTGTGATTGACACAACCCATCCCTCCACATCCAGTTTCCTCCAGAGCCAGCCCCAAAGTGTTTACAGGAATCCTGCATCAGGGCACACCCATCCAGATTTTCATCTGAGGGCTCAGTGTTCTTCAGATCTTTGTCACATTTTGTAGTAATAGTTTTAGGTTGCAGTTATTGATGAATGGATTGCATCCCATGGGGAAAAAAAATCTGAAAACACTGAGAAAAAAGTGAATTTTCTTTTTCAAATATTAGATGTAAATGTATAAAACATGCTAATCCTGTTTGTTTTTTATCCTTCAGTGGCATCATGTCATAATGTGGCGCACTAACAGTATCACACAGCAGTAGGTCAGTAATTGTTGTTGGTCAGATAGGACTGCCAAATCCACATCAGTGTCTCTGCTGGGAGGACATGACTCTCCTCAGTCGGGGGCTTTGTTTTCCATTAAAGCAGAATGTTGCAATAACAGATACAAAAAAGAACAAAAGATAATTAAAAAAAAAAACCTGCGTAAGATGAGAAACATCATTCAGCTGGATATTAGCCACCTGAGCTCCAGTCTTTTCACAACAAGTAGCACCTTTGATGGTTCAGCAGATAATAGAACACGCCTTGTTGTTATAAATGCTCAGTGACCTTTGACCTTACAGTGCCTATCAGTTGTTATGGTGATTGAGCTTCAGGATGAGGTTCACCTGCCTACCTTACCTGGTCACTGACCATGTACTCAGACAACAATGATACTGTGGCAGTTCACTTATTTTCTCTAAGCTCTGTCCAGTTCTCTCTGTTGTCTGTCTGTGTTCATATATTTAGAGCTTCTGATGTTTCCATGCTGTCATTGCTGCTTTCATTCACAAATATCACACACCATCATCTCACCATTCATCTTTTGTTTCCATTAATAATCATAATAATCTTCAAAGTACCACAGGAGCGTCATCTGAAATTCTCTGTCATCCACCGGCAGTCAAGCTCATCCTGCCCCAACGCTTTTATCTTCATGGACCTGTGCCCTGTGAAGATGCCTTACATTAATGAAGTCCACCTTAATTCATAATACATTTTATCATTAATTTCCGATTGAACATTCCTCATTTAAATATGAGCAAAGCTTGATTCATTTTTCTGTCTTTTTTCTTGTCTTTTGTCTCAAGGCTTAACAACATTCAAAATGCTTGAATACAATAAGAAAAAATGATATGGTAATTTAAATGGTAATAGTCATGTGAGTACAAAAGACAAAATAAAATCAATTGTGTGGTCATATATAGCAGAAACTACACTTGATTGGCTACTTCCACTACCGCTATGCTAATGGCACCTAAATATTCTTGTGAGTGAGGGCATGGATCACTGCTGCCTGCCAGAAATCTCTGGGTGGATGTAAAGTCACCACCTTTAAGTTCAACCTGGACGAGACTGAGTTTGGCCAAACCTACTCAGACAGCAAGGACCCTGGATGTTGATGAACTGCCATTCTCAGCAGACAAGCACTAACTTGCTTCTGTTGAATCCTCATGTATATTGGTGGGCATAGGAAGCACAGGGCCTTGACACTGGAGTCCAGGGTTTGTGTCAGACTCTCATTTGTGATTAGGTAACCATAGAATTTTCAGGTAAAGGTTGTGGTTTTGGTCAACTGTTAAGACATGGTGTCTTGTGCACTGCTGACCTTTCCCTAACTTTAACCAAGTGGTGTGGTTGCCTACACATAACCATAGTAATGTTTAATCAATCCTGCAGTTGCTACAAATGGACATTTTATGCAAGACTGGATATTTTTGCAGGAAAACTAATTAAATAGGTTGTTAGTGAATATTCTCATGAATCATTCAGGAGCTGATTGCAAGGTTTGCTATTGCTACATAGCCATTGCTAGCATTAACAGCCCGTCTCTACACTGGCCAGGCTGCCCTGAAGAAGTAGCACTGCTCAGAGGACATATTATAATCCCTTGTGCTGTAAACACAACAATGGTTGAAGCTCTTAATGCTAAACTTACAATTTGCTTTTTTAAACCTTATTTCGGGGCAAAGTTACCACATTTTTTAAGGTTTTTTTTTTTTTTTTAATCTGTTTGGGGAGAGAGCCATAACTGCTATCACCTATCAATTCATTTAGATACAAGTCTGGTCTTGTTAGCTGCCCAGGGGCACTGCCAAGATGGCTGCCAAACGGCGAGATTTGCCTCTATGCAGTTTACTTTAAATATAAGTTGCTTTTGACGAATTAATGTGATGTATTGTAAGTAAGAAAACAGTCAGCCCGAAAAAATACTGCTGTTTTTCACACACAAGGAATTGGTATAACAGTTATATATCTAATGGAGAGATGGATGATTAAATCTAATGAAAAAATCTGTAATATTTCTGTGGCAACTAGTTGATCATCCCTCACATTTCTAATGGCAGGCAATAAAACGTGAGCAAGCATCTCTAATTATGTCCTGTAGCACTTGTCTTCTGTTGAGTGATTCATCTCTGTCCACAAACAAACTGTTGGCCATCAGGGGCATTAATTAAGCTTGAAATATTACACAGGTTTGTTAAAAGGTTATTAAATTAATATTCATGATTTTGTTAGTCACAGCTGAAGAGACCCCTCTAGATTAGAGTTTCCCCCCACGATTCAATTTCAATCTTGATGTCTCCCTTTTGAGTTTATATTAAACATTATTTCACATCTGATGGATATTTATAACAAAATATAAAATTTATTGTGAAAAATTCATTGTACACACACACACACACACACATATATATATATATATGCCTTGTATATGTACCCAAACTACTTCAATACAAAAATATTTGGAGGCTAGAGAATATGAGAAAGCAATAGTGGAGAGAAGGAAAGAGTCTTACCTGTTAACACTTAATAACAGTTAATTATATAGGTCTGTAATTTCCTAATTATTTCCAAGACTTTTCTGCAAAGACCTGTGTAATTTTATTCTAATTATAGGGAAACTGACAGTGTTCAACTGGTACATTTCCAATTAATTTATTGGTGGTTAGTGCAGTTCAGCTGAACATATGTACATGTTAGATTTGCCTGCAGGCAAGTATTCATACATCAAAATTGAGTTTCCAATACAAACAATAAATTAGTATTTACTTACTCTTTCAAGGAAGTCCCAGTTTCCCCTACAATTAGTAGCAAATTACAAAGCTCTATTTAAGATATCACCTAAGAAATAATTGGGAAATTAGGATCAGTCTGTAGCATGTGTCTTTCTGTAGATGAAATATTGTGCATGTGAAAACTCATTGATTTACGGTTGCATTAAGATGTTTAAAAGATCACAATAACACTAAAATTCAGTTAATACAAATACACTGTTGTAAAAATGTACAATATAAAATTTGGGAACATATATGTTACTTTGACTTCGCTGACTGCAACTATTAGCATAACTACATACTCTAAAACTTACTTAATTTACATGGGGTCCTAACTCTCGGTACTGCCTTCAGTGCATTATAATTAGATCACTGTAAACTGCATGTAAAGTGAATATATTAACATGTGATTTCCATTTCACTGCCAAACACAAATGAATGCTTCAAAACTGGGGCTGGAGACTCAGGTCAAATATGATCTGGAAGATCTTGAGCTAATGATCACAGTGCTCATTATTCAGTGAAGCATATTTCATGCAAACATCATTAAGTATTTAAAACAACTCAGAAAAGGCTGCTCACACATACTGTAGCTCTGTGACTATACATGAGCTGGTTCCTCTGTCTCAACATGTATCATACATCAAAACAATATCAAAACAAAGGAATTTATACATAAGATATTATTATCTTTACTTTTAATTGATAAGTGTAAACTGTTGCTTTATTTATCCTTCACAGTTGTATGTTAGTTTCATCTTTTTCCACATACTTAGTTTGTATATATTTGTCAGAAACCATAATGTGAAACTTGGCTCTATCAGGAACCAAAGCACTTGATTATTTAAAGGTCCCATATTAATAAAGGTAGGATCCATGTCTATTCTGATTATAAAGCCGGTCTAGGTTCTATATTGATATTGCTACAAAGTATCAAAGCCTCAGTCCACAGAGAAATGCATACAGCCTGTATTCAGAAACTGAGCCTCAAAACGAGCTGTCAATACTTCTGTAACTCCATGATGTCACAACAAATCAGTTACTGCTCTCAGCCATGCCCCAAGCCCCGCCCACCTGGAAACGCCATCCAACCTTGCAGGATTTGGTTTCTCTGGGTGTTTACCTGAAATATGCTATATTTTTATTCAATCCTATCCAGCCAATCAGAAGAGAGGCTCAGAGCCTTATTCTATCTTGCTTATACAAATGGTTTTTGATTTTATTTTTTTCTTTAATATAATGGTCTAGTAGACTGATTTGTGAGTGACAGCTTAACCCAGCTTCTCTTCAATTTCAAAAGCCTTCTTCATGTCCCGCTGCTTTGTCCACTTTGCTGACCTCACCAGCAACATCAGTGTCTATGAAAAACAACATTTGTAGTTTAGTCTGGTGTGTCCCTGCAGAATGAGAGCTGAATAAGTATTGATATCTATACATATTTAGTTCTACTTGGCCAGTATTCCCTCAGGGATCAATTAATTTCAGACCTTTTTTTTCAAATAATAGAAGCTTTTTAACATGGGAGTGGACTCAAGCTGGGAAATGTAATATATTGAGGGACATGGAAACATCTGTTGTACTGTGATAAGAAGCCAAACAGCTGGAATGTGTCCTGTGGTGAGACCATGGGAACCAGTCTCCTAACTGTCAAACGTTGTCCCTAATACATGGGTGGTGCAGGATTGTCTCTCTTTCGTTTTGTCATTACAAGCTCCCCTTACAGCGGGTGACCCAAAGACTGATGAAACATGCTGTGCCCATGTGATGGGCTTGCCACCCTGGAGGTGATGAATTCACAACCATGGCAGATCGTATGCTGGTCGGTCTTTGATGTCCTCGCTCATAGGTGCATTTTATGTCTGTCTGTTCAGATCAAATACAGAGCAAATTTTAGAGGTGGTGTGTACAAAATCATTTTTTTATGTTTTATTTTTTGTTGCTCTGTTCATTGGTTCAATGAATTTTGACTTCCAACTAAAGTGCTAGTTAATCTCACTAAAACATCGCCTCGTGTACAACTTGCATGACTATTTTAAGACTCCTGTTTCTTGGTCTGTTTGGAGCTATTTTGGGGCCCTTGAGCAAATCCCTTAACCCAAACCTGTGGGCAGTTTGTGTGATCAGACAAGAATAAACCATAGTTTTCTATTAATCCATATGTGTGTGTGTGTGTGTGTGTGTGTGTGTGTGTGTGTATGTGTATATGTGTATATATGTGTATATGTGTATACGTGTATTTGTGATGGTCATCCAAAGATTAATCCGGCAGTGTAAACCTTCAAGTTTTGCTGTCACTGTCTATGTCCTGGGCATCAGGACACTGTGATTCCCTCTCTCTGTTGGTTTATTGTGTGTGTCTCTCTCTCTCTCTCTCTCTCGTTTCTCTCTAGTCATTTCCATCCCTCCCTTTATCCGTCTGGCATGTTCGTCAGTGATGAAGAGGGGCCCTGTGGGCTTTGCTAATGCATTTCTCTGGCTGGGTTTTGGATCTAATAAGCAGGGATTTACAGACAGGACAGACTCACCAGGGCGGCCCATGGTTTCATAATGAGCGAGCAGAGAATGAGAAAGCATGACATCCTACCAGATCTGGACAGAGAGTCTGAGACAGAGAGATGGAGGGAGGAAAAAAGACAGGAAGGAAAAGCAGAACAAAAAAGGGACATGAGCACAGAGATGCTTTTAAAATTAAATAAAACAATACTACGTTAATTTCAATTTGTAGTTTCATTAGTTGGATTGGCAGTGAGTTGAGTGAACTTTGGAAGAAAAACATGATGGGAACACAATATTTTCTCTGCTGTGTAACGGTGGATTGATCACTTCAGGTTGGGAGAAAGTTGTTGCTTGTTCCTGAGTAAAAGTATGACGGGACACAAAGAAATGTGCAGGCCAATTGGTGCAGGTAATGCGACAGGTTTGCATAAAAGGTAGGACTCCCTGTGAGGAGTTCATACATCTGAAAGGAGCATTAGAGCATAGGACATTTGAAGTATGCCTGGACTACCTTGGTTAGCCCACCATGACAGATGTGGACAAGAATAGATGGATGTGACTGGCATCCATCTATCAATTTTTGCACTGTTCTACCAGAGTAAATGTGAAATCTTTACACAACAGGGACATTTTATGATATCCCAGACTTCCCCGACACATAGACACATATAACCACATCCAGAAGTATGAAAACGATAATGAATTAAGGTGGAGGAGCGAAGTTGATAAAGGGGTTAATAAAGGTGGAAGAATTATTAGCATTAGATTATGTAAAGATGAAGTGCAGTCTCACAGAGCTACTAGCATGGCTGTAGTTTTATTGTTGTTCAATCTCACTTTGACATTTGATCAAGAGCTTTATTCATGACAACAAAGCTTCACGTAATTAAAACAAAACAGACTTTAGATTACATGCGCAAGAAACCAGGTTACCAGGGAATCAGAGAATGTGTCTACGTACAGATTAAGGAGAATCAGTGAAAAGGAGGAGAGACTGTGAGAAAATGAGGCTCAACATTTCAGACAAGCACAGCAAGCAGAAATTAAAATGCTGCTGAAGTTCTGGTCTGCTGAGGGAACATGTTGAAACTAATTAAGGGGAATTAAACCAACTAGGGAACGAGGAGGTGGGAAGAGAATAAATGTGAAATTAATATGATGCGAGTTTCTTGGACCGCCATGAACAACAAAGCAGGAAGGAAGGTGTGAAGCGTGTGGACCGGGGGATGACCAAAGCGAGCTAGGGCAGGAGGGAGGACAGAAGTGATGTTGAAAGGAGAGAAGGATGAAAAGGAGGGGAGGAAACTCTGACAGGGTTGGAAGTTGAAACAAAAGTGTGGAACAGGATGGTGACAGAAAGGAACAGAAAGTGATGCAAAGAGATGAAAGGAGAAGGAAAGAGGGAGAGAGCTGAAGGAAAGAAAGATACATGTTGTGGGGTGATAGGAAAGGACGGAGATGGATGGAGCTTTTGAGGCTGGAGGAAGTGATTTAGAGGAATGGAACCAGACAGTGATGTAGAGAGAGAGAAGTAGGGCAGCAGGATGGATGGCAACAAGGAGGAATGAAAGAAATGGAAAAAACACCCACATTGAGGAAACAGTGAAAGTTAGTGGAGGAAGTGAAGGGAGACAGAACAGTAAAACTAAAAGCGACACCAACAGGGAGATAATGAATAATTCGATCACAACAGCTTGACTGACAAACACCACATAAGTGTGTGAGACACTCGAGCTGCTTTCAGAGCTTTCTTGACCTTTTTGTAATTTTCAGGTCATTTCTGTGAAGCCAGCTCAACTCCTTCCACAAGTTGCACTTTTTCTGCTTCTTCCATCAGTTCTTGTCTTTATTTGAGAGTATTTGTAAGAAAATTGTGGCACAAATTATTAAAAGGTATTGCTAAGCGTAAGATTCTGAAATATAATTTGTGGTAACGCAATGAATATAAATATTAGGTATAACTGGTTTAACAAAGTTATTTCTCATCCCTAATGTTCATGTGGGGATGTGCACCTAGTACATTTACATTTACTCATTCAGCAGATCCTTTTATCCAAAGCAACTTACAAGTGAGGGACATCATTAAGCTTCAGTGCAGTAAGAAACCTTGGCGCAAGTACAAAGTGCTACATCTATTCAATAAGCGCAAGGAGATCAGGTAAAGAAGTGCACCGAGAGTGCATAGTAAGTGCTAGTTAAGCATGTTAGGGTGTTAGAGGTGTTAGGAGACGAGGTGCTCTTGGAAGAAATTAGTTTTCAAGAGATTCTGTTACCTGCTTCCCTGCACTGGCTACCAGTCAAGTACCAAATTGAGTCTAAGATTCTTTTATTTGTTTTTTAAGGCTTTAAATTGTCTGGCACCCCAGTATATTTCTGAGCTCCTCTGCCCCTTGATAGGATTCCAACAGACAAGAACAGTCTGAATTGAGATTTGCTTGTGTGCATGGATGGAGAAGATGGTGCAGTATTTATGACTTGAATGTGATTCAGGTGGCCATGGGCTGCATTTTGGACCATCTGTCAGGGTTTCACTGTGTGTGAAGGATGAAGCCCTCCAGATGGGCGCAACAGTAGTCGAGACGAGAGATAACCATGGTCTGTACCGAGAGCTGGGTGGCGCACTGAGTCAGGTAAGGCCTGATGTTTCTGATGTTGTACAGAGCAAAGTGGCACGACAAGGAGAAGAATGCAACATGGTCAGAGAAGGATGGCTGGTCATCAAACATGTCACCCGTGGTTTCCGTGCGATCTTGGTACAGGTAAGAAATGAAGGGGTTACAGTAAGGGGAGTGAAGCAAAGCCATGTTAGCACTGGTGACTGTGTCTCTAAATTGAACTATTTTCAGATCTTTATCATTCAAAACTGCAACAAATCCACATATCCACCATATCATCTAATCCAACAAGTTTTGATCACTGTGATGAGTGAAAATCCACAACACTGAAGATGAGACAGACTGGGGTTGGGAAAGAGTCAGGGGAGACATGAGGATAAAAGAAGAAGAAGAAGAAGATGAGAGGGGAAGGAGGGCGGGGAACAGACGGTGAAATGAGGGGGATCGAATTTTGTAAAGGTTGAGAGAGGACTAAATGCAGGTCTAAAAGGAACTGGAATAAGGCAGTGAGATGAAAGCCAAAAAGTTGTAAGAGAAGTCCTGACATTTTTGACGTTGGAGTATCTGAGGTCTCTTACCCTCAGAGTGAGGCTCATTAAACATACTGGCACTCTGATGAGACAGAGACCCAACAGACACGGGCCCTGAAGACTGTGAAAGTTGGGCACAGAGTAATTTTAGTGAGGGTTGAAGACGCTACACTGGAACTGCTTTGAATGTACTGATACGGATCTATTTAAAGACTCTTGTTCCGACAGATTATCTTACCGGCTCGCGCTCTAGTTACATCTCTCTTCGTAAAAAAATTGGCGATTCCCTGCAAACCATTTTCCCCTGGAAAGCCCTGGATTAGCGAATGGCTTAAACATGCTCTTAATTAGAAGAAGCTGTCTCATTATGAGGGAGATGAAACAAAAAGAGGGAGGCAGAGAAAGTTGTTAAAAGACAGATAAAGCTAAAATCAGGTATGTAAGTTAAGTGGAGGGTGAGCTGAATAGCTGCTGAATAGATGAATTGCTAGAAGAGCTAAATAAATTCTACTCTCGGTTTCATATCTATGATTTTAATGATGAATTTTCTCAATTTAGAAGTGGTCCAGCAGGCTGGAAAATTAAAATGAATAAAGTGAGTGTCTGGTCGTATTAAAGAGAGGACAAGCCCTGGTGCTGATGGTATAGGGGGTAAATTATTAAAGGGTTGTGCCCTTGCAACTGTGCGGTACTTTTTCACAAGTCCTCTTTAGAACAACAGTAAGTTCTGAGCATCTGGAAGGAGTCCATTGTGGTGCCAGTGCCAAAGGTTAAGTCTCCTAAGGCACAGAATGATTGTCGCCCTCGCTATAAAATCACTTGAAGAGTCTTTCCTTTGAATAAATTGTGGCTGACACCAACTGGATTCTCATTGATTTTCGAAGGAGGCCTGTATGTAATTACACTGTAGGTGAGCCAGTGGCAGCAGTTGAGCAATGTTAGTATTTTGCTCTGTAATTGACGAGAAACTTAAATTTGATGCAATGCAGATGCTTTATGTAAAAATCAATGGTTGTTGTTTTTAGGAGGTTTTAATGTGGACATGACACGGATGAAAGCGTTTTGTTCTTCTTTTATTGAGCCTGTCCTTTTTTTCTTTGATTTGCAGCACCTGCATAAATAGAGGGTCATCTCAAAAGAAAAAGACTGTTGCATGTTAGTTTTTGAAACAAACCATAATCCTGTTTCCATAATTCATGGTGACATTGTCGGAGACTCAGATCTTGTGCTGTTTTGAATGTATATTTTGGTCTGTACAGTAAATTGCCGCTTGGTGACATATTAACAATTTTCTAATCTTGAATCTGTAACATCATCTTTCAAAAATCACAATGATGATGATGATGATGATGATGATGACACTTTGTGTAATGAGTGCATTTGCAGTCATTATGAATAAAGCAGATGCCTGAGCATTACAGCAGTCTAGAGGTCTCTTTGAGGAGTTGTAAAGTGCCTCTAACATATAAGTCATGTCATTCATTTTCAATGAACTCTTTGGTTAATTAAAAAGAAAAAAAATTCTCTATCACTTCCCCGTGTTGAACATAACACACCATGGCAAATAAGACATGATGCAATTACAAACACACAAGTGGAAATGAGTGCCAGCAGCAGCAGACATGGTGAAATGAACATCTCTGTTAAAGACATGAAGCTGAGCCGGCAGATAGACAAATAAATGAAATCAAATAAACAACAGGCCGGTTCTCTGAGCATCTTCCAGCAGAACGCAGCTGAATCAGGCGTTTGGAGGACTGGAGGACAGCCATCAATTCACAGCCTTAAACTGAGCACACAAACCAACATTTCAACACTTCTTCATCAGAATCAAAGTGGATAAAGACCTGAGGCAAGCATTTATAGTTACCTGGACCAGACGGTCAATTGTCATTGGATAATTGGTTGAACTGGGTTTCAAATCTATTGGATGCAGTTTTCATTAAGGAGAAAATTAACTATAGAGACTAAAACTGTTTTTGTACGTGGCTGTTAACGTATTTATTTCTGCTGTAAAGTTGACATTTTACCATTGGAGTCTATGGGGATTGACTCACTTTTGGAGGCAGCCTCAAGTGGCTATTCAGAACTGCAGGTTCATGTTTCAGCCCTGGACACTGTCATTCATGTTGGTTAAATCATGAGACATGGGATGGGTCTGCTGTTTTAGATGACATTTCAGATGTCAGTATGATAATATCATTACATGGCCAAGTACTAAAAAGCACATTTATCAGATCTGGATCTTATTCTAGGTACAGTTATAAAACCACCACAACATGACTTGAAAGGTCAACTGAGCCAGACTCGAGCGCTACACCATTAAAGGAGAAACCAAACCCTGTAAGTTTGGCTGGAGGTGGGTCCAGGTGGGCGGGGCTTGGGCCATGGCTGAGAGTGTCTTTGTTGTGACATCACAAAGTTACAGAAGTCCTGACGGCTCGTTTTGAAGCTAAGTTTGTGAATACAGGCTGTGTACATTTCTCTGTGGACCGAGCACTTTGATACTTTCACAGTATTAATATAAAACCTAGACCTGCTTTATAATAAAAAAGACATGGACATCTACCTTTATACAATATGGGGCCTTTAACATCCAAATCATCAAACCACTGCATATTATTCAAGTGCTATAAAGGCTGTGGTAGAAGCAGATTTTTTTCTGTATGGTAATTTGCTCAACTGTTTTCCTGTTTATGTCCTCATTCAGTAATGTGATTATGTTGTTTATTCAGTACTGATAATTCTGGTTGGAGGCTCTGAATCACCTACTGTGCTTTCTCATCACCTATTACAGATGTGTGACGGTATTAATGTATTTGTGTGTGTGCAAAACCAACTGCTGCACATCTTGAAAACCTTGGGTCTTGAAGCCCTTCTGTGAATGGAAATGAAAACCAGCTTGCCACTGGGCAGGAGATTCTATCACATCCTGCCTCGTTAATATGGCTCTTAATTGGCAAATACAAATTGGTGCTTGATCATCATCACGGTGGGATTCAAAGCTCAGTGTTGGTCTGAAAACAAGGCAGTCATTCATGATCCCTGAAACGCTGGTGTGAATGGAGGGTTTAGAAGCAGAACAGGCAGCACCATTAGGGAATCAGATTGAGATGCCAGGAAACAGACTTGAAAAATGATTAGAAAATGAAGAACATGATTAATTGTGTCTCTAGCATCATAATTACTTGGTGCCCATCCTTTGTCCTCCTATCCTCCTTTGTCTGCTCAACTGCTCTCTGACTGAGTAGAATGTATGAATGCAAAGCAGTGGTAATCTGAAAGAGATGAAAGGCAGAAGATAGATAAACCCAAACACAAAGCAGTTCCACCCTTCCAATCGCCCACCTACACATGGGCTGAAATGGTCTGAGCAATAATTCTTCCATTAGAGGCAGCTGCAGTAAAAGCCTCGCCTTGGTGCCCATTATTGTCTCTGGAGGGGAGGAATGAAACCCTCAGGCCACAGGCTGATCAGCACTAATCAGTGATAAATTATTCAGCCAATCAGCTGGTTACAATTCATCACCTTCCCTCTATTGATTCAACAAAACCCTCAAATCATCAAATTATATTCTCTCTATGATGGCACTTGAGCTCTTTGCACAAGGTAATAATATTTCCACGCAACTTCACATTTGACAGACATTGAATATGACATGTTGGTGACACTGTAGCTGCGTTGCAAATGATGAGGGAACCGCGGCCAGCAGCGTCTCCGCCAGACAAGGATTGTTAAAGTGAAAATGTGAATTAAACTTGATGTTAAAGCTGTTGAAGGTTATTTTTCATCCAAATTCAGAATATTTTACAATATTTTCACACATTTTGCTCCTGGTTGTTTGGTTTGGATGGTGAGTAAGGCTGTCAATTGAATCCTACAGAATAACCACCAGACAGAGACCGCTTGAAAAGGAGGGTCTAACTGTGTTGTATTGTGCTTGTATCCGACACAAGATACTTTGGCAGTCCAGTAAGTCCATTAAAAAGTCATCACATAGCAATAGCACAGTAACACCCCTGGTATATTCCTGTAAAAGATGCGTCTTTGTCATTCTGTCTGTACCCATCTCTCATTGTTATATTAATTTGCAGTCTAATAATTGTAATAATGACCATAATAAATTATTTCTTCGTGAGCTGTGACACAAGACAACATAAATATACACATGAGAAACATTAAAGTACAGAGTGATCTGCTGTCAGTCCCCAGAATTTAATTGGACTAGGATTTAACCAACACATAGTCAATCTTATTATTCATCCTGTTTGACTTTATGCATTGCATCAAGGATTTGTGCACTTCTAGAAAGAATGCTTTGGGCATTTCTTTATGCTAATGACCAATTATCTTAACTTGGTTTCAGAACTTACTTCAGTGGTTCTAACAGGCCTAGACTTGTGTTGGAAAACAACCCGAGACAGATAGAAATTTGAAAGCTGGATCAATGGCAACTGAAAAATTGCCACAAAAATAGCAACGAGTGGGAATTGATGTAGCTCTACAGGTTGTTGTGAGTCATTGTTTCTCAAACTTTTTCAAGGACCAGTTAACCATTAAAATAAAACTCAAGGATCACCTAACTCCCCAAACATCCCCAACAAAGTCGGAGGTTCGAAGACGATCAGATACCGTCGTAGTTCCGACTATAAACGATGCCTACTAGCGATCCGGCGGCGTTATTCCCATGACCCGCCGGGCAGCGTCCGGGAAACCAGTCTTTGGGTTCCGGGGGGAGTATGGTTGCAAAGCTGAAACTTAAAGGAATTGACGGAAGGGCACCACCAGGAGTGGAGCCTGCGGCTTAATTGTAGCTTTACTTGAAGCTATTCAGCTGCCTAGTAAGATAGCAATATGCAAATGTGCAGCACACACACGTAACACTGACCCAATTTCCAAAGGAAACCAAAAGGCAGATGAGGATGCTAAAAAAGCAGCACAAACCCATATAGATGCGTTTACTGTAAAAACTGAGAAAGTGACACACATAGACCATGATATCTTGAAAGATATGCAGACAACATCTCCTAGAGCAGAACAGAACATGTGGAAAAAGAAGGGAGCAAAACAAAACAGCAGAGGCATCTATATATGACCACAAGGCAAACCTATACTTCCACATAATTTGTTCAGATATGCTGCATTATTGAACCATGGACAATGTCATGTCTCAACAGGAGGGATGGTTCATACAATAGAGCAAACATTTACAACATACGGGTTTACAAATTATTCTAAACACATCTGTATGGATTTTATTGAACTTAACAAATGTGAAGGGAAGAAATACTGCCTGGTAATAATCGATATGCACACAAAACGGGTAGAAATATTTCCCTGCGCACACCCAGACGCACTAACAGTTGCAAAAGCTTTGCAATCTGTTCCCTCCGACTGCAGAAACCCGACCACCTTACTTCAGCCCGTATTCAGTTAATTACACCTGTATCGAGCAAAGAGGATCGGGGCAGGATGTGGGGGAGCTGTCACGTGAAACATTACATTATCAACTAACGGCACAGGCATTCAGGACGACCGGTTAAAGGACCAGTCCACTCCAAGCGCTGATGTGTGGTGGTTCTGTGGAGGTAAAACACTGAGGTCAATGTTACCTTATGACTGGAAAGGGAAATGTGCTCTGATCCAATTAGTTATGCCATTCTATGTATTGCCCTTGAGTGATACTGTAGCATCAAAAGGAATGTTCAAATCACATAGAATAAAACGCAGAACAAATCCTCTTGGGTCGTTTGATACACATGTATACATCGATGGGATCGGGGTACCTGACGAATACAAAGCTCGAAATCAGGTCAGGATTTGAGTCATTGTTATTTTGGTGGGCCACAATTAATAAAAATGTAGACTGGATAAATTACATTTATTATAACCAACAACGGTTTGTGAACTACACACGAGATGGGTTTAAAGGAATAGCTGAACAATTAGAGAAAACAAGCCTGATGGCATGGCAGAACAGAATGGCCCTGGATATGCTCTTAGCTGAGAAAGGAGGTGTTTGTAAGATGTTCGGTGATATGTGTTGCACCTTTATTCCAAACAATACAGCTCCTGATGGAAGCATTACTAGAGCCATCCAAGGCCTGACAGCTCTCTCACAGGAGCTGGCAGAAAATCCTGGCATAGATAACCCCTTTACCAGAATGATGGAGAATTGGTTTGGGAGGTGGAGTGGATTAATCTCTTCTTTTCTAGTCTCTATTGCAGTTGCAGCGGCTCTTCTTTCTGTCTGCGGTTGTTGTTGCATACCATGTCTACGAGGACTAATCCAAAGGCTGATTGACACTGCCATGACAAAAACTTTGATGTACCAACACATACCAACTGATATTGATGAGGATGATGATGAAAGTATTGTTTAAAAATGTCCCTTGTGATGATGGGTGAACGAACTATGAAGTACACTATGAAAATCTGTGAAGAAGAGTAGTGTGTGGAAAATACGGATGTACCTAATTCACCTGTATGTATATGTATATAGTAAGAATTCTTATTGTGTGATGAAATGCTTTAATTGAGTTTTTTATTTACTAGAAGTTCATAAAGTATTAACAGGAGGGAAATGTTGGAAAAATTGTGATACTTTATGATTAACATAACCATCTTAAAGGGAAACTATTATCCTGTATAGAACTTTTCATTATTGTTTCTACTTTTAAGACAGGAGTTGTCAGAGAGGAGCGCAGTGACCTTCGCTATTCCTCCTGGCCACTACACCCAACATTAGCTATGATAAGGCATGAATCGAGTCTCTATTGTGTCTGTCTCATTTCAGCAACAATGTAAGGTCACTCTCATATATTCTGGGTATAAATTCTGTGTGAATCTTGCATCCTTTGAACATTTGCACTGCAAGCTCTGGTGTGTAACTTGTTCCCTTGCTGCAAGAATAAATATCCTACTCTTGTCAATTTTCAGACGGTGTTCCTGAGTTTATTTGATAATTTACTTAACAAAGACCAATAGGGCCCATAGGCCGTGGAAGAGTGTCAGCTGGGACAGACTTTTAATTATCAAACGCCTGTATCAAGTCTTTGCACCTTGCCTGCTGTGTCCGTTGTGTCGGCGGTTTCAGCCACCGGTCCATGATCTTGTCCGTTGTCCGGGTTTGATAGTTAAAAGGCAGCTGATAACTGGTGAAATTTAGCACAGCCCCAGGGCAGGCTAACCGTTAGCTTCATCCACATTTCCTTTCAAATGTCTGTTTGACGAATTCTGTCAAAAACGATCAGACTGTAGATTGGCGTGGCTACGTGAGCAGACGGTGTTTCAAAAAGGATGGATGCAGTGAAATCCAGCAACAGTGCAAAACAACCAGTTTTTTAATTTTATGAGTTGACTTAATATTGAGAACAACACATATATACTACTTGCTACCAGGCTTTGTGGTCACTCACAGACAGTTTGAGAAATGCTTAATTTAAAACATGATACCTTAACAAATCTACTCACAGGCCACTCTTTGATAGGTGATCTTACATAATTAAATGTCCCATATAGTATAAAGATATATTCCCATGTGTGGCTCACTAACCTCTTGTTAGAGATCCAGAGAGAAGCCTGAGAGAGGACATGTAAAACTACATTGAGATGGTTTTTGGTTCTTAAAATCACAAATATATCTTGGTATGGATCAACATTTCAAAGAAAACACAGGATTCCTAAATTAACATGAAAAATCTTATTTCAGTTGTGCTTAGCAACCGCTACAATAGCCTTCGCGTTAACTGAAAATGTTGTTGGTGAGTTGGAGACATCAGTCACTGCAGTCTGATTATGGAAACACAACAAACCAAAAAGAAATCTGCTAGGAGCAGGATATTAAGCTGAATAATAATAGTGTAGCAACATAGCGGATCAGTCTGCTAATCATGCCGTGATTGCCTGGAAGGTACGTCCAATCAAGTGAACTCCTGATTGCTAAGGAATTTCATGTGGATGATTCAGATTCACATGATTCAGTTTTCACTTGGGAGAAAATATAAGAAGAGATTCATGACTGAGACCCAGTGTGGTTAAAGTCAAAGGGGTTTCTCTGACTGTTACTGCAGACGATGAAGGTAATAATCCTGCGTTGAACCATTCAATTTGGTTGTTATAGTCCTGTGCCAGTAAAGGCGCAGGGGCTGATGATGCAAATCGTTTCTAATTGTCAGGAGAAAAGAAGCAGGAGGTGAGAACCTTTGAAAAGACAAGATGTTCTCCCGGTTACCTCTGACCAATCTCACTCCTGGGAACTCAGCAGAGCTATTCCCGGTTTGGAAAAAGCTCATAAAATAGCCATTTCTTCTTCAGAGTAATTCACAAAGGCATTTTAAACACTGCTCATCCACCGTTGGAATGAAAGTGCACCAGCTGGGCCATTCAAAGAAATGACAATATGATCGTTGTTCTTTATGCAGCAGTGACACTTTGAATTTACTGCTCAAGGGAGTTAGAGAATATTCATTGCCAGTTTTTAACGGCTAACAAGTACCACAAAACTGCAGAGGACACATTCAGCAGACACAGAGAAACACCATCATCCCCCTGGAGTCATCTTTCTGTCAACCTGAGTCTAATATTCACTCTCTTGTTACCTTTGGTTTGGTCTCCACCAACTCCTGAGAAAAATATAGGAGATGAGAGTGAGAGCCATGAAACTCAACATGTGCAGTGTTTGTGTTTTTTTAACCTTTATTTATTCATGGAAGTTTCACTCTCCTTTACAGGAACGCCTTGATCACATTCACACAGTACCAGTACAACCACAGTCTGGCTTGCCGGCTGCTGAGCAGCTCTACTGGTGCAGTTGGGGTTAAGGGCCTTGCTCAAGGGCACCACAGTGTTGATGAGGGTTGAATAAACACTGTTCGTTCACCTTTCCCAGACTTAAACCTATCATCAGTCAAATTCATCTACATTGTCTTTTTGTAATAAGACCAGATATCAACTAAAGACAAATATTACTCTTTGTTGTTGCTGCTGATAAAGTTTGTGTTTGTAACAACAGTATAACCAGCCTTTATTTAAATTATGACTAAGCATTGATTTGTATAAACATTACTGCAGTTTAAATGGCCCTAACAATGTTCATCTTTTAATCATTTGGAAGTTGAGATGCTAATTTGCCTTGATGCTAACAAGCTGTCAGGCTCGTAAGTTTGGGGTGACAGGGCGGTGGTTTGAGCAGCATATGCATATTTACGTTTATACTGATAATATGTCATTTAGTTGCCCTTAGCTCATTAAAAAGGGGGACAAGAGAGGGAGAATGAAAGCAGATGACAGCTAATTATGCACGATTCTGACAAAAAGTGACGATCTTGCTCCATGTCAGGAACTGTTGGTGTGTGGATGAGACGGAAAAAGAATTCTACTTCACAAAATGTGTTGCTATAGTCCTTAAATAAAAACAGCCAAGTTTATTTACCAAGTGAAAGTGACTAAAAAAGTCCACCAACAGAATCATCTGGGTGGAAAATGTCGGCCCAGATCTTGAAGTCCCTAATGTTGGGACTGCTAAAGTAAAAGAGTGGCCAATCAGAATGGTTCCTTCCTCCCAGAGATACTAACACTGTCCTACATGTTTTCAAAGCCATTGGTATATGGGCAAAAAAACCCAAATGATTTCAATGATATTCAATGTTTTGTTTTCTTTGTTTGTTTTTGTGTCATAGAACATGCATATTATCACTCACATGCCAAGGGATGGCTTTTTCTGAGCCTAACTTATATATATATATATATAATATTTTCTATATATGTTAAATTTCATTTTCTCTATTGTTCCTATTAAATAAAGAAACTGAACTAAACAGCCTGGGTTTCAAAGGGGGAAGGCTGGGAGATGTAATAGATTTATACCACTATATATGAGGGAGGTAGTAATTACCAACACTATTCCTTTTGCATATGTAATTTTCAATTACTAGCTTTCAGCTAGCATGATGAACATCAGACGGAGCAGGGGTTCACCACCTGAACACATGAAAGCACACTAACTCCAGCAGCTGTTTCCTCCAAACCTGAAAACTGTAATTAATGCAGCAAATTGTCAACTAAATGCTTTCTGTGTAAAATTAAGCAGCATGCATACATCTAATCACAAACCAAAATAACTAAGGGAGTGCTATGAATAAATTAGATATGGCAGTTTCTAAAACATTACGCAGATTGAATATTAGAAAGCAATGACTTCCCTAAGTTAACTGAACAGGGAGTGAATTGAGCCTTGACCTGGGTGTGACAACTTCAGAGCAGAGAAGAACAGGTTTATTTGGCATCATGGTAATTACTTTCAGGCTTCTTACCAACGCATACAACACATGCACAGACTCATTAATTCTGCCTCAGGCTCTGTCTCCCAAACACACTAAACAACAATTTATTTCTTTGGTTCTCTTTGTGTCGCCTGGAGCTGCAGTTGGCTGCAGTGAGGAAGTCAAACTGCTTTTGTCCGAGTGAATGAGAGAGAATACGAGGAAGTGTCTTCAGAGGGATTTAAGTATATGTTCCTTCTATGTGCAGGGTTTTGTCCATCGTTAAACACAGGGCAGCGAATGCAGAACAATGTGTCCAATGAGTCCAATGATTTGCTTCATAATCTACTGTGGAGAAACATTCATCTTATTTTTCACACCCACAGTTGAAATTTAGTTTCATTACATGTCATGAGGCTCTGTGGATTTATCATACTGACATAATGTATTTCCTTCCTCCCTATTTTGTTGGATGTAGTAATTATCTTCAGAGCAAACCCTGGCATATAGATCTAGTTGCTGCAGTGATATTGTAGCAGATGCAAAATCACTATACATAAAATTGTGTTGTGTATTATGTGAAACCACCTTAAGTTGTACTTGATATAGTGAAAGTTGAGACTGTCCTCCTGTTAAGTGCGAGGTTGTCTATGTAAGCAGATTGATCACAAACCATGGATATGTTATAATTCACATTCAAATATGTTATGCTGTTTTTCGATTTTTCGATTTGAAAGCATTACATAGAGCACATTGGATTGTTATAGATGTGCTCTTCAAATAAAATTCCCTTGCCTTCAGTCTTTTGAAAAAGTTTTAGAAATGATTTAAAAAATAAGCAGCATCAATGCTGCACCTCCACACACTGCTGGCTCAGTTTTTGGGTTGCAGATCTTCAAAATGTACCTTTGTGATGCCCTTTTGAACTTTTTACACATTTTGAATTCTGCATGTTTCATATCTTTTGTTTCTTATGAATTTCCAACAATCTGGTAACCTAAAATGTATTAAATGAGATGCACAGATTTAATAACAAAAATACTTCTGAAAATACTTTAGCTTTAGTGAACTCTTAGCTTTCTTCCTCTTTGCCCTTCCTCTCCTGCTGGAATGAAAGATTTACAACTCTGGCTGTCCTTGGAGCAGTTTTCCTTTTTCTAGTGATTTTTATATTTATGTATTAAAGATGTTTCTCCTCCATCTAACATTGTGAGGAAAAATGCCCTGGAGCTCCGGATACATGAGAAAACGCCCAGGGGATTGTGGAGCGGAGAATAGCAAGGACATTTTAAAGGAAAAATTACGAAAACGGACACAGGAGGGGGAAAGCAAGGTGACTAGATAAGGTGAGATGAGAAATGATGAGAAAATGGAAAAAAAAGGGATGCAGCTAAAGATGTTAGAGTAAACAAGAGGAAATATTATGAGTGATGCGAGATTTCATGACAAGAAAGAAAAGACGCAACGAGAGATAAGAGGAAAGGGAGAGCAGGCGATGATAGAACAGAGAGGAGGAGGAAGCACGAAAACTGATCGGGAAGTTGATGAGATCAGAGGTTGAAGAAAAAGAGATGAGGGAAGAAGATGAGGAGTGAGGAAAAGATGTGAAGAGAGATGAAAGGAGAAATGATGATAGTGAAAGGTAAATGGAGAAAATACGGGGAAGATGGGAGTTAGAATTGGGGGTAGAATGGTTAACATAGCACAGAAGTGAAGGTGGTAAAGAGGGAAGAGAAGGCAAACCTAATAAAAGAGGCTGGAAGCTGCTGAGCTGGTGATAATTTTCATTGGATTTACCTCTGAAACACTTTTACACTGTATACCAAAATGATTAAACAGTAAATTAACTCAATTAACTCATAATCCTTGCCCCACACCCAGTGGTAGATCAAAGAACTCACATTATTTTTCTATAGTTCTGCACATCAACGACACAGAAACCTGGAACAAGAACAAATGGAATGACAGATAAGAGGCGAAGATGTCTGAATTATGTATTCTGGCAGTGGGGGTCCCACAAGCCTCACTTCTGGATCCTCATCAGGCTGAGTGTGTGTCCTTTTTTTCACGCACCACTCACAATAATATTTTCAATTCTGGTTGGTCATTCTCAGCAAAGATAGCAGAAGCAATGCCAAAGTACTTGAGTGCAAAGCTTTGTCCAAAGGGAATTACTAGGAACTCTTATAATGTTGCTTTTCAGTTATGGAAAATGAGAAATCTTTCCATGCCTGCACATAGTCTGTTATAAGCTCTACTGTCACTAGATAGCTTGTGCTTGTTCTAAGCAGATTTACGGACATTTATTTACGGTGGACGTTGGAGATTTGAGTGAAATTCCTGGAAAGCATATGTCAAACTGAATAGAACATGTAACATGTACATATATGCAGATTTGACTGAGTTGTGAGTCAGAGAGGGAGTTATTAAGCGGTTCTCTGTCCTATTTTTCTGACCGACATTTTGTGCTCAACCTGTACTTTCATTTCCTAATCTAGGAAACTTTCTGGTGGTGTACCTCAAGAGTCCTTTCTGGGCCTTATTCTATTCTATTCTCAATCTATATGCTTGCCCCTGGTCATATTATTACTCGACAAAATGTATTGTTTAATTTTTACATTGATGACACAGACATGCATTTTCCTGTTGACCCTCCTGATTCTTATGTGGCTGCTCTGAAAGACTGCTGAAAGTCTTTGATGTGTTGATTTTCCCCTAACATTAACCAAAGCATTTTTGTTGCCCAAACTTAACCACAGACATGACTCTGAATGTGAACTCAGGTCTCTGATGTGACAGACAGTATCGTAGTACTCAAGTCCAGGACTTGTGACTCTTCTTGAAATTGAGGACAGTCTTGGACGTGGACTTGAGCGTTGACTGCATTCTGACTTCTACTCGAATCAGACTCAACCTTGATAACTCAGATTTGCTCTCAGGTGATGGAGACTGGACTCAGTCGACCCAGTCCCCAGTGTTCAAGTCTGAGACTCAAGGTCACTCAACTTTATTCATTTAAAAAACTTTTTTTTTTTTAAATACAGTTTGCTTATATATATATATATATATATATATATATATATATGAATATAACTTCTGTGAGACAGAGGGGGTCACACAGTCATTGTTTCTGGTGCAACTGCTGACCATGTTGGTGGATTAGTCAGATTAGTTGGCCAGACTACAATGACTCACTTCTTACTTCCCACTTGACCCTATCACCTCACACAGTGTCTTTGCCTCACATCTTTCCCTCCGTACCCCACACATCCATCTCTGCCACAGCCCCCTGGAGAGGCGTGATGCACGGCATGAAAACCCCTGCAATGTTAAGCATGGCCACAGTGTATATCACTTGATTACTGGAAATGGTTTAGACTAAAGTTGGTGTGTATGAAAACGCTTTGTGTGTGCACATACGTGTGTGTGTGTGTGTGTGTGTGTGTGTGTGTGTGTGTAAAACTGTGATGCAGGCTTGAGGCTGATTGTGGGGAATTTATATCATGTCCTTGAAATTTGTGTTTTTAGAAATTACAGGCTCGATTCACTGTGTTTCATGACTTCAGGACATGATTAAAAAGAAAACCTTTTTCTCTTTTTTACCCTATATTATGGATTTGTGCTTTATTTCTTCTGACTACATGTTTATTTTGCAGTTTTGAGCACATTTAGCACACACTTCGCACAATGCTTTATTTTTCCTCATCCTATTAAATTAATATCTTTTTAATGTCTGATCTCTATATTTTCATCCCATTGAGTGCACAACACAATTGAGTACACACTGCTCAATGGTTACTTGTTTTTAGCAGAGGGGGAAGAGGAAACCAATAAATTTGAAAAAAAAAACATGTTAAATTAAAAGGTTTATATTTAAGAACCATCTGCTATAAGTCAGGACACCCTTCATTAGTGTGATTCCACACTTTTACTTTCTTACTATTTTGTATTACGGACTTTATTTTTGAAGTCAGATTCGGTCCTCCTGGGCATTGATGATACCAGTCGTGCAGAAATCTACGGAGAGATGTTCTGCCACGGATGATTATTTTCTGCTCTTTGCTGGAGGGGCTCTGTTGTTCTACCTTTCACTTTTAAAAACACTTCAAATATCTTCTATTGGATTCAAGTCAGGGGATCTGTGTCATAGTTTTCACTTTTTTTCTTCTGTACAAACTCTTGTGTGATTGTTGTGAGTGTTTGTGTTTGGGATCATTGTGACATTGGAATATTCCTCACCTGCCAAGCTTCTTGAGACATGGGGTTCATCTTTTCATTGGGGTATTTATTTGGGTAAACAAACTTGTAATCATAGTACTATCTATAAATATCATCACCCCTAAACTTTTTTCCCCACTTGGTCTTCTCTGATTGGTAGTATGGCTCATCCTGTACCTCCTAACCACCGCTGTAACTGAATATTGGCTTATATTCAGTTGCCTGCTGATGCTCTTGTACCCTCTCACGTCTTTATGAAGTCTCACCAGCTGGTTTCTTATTAACCTCACCATGTGGAGCATTAGACATAACACAGGCCAAAACTGTGGAAGCTGTGGCATAGATGACAATATTTCCCCAGTAACTACAGGGGCTCAATTGATTTGCCGGTCCGGTCAGAGAGACTCGGGGGAAATGACACCAAGTTGGAGTTATATTATAAACTTTATGAAAAGATTCTGGGAAAACATCCGAGGCTGGAGCCCTACGAGCCGCCCCCCTCACTCGGCCTGTGTGGGAGATTGTAAATTTCATATAAACTACAAATTACTCTGTGCATTGATTCATACACTTTTAAGGGAATACAGGTAGAATGTTTATGCTGCATCTGTATTTCATTTTGATATGTTTCACTAATGAACAACAACAAATACCATGACAATGACCTTGAGCCATTTAGGACTCAAACCACCATCATTTCCAATCTGTGTGTAAGCAGTCCTGACAAATTGTTTTGTTAAACAGGTCTCTGATTTGTAGACCAGAGTCTGCTTTTCTTGACCCTGCCCAGATTTGCCAACAGCTTCCACTCATCACAGATCTTATTGAATTTTTGGGGGCAAACAGCTGTGAACTGAAAATCCTCTCCAATCTTTTAAAGTGAGAGGGAGAAAAACTCTCAAAACTATTGTTCTCCCTGTCTCATTAAATCAGTATGCTCTCTCACACACACACACACACACACACACACACACACAGCCAAATTCATGAGAGATTGGCCATTATCACTTCAGCATAGAAATTGATTATGGTCGAAGTATAAACATTTATGTCTGAACAATGAAACACAGATGGACAAGAAAAATGAAAGAAAAAAAAAAAGTAATCTCTCCTCTCCTCTTCACTGCTGTACACAACGGTGCAGCTCTCAGCCGCTGATAAAAGCTGGAGTATTTACCATAAGATGATGGAAGTGTCCCGCAGCCTTCTGAGAGGCTTTTGGCTCCATTTCACTTATTTCACACACTGCATGTGTGATGCTGTGTGACAGAACAGGGGCCAGCACTTAGACCAGGTTCACACTGTGGCTCTTCATGTTCAATTTAGAATCACAGCTCTTATCTGCTGACCAGACATTAGTCTTGGTGACTGTTCACATTTTTTCTAGGAAGCAGCTTGTTTCTTGTTTCTATTCTATAGCAAGGAGGGGTGGGTGATAATATAACTTATCAATAATGACAGTGTGCTCACATGTGTTATTTGATTCTGTGAGTTAGTTAAAAAAAACTGAAAATATTCAACTGTCACAACAATTCTTGGGGAACATTATACATTACATGTCAGCTTTGAAAATAATTCATATTGTGCAAATTACATTCTGGCGTGTTACAACCTGCATGAACTCATGTATTGAGAGTGACATTTCATTTCTAGAATGACTCTCACAGAAATGTGTTCGCCTCTTCTCACGTTTCTTGGATGTTTGAGCTTCTGTACGGCATTTGGCACCAGAGGGTTGTTTTCAATCTCCAGGGCTGAAAATTTAAGCCAACACTGAAGTGCCAAAAACTGCAGTTCTTCAAAATGACTACTTGAGGCTGGTTCCCATAGACCCCCATGTTAAAATGTCCAACTTCACAGCAGAAATAAACATGTTTACAGCCTGGTACAAGAAAACGATTTTGGTTTCTACAGCTGATTTCATCCTTCATTTTTTTTTATTTAACTCACCTGTTTTAATTTTACTAAAGGCTTAAAGTTATGCATAATTGAAGGCATGGCGAGTGACAGGCGGGTGAGCATGTGCTTTGATTAGCCGAGAGTTAGGCGGAATCAGGGTCCAATATGTAACTTGTAATAGGGCGATGTGGACACCCTGAAACCTCCAGGATACATACTCTTAGAATGGACTTTACAGTCAAATAAGAGACAACTTATATCAAGGAATTAAACCTTTCAAATGTCAAATATTTGCATGTTCATAGATTTTGGGAGGGAAAGTGAGATTATGTCATTTTAAGAATTTTTAAGTGTTAATTAAACAGAACTTTTTTTTCTGGTAAAACTGCATCATACGAAATTATTATGATGAATTATGATGTCAGACACATCCAGGCAATCAGCCTGAATAAGTTGTAAACATGCCATCTCACTAAAAGATATCAAACATGCAAACATTTATGAGCAGAGGCCCTTCGTCTTCCATATCACAGTCATTCAGCCCCAACAAAATCAAGTAATGTAAGATGTAAAGCTGAGGGAATGAATAATGAAAGCAGCTATAAAATCGGGGTTTGATAGCATCACATTAATCATCCACACTGACACATACATTAGCATTCAGTCAGTTAATGAGCTATACCGTCAGTTCTACATTTATTAACACAGTTGTTTTGCATTTTGACATCAAGTTTGACAACTAATAATAACTAAAAAATAATAAGAATGAATGAATAATTAATTTGTGAACATTACAGATTCTAGTGTGTTTGCAGCTAAAAATTAGAATAATTTCATTAGTGAACCTTTGTGCCGAAC